>NC_058519.1:576412668-576746418 GCF_904849725.1 Hordeum vulgare subsp. vulgare | reverse complement strand
ACTACTACTACTACTACTACTAGTCGTTGGGTGTCAAGCGCGGTGGGAAAAGTCACACAGTAATCGTCAAAAATAAGAAAATGAGGTCATATAGATCACGCTCCCGCGTCATCCTTGTCACGTGGCGCAAAAATATATTTAAAAAGAGGAATGCAACACGAGGACTTCCCAAGAGGTCACCCATCCTAGTACTACTCTCGCCCAAGCACGCTTTACTTCGGAGTTCTGATGGGATCCGGTGCTTTAGTGCTGGTATGATCGCATCCGACATGCAACTATCTATTTGTTCCTTATGCTTGCCCCTGCTACTACTACTACTACTACTAGTTGTTGGGTGTCAAGCGCGGTGGGAAAAGTCACACAGTAATCGTCAAAAATAAGAAAATGAGGTCATATAGATCACGGTCCCGCGTCATCCTTGTCACGTGGCGCAAAAATATATTTAAAAAGGGGAATGCAACACGAGGACTTCCCAGGAGGTCACCCATCCTAGTACTACTCTCGCCCAAGCATGCTTAACTTCGGAGTTCTGATGGGATCCGGTGCTTTAGTGCTGGTATGATCGCATCCGACATGCAACTATCTATTTGTTCCTTATGTTTGCCCCTACTACTACTACTACTAGTCGTTGGGTGTCAAGCGCGGTGGGAAAAGTCACACAGTAATCGTCAAAAATAAGAAAATGAGGTCATATAGATCACGCTCCCGCGTCATCCTTGTCACGTGGCGAAAAATATATTTAAAAAGGGGAATGCAACACGAGGACTTCCCAGGAGGTCACCCATCCTAGTACTACTCTCGCCCAAGCACGCTTAACTTCGGAGTTCTGATGGGATCCGGTGCTTTAGTGCTGGTATGATCACATCTGACATGCAACTATCTATTTGTTCCTTATGCTTGCCCCTACTACTACTACTACTACTACTACTAGTCGTTGGGTGTCAAGCGCGGTGGGAAAAGTCACACAGTAATCGTCAAAAATAAGAAAATGAGGTCATATAGATCACGCTCCCGCGTCATCCTTGTCACGTGGCGCAAAAATATATTTAAAAAGGGGAATGCAACACGAGGACTTCCCAGGAGGTCACCCATCCTAGTACTAATCTCGCCCAAGCACGCTTAACTTCGGAGTTCTGATGGGATCCGGTGCTTTAGTGCTGGTATGATCGCATCCGACATGCAACTATCTATTTGTTCCTTATGCTTGCCCCTACTACTACTACTACTACTACTACTAGTCGTTGGGTGTCAAGCGTGGTGGGAAAAGTCACACAGTAATCGTCAAAAATAAGAAAATGAGGTCATATAGATCAGGCTCCCGCGTCATCCTTGTCACGTGGCGCAAAAATATATTTAAAAAGGGGAATGCAACACGAGGACTTCCCAGGAGGTCACCCATCCTAGTACTACTCTCGCCCAAGCACGCTTAACTTCGGAGTTCTGATGGGATATGGTGCTTTAGTGCTGGTATGATCGCATCGGACATCCAACTATCTATTTGTTCCTTATGCTTGCCCCTACTACTACTACTACTACTAGTCGTTGGGTGTCAAGCGCGGTGGGAAAAGTCACACAGTAATCGTCAAAAATAAGAAAATGAGGTCATATAGATCACGGTCCCGCGTCATCCTTGTCACGTGGCGCAAAAATATATTTAAAAAGGGGAATGCAACACGAGGACTTCCCAGGAGGTCACCCATACTAGTACTACTCTCGCCCAAGCACGCTTAACTTCGGAGTTCTGATGGGATCCGGTGCTTTAGTGCTGGTATGATCGCATCCGACATGCAACTATCTATTTGTTCCTTATGCTTGCCCCTACTACTACTACTACTACTACTACTACTACTACTACTAGTCGTTGGGTGTCAAGCGCGGTGGGAAAAGTCACACAGTAATCGTCAAAAATAAGAAAATGAGGTCATATAGATCACGGTCCCGCGTCATCCTTGTCACGTGGCGCAAAAATATATTTAAAAAGGGGAATGCAACACGAGGACTTCCCAGGAGGTCACCCATCCTAGTACTACTCTCGCCCAAGCACGGTTAACTTCGGAGTTCTGATGGGATCCGGTGCTTTAGTGCTGGTATGATCGCATCTGACATGCAACTATCTATTTGTTCCTTATGCTTGCCCCTACTACTACTACTACTACTAGTCGTTGGGTGTCAAGCGCGGTGGGAAAAGTCACACAGTAATCGTCAAAAATAAGAAAATGAGGTCATATAGATCACGCTCCCGCGTCATCCTTGTCACGTGGCGCAAAAATATATTTAAAAAGGGGAATGCAACACGAGGACTTCCCAGGAGGTCACCCATCCTAGTACTACTCTCGCCCAAGCACGCTTAACTTCAGAGTTCTGATGGGATCCGGTGCTTTAGTGCTGGTATGATCGCATCCGACATGCAACTATCTATTTGTTCCTTATGCTTACCCCTACTACTACTACTACTAGTCGTTGGGTGTCAAGCGCGGTGGGAAAAGTCACACAGTAATCGTCAAAAATAAGAAAATGAGGTCATATAGATCACGCTCCCGCGTCATCCTTGTCATGTGGCGCAAAAATATATTTAAAAAGGGGAATGCAACACGAGGACTTCCCAGGAGGTCACCCATCCTACTACTACTCTCGCCCAAGCACGCTTAACTTCGGAGTTCTGATGGGATCCGGTGCTTTAGTGCTGTTTGATCGCATCCGACATGCAACTATCTATTTGTTCCTTATGCTTGCCCCTACTACTACTACTACTACTACTACTACTACTACTACTACTACTACTACTACTACTACTACTACTACTACTACTACTAGTCGTTGGGTGTCAAGCGCGGCGGGAAAAGTCACACAATAATCGTCAAAAATAAGAAAATGAGGTCATATAGATCACGGTCCCGCGTCATCCTTGTCACGTGGCGCAAAAATATATTTAAAAAGGGGAATGCAACACGAGGACTTCCGAGGAGGTCACCCATCGTAGTACTACTCTCGCCCAAGCACGCTTAACTTCGGAGTTCTGATGGGATCCGGTGCTTTAGTGCTGGTATGATCGCATCCGACATGCAACTATCTATTTGTTCCTTATGCTTGCCCCTACTACTACTACTACTACTAGTCGTTGGGTGTCAAGCGCGGTGGGAAAAGTCACACAGTAATCGTCAAAAATAAGAAAATGAGGTCATATAGATCACGGTCCTGCGTCATCCTTGTCACGTGGCGCAAAAATATATTTAAAAAGGGGAATGCAACAAGAGGACTTCCCAGGAGGTCACCCATCCTAGTACTACTCTCGCCCAAGCACGCTTAACTTCGGAGTTCTGATGGGATCCGGTGCTTTAGTGCTGGTATGATCGCATCCGACATGCAACTATCTATTTGTTCCTTATGCTTGCCCCTACTACTACTACTACTACTAGTGGTTGGGTGTCAAGCGCGGTGGGAAAAGTCACACAGTAATCGTCAAAAATAAGAAAATGAGGTCATATAGATCACGGTCCCGCGTCATCCTTGTCACGTGGCGCAAAAATATATTTAAAAAGGGGAATGCAACACGAGGACTTCCCAGGAGGTCACCCATCCTAGTACTACTCTCGCCCAAGCACGCTTAACTTCAGAGTTCTGATGGGATCCGGTGCTTTAGTGCTGGTATGATCGCATCCGACATGCAACTATCTATTTGTTCCTTATGCTTGCCCCTACTACTACTACTACTACTACTACTAGTCGTTGGGTGTCAAGCGCGGTGGGAAAAGTCACACAGTAATCGTCAAAAATAAGAAAATGAGGTCATATAGATCACGCTCCCGCGTCATCCTTGTCACGTGGCGCAAAAATATATTTAAAAAGGGGAATGCAACACGAGGACTTTCCAGGAGGTCACCCATCCTAGTACTAATCTCGCCCAAGCACGCTTAACTTCGGAGTTCTGATGGGATCCGGTGCTTTAGTGCTGGTATGATCGCATCCGACATGCAACTATCTATTTGTTCCTTATGCTTGCCCCTACTACTACTACTACTACTACTAGTCGTTGGGTGTCAAGCGTGGTGGGAAAAGTCACACAGTAATCGTCAAAAATAGGAAAATGAGGTCATATAGATCAGGCTCCCGCGTCATCCTTGTCACGTGGCGCAAAAATATATTTAAAAAGGGGAATGCAACACGAGGACTTCCCAGGAGGTCACCCATCCTAGTACTACTCTCGCCCAAGCACGCTTAACTTCGGAGTTCTGATGGGATATGGTGCTTTAGTGCTGGTATGATCGCATCGGACATGCAACTATCTATTTGTTCCTTATGCTTGCCCCTACTACTACTACTACTACTAGTCGTTGGGTGTCAAGCGCGGTGGGAAAAGTCACACAGTAATCGTCAAAAATAAGAAAATGAGGTCATATAGATCACGGTCCCGCGTCATCCTTGTCACGTGGCGCAAAAATATATTTAAAAAGGGGAATGCAACACGAGGACTTCCCAGGAGGTCACCCATACTAGTACTACTCTCGCGCAAGCACGCTTAACTTCGGAGTTCTGATGGGATCCGGTGCTTTAGTGCTGGTATGATCGCATCCGACATGCAACTATCTATTTGTTCCTTATGCTTGCCCCTACTACTACTACTACTACTACTACTACTACTACTACTACTACTAGTCGTTGGGTGTCAAGCGCGGTGGGAAAAGTCACACAGTAATCGTCAAAAATAAGAAAATGAGGTCATATAGATCACGGTCCCGTGTCATCCTTGTCACGTGGCGCAAAAATATATTTAAAAAGGGGAATGCAACACGAGGACTTCCCAGGAGGTCACCCATCCTAGTACTACTCTCGCCCAAGCACGGTTAACTTCGGAGTTCTGATGGGATCCGGTGCTTTAGTGCTGGTATGATCGCATCTGACATGCAACTATCTATTTGTTCCTTATGCTTGCCCCTACTACTACTACTACTACTACTAGTCGTTGGGTGTCAAGCGCGGTGGGAAAAGTCACACAGTAATCGTCAAAAATAAGAAAATGAGGTCATATAGATCACGCTCCCGCGTCATCCTTGTCACGTGGCGCAAAAATATATTTAAAAAGGGGAATGCAACACGAGGACTTCCCAGGAGGTCACCCATCCTAGTACTACTCTCGCCCAAGCACGCTTAACTTCAGAGTTCTGATGGGATCCGGTGCTTTAGTGCTGGTATGATCGCATCCGACATGCAACTATCTATTTGTTCCTTATGCTTACCCCTACTACTACTACTACTAGTCGTTGGGTGTCAAGCGCGGTGGGAAAAGTCACACAGTAATCGTCAAAAATAAGAAAATGAGGTCATATAGATCACGCTCCCGCGTCATCCTTGTCATGTGGCGCAAAAATATATTTAAAAAGGGGAATGCAACACGAGGACTTCCCAGGAGGTCACCCATCCTACTACTACTCTCGCCCAAGCACGCTTAACTTCGGAGTTCTGATGGGATCCGGTGCTTTAGTGCTGTTTGATCGCATCCGACATGCAACTATCTATTTGTTCCTTATGCTTGCCCCTACTACTACTACTACTACTACTACTACTACTACTACTACTAGTCGTTGGGTGTCAAGCGCGGCGGGAAAAGTCACACAATAATCGTCAAAAATAAGAAAATGAGGTCATATAGATCACGGTCCCGCGTCATCCTTGTCACGTGGCGCAAAAATATATTTAAAAAGGGGAATGCAACACGAGGACTTCCCAGGAGGTCACCCATCGTAGTACTACTCTCGCCCAAGCACGCTTAACTTCGGAGTTCTGATGGGATCCGGTGCTTTAGTGCTGGTATGATCGCATCCGACATGCAACTATCTATTTGTTCCTTATGCTTGCCCCTACTACTACTACTATTACTAGTCGTTGGGTGTCAAGCGCGGTGGGAAAAGTCACACAGTAAACGTCAAAAATAAGAAAATGAGGTCATATAGATCACGCTCCCGCGTCATCCTTGTCACGTGGCGCAAAAATATAGTTAAAAAGGGGAATGCAACACGAGGACTTCCCAGGAGGTCACCCATCCTAGTACTACTCTCTCACCCATCCTAGTACTACTCTCGCCCAAGCACGCTTAACTTCGGAGTTCTGATGGGATCTGGTGCTTTAGTGCTGGTATGATCGCATCCGACATGCAACTATCTATTTGTTCCTTATGCTTGCCCCTACTACTACTACTACTACTACTACTACTAGTCGTTGGGTGTCAAGCGCGGTGGGAAAAGTCACACAGTAATCGTCAAAAATAAGAAAATGTGGTCATATAGATCACGCTCCCGCGTCATCCTTGTCACGTGGCGCAAAAATATATTTAAAAACGGGAATGCAACACGAGGACTTCCCAGGAGGTCACCCATCCTAGTACTACTCTCGCCCAAGCACGCTTAACTTCAGAGTTCTGATGGGATCCGGTGCTTTAGTGCTGGTATGATCGCATCCGACATGCAACTATCTATTTGTTCCTTATGCTTGCCCCTACTACTACTACTACTACTACTACTACTAGTTGTTGGGTGTCAAGCGCGGTGGGAAAAGTCACACAGTAATCGTCAAAAATAAGAAAATGTGGTCATATAGATCACGCTCCCGCGTCATCCTTGTCACGTGGCGCAAAAATATATTTAAAAAGGGGAATGCAACACGAGGACTTCCCAGGAGGTCACCCATCCTAGTACTACTCTCGCCCAAGCACGCTTAACTTCGGAGTTCTGATGGGATCCGGTGCTTTAGTGCTGGTATGATCGCATCCGACATGCAACTATCTATTTGTTCCTTATGCTTGCCCCTACTACTACTACTACTACTACTACTACTACTACTAGTTGTTGGGTGTCAAGCGCGGTGGGAAAAGTCACACAGTAATCGTCAAAAATAAGAAAATGAGGTCATATAGATCACGGTCCCGCGTCATCCTTGTCACGGGGCGCAAAAATATATTTAAAAAGGGGAATGCAACACGAGGACTTCCCAGGAGGTTGCAACTATCTATTTGTTCCTTATGCTTGCCCCTACTACTACTACTACTACTACTACTACTAGTCGTTGGGTGTCAAGCGCGGTGGGAAAAGTCACACAGTAATCGTCAAAAATAAGAAAATGTGGTCATATAGATCACGCTCCCGCGTCATCCTTGTCACGTGGCGCAAAAATATATTTAAAAAGGGGAATGCAACACGAGGACTTCCCAGGAGGTCACCCATCCTAGTACTACTCTCGCCCAAGCACGCTTAACTTCGGAGTTCTGATGGGATCCGGTGCTTTAGTGCTGGTATGATCGCATCCGACATGCAACTATCTATTTGTTCCTTATGCTTGCCCCTACTACTACTACTACTACTACTACTACTAGTTGTTGGGTGTCAAGCGCGGTGGGAAAAGTCACACAGTAATCGTCAAAAATAAGAAAATGAGGTCATATAGATCACGGTCCCGCGTCATCCTTGTCACGGGGCGCAAAAATATATTTAAAAAGGGGAATGCAACACGAGGACTTCCCAGGAGGTCACCCATCCTAGTACTACTCTCGCCCAAGCACGCTTAACTTCGGAGTTCTGATGGGATCCGGTGCTTTAGTGCTGGTATGATCGCATCCGACATGCAACTATCTATTTGTTCTTTATGTTTGCCGCTACTACTACTACTACTAGTCGTTGGGTGTCAAGCGCGGTGGGAAAAGTCACACAGTAATCGTCAAAAATAAGAAAATGAGGTCATATAGATCACGCTCCCGCGTCATCCTTGTCACGTGGGGAAAAATATATTTAAAAAGGGGAATGCAACACGAGGACTTCCCAGGAGGTCACCCATCCTAGTACTACTCTCGCCCAAGCACGGTTAACTTCGGAGTTCTGATGGGATCCGGTGCTTTAGTGCTGGTATAATCGCATCTGACATGCAACTATCTATTTGTTCCTTATGCTTGCCCCTACTACTACTACTACTACTAGTCGTTGGGTGTCAAGCGCGGTGGGAAAAGTCACACAGTAATCGTCAAAAATAAGAAAATGAGGTCATATAGATCACGCTCCCGCGTCATCCTTGTCACGTGGCGCAAAAATATATTTAAAAAGGGGAATGCAACACGAGGACTTCCCAGGAGGTCACCCATCCTAGTACTACTCTCGCCCAAGCACGCTTAACTTCAGAGTTCTGATGGGATCCGGTGCTTTAGTGCTGGTATGATCGCATCCGACATGCAACTATCTATTTGTTCCTTATGCTTACCCCTACTACTACTACTACTAGTCGTTGGGTGTCAAGCGCGGTGGGAAAAGTCACACAGTAATCGTCAAAAATAAGAAAATGAGGTCATATAGATCACGCTCCCGCGTCATCCTTGTCATGTGGCGCAAAAATATATTTAAAAAGGGGAATGCAACACGAGGACTTCTATGGGATCCGGTGCTTTAGTGCTGTTTGATCGCATCCGACATGCAACTATCTATTTGTTCCTTATGCTTGCCCCTACTACTACTACTACTACTACTACTACTACTACTACTACTACTACTACTACTAGTCGTTGGGTGTCAAGCGCGGCGGGAAAAGTCACACAATAATCGTCAAAAATAAGAAAATGAGGTCATATAGATCACGGTCCCTCGTCATCCTTGTCACGTGGCGCAAAAATATATTTAAAAAGGGGAATGCAACACGAGGACTTCCCAGGAGGTCACCCATCGTAGTACTACTCTCGCCCAAGCACGCTTAACTTCGGAGTTCTGATGGGATCCGGTGCTTTAGTGCTGGTATGATCGCATCCGACATGCAACTATCTATTTGTTCCTTATGCTTGCCCCTACTACTACTACTATTACTAGTCGTTGGGTGTCAAGCGCGGTGGGAAAAGTCACACAGTAAACGTCAAAAATAAGAAAATGAGGTCATATAGATCACGCTCCCGCGTCATCCTTGTCACGTGGCGCAAAAATATAGTTAAAAAGGGGAATGCAACACGAGGACTTCCCAGGAGGTCACCCATCCTAGTACTACTCTCTCACCCATCCTAGTACTACTCTCGCCCAAGCACGCTTAACTTCGGAGTTCTGATGGGATCTCGTGCTTTAGTGCTAGTATGATCGCATCCGACATGCAACTATCTATTTGTTCCTTATGCTTGCCCCTACTACTACTACTACTACTACTACTACTACTACTAGTCGTTGGGTGTCAAGCGCGGTGGGAAAAGTCACACAGTAATCGTCAAAAATAAGAAAATGTGGTCATATAGATCACGCTCCCGCGTCATCCTTGTCACGTGGCGCAAAAATATATTTAAAAACGGGAATGCAACACGAGGACTTCCCAGGAGGTCACCCATCCTAGTACTACTCTCGCCCAAGCACGCTTAACTTCGGAGTTCTCATGGGATCCGGTGCTTTAGTGCTGGTATGATCGCATCCGACATGCAACTATCTATTTGTTCCTTATGCTTGCCCCTACTACTACTACTACTACTACTACTACTACTAGTTGTTGGGTGTCAAGCGCGGTGGGAAAAGTCACACAGTAATCGTCAAAAATAAGAAAATGAGGTCATATAGATCACGGTCCCGCGTCATCCTTGTCACGGGGCGCAAAAATATATTTAAAAAGGGGAATGCAACACGAGGACTTCCCAGGAGGTTGCAACTATCTATTTGTTCCTTATGCTTGCCCCTACTACTACTACTACTACTACTACTACTACTAGTCGTTGGGTGTCAAGCGCGGTGGGAAAAGTCACACAGTAATCGTCAAAAATAAGAAAATGTGGTCATATAGATCACGCTCCCGCGTCATCCTTGTCACGTGGCGCAAAAATATATTTAAAAACACGAATGCAACACGAGGACTTCCCAGGAGGTCAATCCTAGTACTACTCTCGCCCAAGCACGCTTAACTTCGGAGTTCTGATGGGATCCGGTGCTTTAGTGCTGCTATGATCGCATCCGACATGCAACTATCTATTTGTTCCTTATGCTTGCCCCTACTACTACTACTACTACTACTACTACTACTACTAGTTGTTGGGTGTCAAGCGCGGTGGCAAAAGTCACACAGTAATCGTCAAAAATAAGAAAATGAGGTCATATAGATCACGGTCCCGCGTCATCCTTGTCACGGGGCGCAAAAATATATTTAAAAAGGGGAATGCAACACGAGGACTTCCCAGGAGGACTCTCGCCCAAGCACGCTTAACTTCGGAGTTCTGATGGGATCCGGTGCTTTAGTGCTGGTATGATCGCATCCGACATGCAACTATCTATTTGTTCTTTATGTTTGCCGCTACTACTACTACTACTAGTCGTTGGGTGTCAAGCGCGGTGGGAAAAGTCACACAGTAATCGTCAAAAATAAGAAAATGAGGTCATATAGATCACGCTCCCGCGTCATCCTTGTCACGTGGCGAAAAATATATTTAAAAAGGGGAATGCAACACGAGGACTTCCCAGGAGGTCACCCATCCTAGTACTACTCTCGCCCAAGCACGCTTAACTTCGTAGTTCTGATGGGATCCGGTGCTTTAGTGCTGGTATGATCGCATCCGACATGCAACTATCTATTTGTTCCTTATGCTTGCCCCTACTACTACTACTACTACTACTACTAGTCGTTGGGTGTCAAGCGCGGTGGGAAAAGTCACACAGTAATCGTCAAAAATAAGAAAATGAGGTCATATAGATCACGGTCCCGCGTCATCCTTGTCACGTGGTGCAAAAATATATTTAAAAAGGGGAATGCAACACGAGGACTTCCCAGGAGGTCACTCATCCTAGTACTACTCTCGCCCAAGCACGCTTAACTTCGAAGTTCTGATGGGATCCGGTGCTTTAGTGCTGGTATGATCGCATCCGACATGCAACTATCTATTTGTTCCTTATGCTTGCCCCTACTACTACTACTACTACTACTACTAGTCGTTGGGTGTCAAGCGCGGTGGAAAAAGTCACACAGTAATCGTCAAAAATAAGAAAATGAGGTCATATAGATCACGCTCCCGCGTCATCCTTGTCACGTGGCGCAAAAATATATTTAAAAAGGGGAATGCAACACGAGGACTTCCCAGGAGGTCACCCATCCTAGTACTACTCTCGCCCAAGCACGCTTAACTTCGGAGTTCTGATGGGATCCGGTGCTTTAGTGCTGGTATGATCGCATCCGACATGCAACTATCTATTTGTTCCTTATGCTTGCCCCTACTACTACTACTACTACTAGTCGTTGGGTGTCAAGCGCGGTGGGAAAAGTCACACAGTAATCGTCAAAAATAAGAAAATGAGGTCATATAGATCACGCTCCCGCGTCATCCTTATCACGTGGCGCAAAAATATATTTAAAAAGGGGAATGCAACACGAGGACTTCCCAGGAGGTCACCCATCCTAGTACTACTCTCGCCCAAGCACGCTTAACTTTGGAGTTCTGATGGGATCCGGTGCTTTAGTGCTGGTATGATCGCATCCGACATGCAACTATCTATTTGTTCCTTATGCTTGCCCCTACTACTACTACTACTACTACTACTAGTCGTTGGGTGTCAAGCGCGGTGGGAAAAGTCACACAGTAATCGTCAAAAATAAGAAAATGAGGTCATATAGATCACGCTCCCGCGTCATCCTTGTCACGTGGCGCAAAAATATATTTAAAAAGGGGAATGCAACACGAGGACTTCCCAGGAGGTCACCCATCCTAGTACTACTCTCGCCCAAGCACGCTTAACTTCGGAGTTCTGATGGGATCCGGTGCTTTAGTGCTGGTATGATCGCATCCGACATGCAACTATCTATTTGTTCCTTATGCTTGCCCCTACTACTACTACTACTACTACTAGTCGTTGGGTGTCAAGCGCGGTGGGAAAAGTCACACAGTAATCGTCAAAAATAAGAAAATGAGGTCATATAGATCACGCTCCCGCGTCATCCTTGTCACGTGGCGCAAAAATATATTTAAAAAGGGAAATGCAACACGAGGACTTCCCAGGAGGTCACCCATCCTAGTACTACTCTCGCCCAAGCACGCTTAACTTCGGAGTTCTGATGGGATCCGGTGCTTTAGTGCTGGTATGATCGCATCCGACATGCAACTATCTATTTGTTCCTTATGCTTGCCCCTACTACTACTACTACTACTACTACTACTAGTCGTTGGGTGTCAAGCGCGGTGGGAAAAGTCACACAGTAATCGTCAAAAATAAGAAAATGAGGTCATATAGATCAGGCTACCGCGTCATCCTTGTCACGTGGCGCAAAAATATATTTAAAAAGGGGAATGCAACACGAGGACTTCCCAGGAGGTCACCCATCCTAGTACTACTCTCGCCCAAGCACGCTTAACTTCGAAGTTCTGATGGGATATGGTGCTTTAGTGCTGGTATGATCGCATCCGACATGCAACTATCTATTTGTTCCTTATGCTTGCCCCTACTACTACTACTACTACTAGTCGTTGGGTGTCAAGCGCGGTGGGAAAAGTCACACAGTAATCGTCAAAAATAAGAAAATGAGGTCATATAGATCACGGTCCCGCGTCATCCTTGTCACGTGGCGCAAAAATATATTTAAAAAGGGGAATGCAACACGAGGACTTCCCAGGAGGTCACCCATCCTAGTACTACTCTCGTCCAAGCACGCTTAACTTCGGAGTTCTGATGGGATCCGGTGCTTTAGTGCTGGTATGATCGCATCCGACATGCAACTATCTATTTGTTCCTTATGCTTGCCCCTACTACTAATACTACTACTACTACTACTACTACTACTACTACTACTACTACTACTACTACTACTACTACTACTACTACTACTACTACTACTACTACTACTACTACTACTACTAGTCGTTGGGTGTCAAGCGCGGTGGGAAAAGTCACACAGTAATCGTCAAAAATAAGAAAATGAGGTCATATAGATCACGGTCCCGCGTCATCCTTGTCACGTGGCGCAAAAATATATTTAAAAAGGGGAATGCAACACGAGGACTTCCCAGGAGGTCACCCATCCTAGTACTACTCTCGCCCAAGCACGGTTAACTTCGGAGTTCTGATGGGATCCGGTGCTTTAGTGCTGGTATGATCGCATCTGACATGCAACTATCTATTTGTTCCTTATGCTTGCCCCTACTACTACTACTACTACTAGTCGTTGGGTGTCAAGCGCGGTGGGAAAAGTCACACAGTAATCGTCAAAAATAAGAAAATGAGGTCATATAGATCACGCTCCCGCGTCATCCTTGTCACGTGGCGCAAAAATATATTTAAAAAGGGGAATGCAACACGAGGACTTCCCAGGAGGTCACCCATCCTAGTACTACTCTCGCCCAAGCACGCTTAACTTCAGAGTTCTGATGGGATCCGGTGCTTTAGTGCTGGTATGATCGCATCCGACATGCAACTATCTATTTGTTCCTTATGCTTACCCCTACTACTACTACTACTAGTCGTTGGGTGTCAAGCGCGGTGGGCAAAGTCACACAGTAATCGTCAAAAATAAGAAAATGAGGTCATATAGATCACGCTCCCGCGTCATCCTTGTCATGTGGCGCAAAAATATATTTAAAAAGGGGAATGCAACACGAGGACTTCCCAGGAGGTCACCCATCCTAGTACTACTCTCGCCCAAGCACGCTTAACTTCAGAGTTCTGATGGGATCCGGTGCTTTAGTGCTGTTTGATCGCATCCGACATGCAACTATCTATTTGTTCCTTATGCTTGCCCCTACTACTACTACTACTACTACTACTACTACTACTACTAGTAGTCGTTGGGTGTCAAGCGCGGTGGGAAAAGTCACACAATAATCGTCAAAAATAAGAAAATGAGGTCATATAGATCACGGTCCCGCGTCATCCTTGTCACGTGGCGCAAAAATATATTTAAAAAGGGGAATGCAACACGAGGACTTCCCAGGAGGTCACCCATCGTAGTACTACTCTCGCCCAAGCACGCTTAACTTCGGAGTTCTGATGGGATCCGGTGCTTTAGTGCTGGTATGATCGCATCCGACATGCAACTATCTATTTGTTCCTTATGCTTGCCCCTACTACTACTACTATTACTAGTCGTTGGGTGTCAAGCGCGGTGGGAAAAGTCACACAGTAAACGTCAAAAATAAGAAAATGAGGTCATATAGATCACGCTCCCGCGTCATCCTTGTCACGTGGCGCAAAAATATATTTAAAAAGGGGAATGCAACACGAGGACTTCCCAGGAGGTCAGCCATCCTAGTACTACTCTCTCACCCATCCTAGTACTACTCTCGCCCAAGCACGCTTAACTTCGGAGTTCTGATGGGATCTGGTGCTTTAGTGCTGGTATGATCGCATCCGACATGCAACTATCTATTTGTTCCTTATGCTTGCCCCTACTACTACTACTACTACTACTAGTCGTTGGGTGTCAAGCGCGGTGGGAAAAGTCACACAGTAATCGTCAAAAATAAGAAAATGTGGTCATATAGATCACGCTCCCGCGTCATCCTTGTCACGTGGCGCAAAAATATATTTAAAAAGGGGAATGCAACACGAGGACTTCCCAGGAGGTCACCCATCCTAGTACTACTCTCGCCCAAGCACGCTTAACTTCGGAGTTCTAATGGGATCCGGTTCTTTAGTGCTGGTATGATCGCATCCAACATGCAACTATCTATTTGTTCCTTATGCTTGCCCCTACTACTACTACTAGTTGTTGGGTGTCAAGCGCGGTGGGAAAAGTCACACAGTAATCGTTAAAAATAAGAAAATGAGGTCATATAGATCACGGTCCCGCGTCATCCTTGTCACGGGGCGCAAAAATATATTTAAAAAGGGGAATGCAACACGAGGACTTCCCAGGAGGTCACCCATCCTAGGACTACTCTCGCCCAAGCACGCTTAACTTCGGAGTTCTGATGGGATCCGGTGCTTTAGTGCTGGTATGATCGCATCCGACATGCAACTATCTATTTGTTCTTTATGTTTGCCGCTACTACTACTACTACTAGTCGTTGGGTGTCAAGCGCGGTGGGAAAAGTCACACAGTAATCGTCAAAAATAAGAAAATGAGGTCATATAGATCACGCTCCCGCGTCATCCTTGTCACGTGGCGAAAAATATATTTAAAAAGGGGAATGCAACACGAGGACTTCCCAGGAGGTCACCCATCCTAGTACTACTCTCGCCCAAGCACGCTTAACTTCGTAGTTCTGATGGGATCCGGTGCTTTAGTGCTGGTATGATCGCATCCGACATGGAACTATCTATTTGTTCCTTATGCTTGCCCCTACTACTACTACTACTAGTCGTTGGGTGTCAAGCGCGGTGGGAAAAGTCACACAGTAATCGTCAAAAATAAGAAAATGAGGTCATATAGATCACGGTCCCGCGTCATCCTTGTCACGTGGCGCAAAAATATATTTAAAAAGGGGAATGCAACACGAGGACTTCCCAGGAGGTCACTCATCCTAGTACTACTCTCGCCCAAGCACGCTTAACTTCGAAGTTCTGATGGGATCCGGTGCTTTAGTGCTGGTATGATCGCATCCGACATGCAACTATCTATTTGTTCCTTATGCTTGCCCCTACTACTACTACTACTACTACTACTAGTCGTTGGGTGTCAAGCGCGGTGGAAAAAGTCACACAGTAATCGTCAAAAATAAGAAAATGAGGTCATATAGATCACGCTCCCGCGTCATCCTTGTCACGTGGCGCAAAAATATATTTAAAAAGGGGAATGCAACACGAGGACTTCCCAGGAGCTCACCCATCCTAGTACTACTCTCGCCCAAGCACGCTTAACTTCGAAGTTCTGATGGGATCCGGTGCTTTAGTGCTGGTATGATCGCATCCGACATGCAACTATCTATTTGTTCCTTATGCTTGCCCCTACTACTACTACTACTAGTCGTTGGGTGTCAAGCGCGGTGGAAATAGTCACACAGTAATCGTCAAAAATAAGAAAATGAGGTCATATAGATCACGCTCCCGCGTCATCCTTGTCACGTGGCGCAAAAATATATTTAAAAAGGGAAATGCAACACGAGGACTTCCCAGGAGGTCACCCATCCTAGTACTACTCTCGCCCAAGCACGCTTAACTTCGGAGTTCTAATGGGATCCGGTGCTTTAGTGCTGGTATGATCGCATCCGACATGCAACTATCTATTTGTTCCTTATGCTTGCCCCTACTACTACTACTACTACTACTACTAGTCGTTGGGTGTCAAGCGCGGTGGGAAAAAGTCACACAGTAATCGTCAAAAATAAGAAAATGAGGTCATATAGATCACGGTCCCGCGTCATCCTTGTCACGTGGCGCAAAAATATATTTAAAAAGGGGAATGCAACACGAGGACTTCCCAGGAGGTCACCCATCCTAGTACTACTCTCGCCCAAGCACGCTTAACTTCGGAGTTCTGATGGGATCCGGTGCTTTAGTGCTGGTATGATCGCATCCGACATGCAACTATCTATTTGTTCCTTATGCTTGCCCCTACTACTACTACTACTACTACTAGTTGTTGGGTGTCAAGCGCGGTGGGAAAAGTCACACAGTAATCGTCAAAAATAAGAAAATGAGGTCATATAGATCACGGTCCCGCGTCATCCTTGTCACGGGGCGCAAAAATATATTTAAAAAGGGGAATGCAACACGAGGACTTCCCAGGAGGTCACCCATCCTAGTACTACTCTCGCCCAAGCACGCTTAACTTCGGAGTTCTGATGGGATCCGGTGCTTTAGTGCTGGTATGATCGTATCCGACATGCAACTATCTATTTGTTCTTTATGTTTGCCGCTACTACTACTACTACTAGTCGTTGGGTGTCAAGCGCGGTGGGAAAAGTCACACAGTAATCGTCAAAAATAAGAAAATGAGGTCATATAGATCACGCTCCCGCGTCATCCTTGTCACGTGGCGAAAAATATATTTAAAAAGGGGAATGCAACACGAGGACTTCCCAGGAGGTCACCCATCCTAGTACTACTCTCGCCCAAGCACGCTTAACTTCGGAGTTCTGATGGGATCCGGTGCTTTAGTGCTGGTATGATCGCATCCGTCATGCAACTATCTATTTGTTCCTTATGCTTGCCCCTACTACTACTACTACTACTACTACTAGTCGTTGGGTGTCAAGCGCGGTGGGAAAAGTCACACAGTAATCGTCAAAAATAAGAAAATGAGGTCATATAGATCACGGTCCCGCGTCATCCTTGTCACGTGGCGCAAAAATATACTTAAAAAGGGGAATGCAACACGAGGACTTCCCAGGAGGTCACCCATCCTAGTACTACTCTCGCCCAAGCACGCTTAACTTCGGAGTTCTGATGGGATCCGGTGCTTTAGTGCTGGTATGATCGCATCAGACATGCAACTATCTATTTGTTCCTTATGCTTGCCCCTACTACTACTACTACTAGTCGTTGGGTGTCAAGCGCGGTGGAAAAAGTCACACACTAATCGTCAAAAATAAGAAAATGAGGTCATATAGATCACGCTCCCGCGTCATCCTTGTCACGTGGCGCAAAAATATATTTAAAAAGGGGAATGCAACATGAGGACTTCCCAGGAGGTCACCCATCCTAGTACTACTCTCGCCCAAGCACGCTTAACTTCGGAGTTCTGATGGGATCCGATGCTTTAGTGCTGGTATGATCGCATCCGACATGCAACTATCTATTTGTTCCTTATGCTTGCCCCTACTACTACTACTACTACTACTACTACTACTACTACTACTACTACTACTACTACTACTACTACTACTACTACTACTACTACTACTACTACTACTACTACTACTACTAGTCGTTGGGTGTCAAGCGCGGTGGGAAAAGTCACACAGTAATCGTCAAAAATAAGAAAATGAGGTCATATAGATCACGGTCCCGCGTCATCCTTGTCACGTGGCGCAAAAATATATTTAAAAAGGGGAATGCAACACGAGGACTTCCCAGGAGGTCACCCATCCTAGTACTACTCTCGCCCAAGCACGGTTAACTTCGGAGTTCTGATGGGATCCGGTGCTTTAGTGCTGGTATGATCGCATCTGACATGCAACTATCTATTTGTTCCTTATGCTTGCCCCTACTACTACTACTACTACTAGTCGTTGGGTGTCAAGCGCGGTGGGAAAAGTCACACAGTAATCGTCAAAAATAAGAAAATGAGGTCATATAGATCACGCTCCCGCGTCATCCTTGTCACGTGGCGCAAAAATATATTTAAAAAGGGGAATGCAACACGAGGACTTCCCAGGAGGTCACCCATCCTAGTACTACTCTCGCCCAAGCACGCTTAACTTCAGAGTTCTGATGGGATCCGGTGCTTTAGTGCTGGTATGATCGCATCCGACATGCAACTATCTATTTGTTCCTTATGCTTACCCCTACTACTACTACTACTAGTCGTTGGGTGTCAAGCGCGGTGGGCAAAGTCACACAGTAATCGTCAAAAATAAGAAAATGAGGTCATATAGATCACGCTCCCGCGTCATCCTTGTCATGTGGCGCAAAAATATATTTAAAAAGGGGAATGCAACACGAGGACTTCCCAGGAGGTCACCCATCCTAGTACTACTCTCGCCCAAGCACGCTTAATTTCGGAGTTCTGATGGGATCCGGTGCTTTAGTGCTGTTTGATCGCATCCGACATGCAACTATCTATTTGTTCCTTATGCTTGCCCGTACTACTACTACTACTACTACTACTACTACTACTACTAGTAGTCGTTGGGTGTCAAGCGCGGTGGGAAAAGTCACACAATAATCGTCAAAAATAAGAAAATGAGGTCATATAGATCACGGTCCCGCGTCATCCTTGTCACGTGGCGCAAAAATATATTTAAAAAGGGGAATGCAACACGAGGACTTCCCAGGAGGTCACCCATCGTAGTACTACTCTCGCCCAAGCACGCTTAACTTCGGAGTTCTGATGGGATCCGGTGCTTTAGTGCTGGTATGATCGCATCCGACATGCAACTATCTATTTGTTCCTTATGCTTGCCCCTACTACTACTACTATTACTAGTCGTTGGGTGTCAAGCGCGGTGGGAAAAGTCACACAGTAAACGTCAAAAATAAGAAAATGAGGTCATATAGATCACGCTCCCGCGTCATCCTTGTCACGTGGCGCAAAAATATATTTAAAAAGGGGAATGCAACACGAGGACTTCCCAGGAGGTCACCCATCCTAGTACTACTCTCTCACCCATCCTAGTACTACTCTCGCCCAAGCACGCTTAACTTCGGAGTTCTGATGGGATCTGGTGCTTTAGTGCTGGTATGATCGCATCCGACATGCAACTATCTATTTGTTCCTTATGCTTGCCCCTACTACTACTACTACTACTACTAGTCGTTGGGTGTCAAGCGCGGTGGGAAAAGTCACACAGTAATCGTCAAAAATAAGAAAATGTGGTCATATAGATCACGCTCCCGCGTCATCCTTGTCACGTGGCGCAAAAATATATTTAAAAAGGGGAATGCAACACGAGGACTTCCCAGGAGGTCACCCATCCTAGTACTACTCTCGCCCAAGCACGCTTAACTTCGGAGTTCTAATGGGATCCGGTGCTTTAGTGCTGGTATGATCGCATCCAACATGCAACTATCTATTTGTTCCTTATGCTTGCCCCTACTACTACTACTAGTTGTTGGGTGTCAAGCGCGGTGGGAAAAGTCACACAGTAATCGTTAAAAATAAGAAAATGAGGTCATATAGATCACGGTCCCGCGTCATCCTTGTCACGGGGCGCAAAAATATATTTAAAAAGGGGAATGCAACACGAGGACTTCCCAGGAGGTCACCCATCCTAGGACTACTCTCGCCCAAGCACGCTTAACTTCGGAGTTCTGATGGGATCCGGTGCTTTAGTGCTGGTATGATCGCATCCGACATGCAACTATCTATTTGTTCTTTATGTTTGCCGCTACTACTACTACTACTAGTCGTTGGGTGTCAAGCGCGGTGGGAAAAGTCACACAGTAATCGTCAAAAATAAGAAAATGAGGTCATATAGATCACGCTCCCGCGTCATCCTTGTCACGTGGCGAAAAATATATTTAAAAAGGGGAATGCAACACGAGGACTTCCCAGGAGGTCACCCATCCTAGTACTACTCTCGCCCAAGCACGCTTAACTTCGTAGTTCTGATGGGATCCGGTGCTTTAGTGCTGGTATGATCGCATCCGACATGGAACTATCTATTTGTTCCTTATGCTTGCCCCTACTACTACTACTACTACTACTAGTCGTTGGGTGTCAAGCGCGGTGGGAAAAGTCACACAGTAATCGTCAAAAATAAGAAAATGAGGTCATATAGATCACGGTCCCGCGTCATCCTTGTCACGTGGCGCAAAAATATATTTAAAAAGGGGAATGCAACACGAGGACTTCCCAGGAGGTCACTCATCCTAGTACTACTCTCGCCCAAGCACGCTTAACTTCGAAGTTCTGATGGGATCCGGTGCTTTAGTGCTGGTATGATCGCATCCGACATGCAACTATCTATTTGTTCCTTATGCTTGCCCCTACTACTACTACTACTACTACTAGTCGTTGGGTGTCAAGCGCGGTGGAAAAAGTCACACAGTAATCGTCAAAAATAAGAAAATGAGGTCATATAGATCACGCTCCCGCGTCATCCTTGTCACGTGGCGCAAAAATATATTTAAAAAGGGGAATGCAACACGAGGACTTCCCAGGAGCTCACCCATCCTAGTACTACTCTCGCCCAAGCACGCTTAACTTCGAAGTTCTGATGGGATCCGGTGCTTTAGTGCTGGTATGATCGCATCCGACATGCAACTATCTATTTGTTCCTTATGCTTGCCCCTACTACTACTACTACTAGTCGTTGGGTGTCAAGCGCGGTGGAAATAGTCACACAGTAATCGTCAAAAATAAGAAAATGAGGTCATATAGATCACGCTCCCGCGTCATCCTTGTCACGTGGCGCAAAAATATATTTAAAAAGGGAAATGCAACACGAGGACTTCCCAGGAGGTCACCCATCCTAGTACTACTCTCGCCCAAGCACGCTTAACTTCGGAGTTCTGATGGGATCCGGTGCTTTAGTGCTGGTATGATCGCATCCGACATGCAACTATCTATTTGTTCCTTATGCTTGCCCCTACTACTACTACTACTACTACTACTACTACTAGTCGTTGGGTGTCAAGCGCGGTGGGAAAAAGTCACACAGTAATCGTCAAAAATAAGAAAATGAGGTCATATAGATCACGGTCCCGCGTCATCCTTGTCACGTGGCGCAAAAATATATTTAAAAAGGGGAATGCAACACGAGGACTTCCCAGGAGGTCACCCATCCTAGTACTACTCTCGCCCAAGCACGCTTAACTTCGGAGTTCTGATGGGATCCGGTGCTTTAGTGCTGGTATGATCGCATCCGACATGCAACTATCTATTTGTTCCTTATGCTTGCCCCTACTACTACTACTACTACTAGTTGTTGGGTGTCAAGCGCGGTGGGAAAAGTCACACAGTAATCGTCAAAAATAAGAAAATGAGGTCATATAGATCACGGTCCCGCGTCATCCTTGTCACGGGGCGCAAAAATATATTTAAAAAGGGGAATGCAACACGAGGACTTCCCAGGAGGTCACCCATCCTAGTACTACTCTCGCCCAAGCACGCTTAACTTCGGAGTTCTGATGGGATCCGGTGCTTTAGTGCTGGTATGATCGTATCCGACATGCAACTATCTATTTGTTCTTTATGTTTGCCGCTACTACTACTACTAGTCGTTGGGTGTCAAGCGCGGTGGGAAAAGTCACACAGTAATCGTCAAAAATAAGAAAATGAGGTCATATAGATCACGCTCCCGCGTCATCCTTGTCACGTGGCGAAAAATATATTTAAAAAGGGGAATGCAACACGAGGACTTCCCAGGAGGTCACCCATCCTAGTACTACTCTCGCCCAAGCACGCTTAACTTCGGAGTTCTGATGGGATCCGGTGCTTTAGTGCTGGTATGATCGCATCCGTCATGCAACTATCTATTTGTTCCTTATGCTTGCCCCTACTACTACTACTACTACTACTAGTCGTTGGGTGTCAAGCGCGGTGGGAAAAGTCACACAGTAATCGTCAAAAATAAGAAAATGAGGTCATATAGATCACGGTCCCGCGTCATCCTTGTCACGTGGCGCAAAAATATACTTAAAAAGGGGAATGCAACACGAGGACTTCCCAGGAGGTCACCCATCCTAGTACTACTCTCGCCCAAGCACGCTTAACTTCGGAGTTCTGATGGGATCCGGTGCTTTAGTGCTGGTATGATCGCATCAGACATGCAACTATCTATTTGTTCCTTATGCTTGCCCCTACTACTACTACTACTAGTCGTTGGGTGTCAAGCGCGGTGGAAAAAGTCACACACTAATCGTCAAAAATAAGAAAATGAGGTCATATAGATCACGCTCCCGCGTCATCCTTGTCACGTGGCGCAAAAATATATTTAAAAAGGGGAATGCAACATGAGGACTTCCCAGGAGGTCACCCATCCTAGTACTACTCTCGCCCAAGCACGCTTAACTTCGGAGTTCTGATGGGATCCGGTGCTTTAGTGCTGGTATGATCGCATCCGACATGCAACTATCTATTTGTTCCTTATGCTTGCCCCTATTACTACTACTACTACTAGTCGTTGGGTGTCAAGCGCGGTGGGAAAAGTCACACAGTAATCGTCAAAAATAAGAAAATGAGGTCATATAGATCACGCTCCCGCGTCATCCTTGTCACGTGGCGCAAAAATATATTTAAAAAGGGGAATGCAACACGAGGACTTCCCAGAAGGTCACCCATCCTAGTACTACTCTCTCACCCATCCTAGTACTACTCTCGCCCAAGCACGCTTAACTTCGGAGTTCTGATGGGATCTGGTGCTTTAGTGCTGGTATGATCGCATCCGACATGCAACTATCTATTTGTTCCTTATGCTTGCCCCTACTACTACTACTACTACTACTACTAGTCGTTGGGTGTCAAGCGCGGTGGGAAAAGTCACACAGTAATCGTCAAAAATAAGAAAATGTGGTCATATAGATCACGCTCCCGCGTCATCCTTGTCACGTGGCGCAAAAATATATTTAAAAAGGGGAATGCAACACGAGGACTTCCCAGGAGGTCACCCATCCTAGTACTACTCTCGCCCAAGCACGCTTAACTTCGGAGTTCTAATGGGATCCGGTGCTTTAGTGCTGGTATGATCGCATCCAACATGCAACTATCTATTTGTTCCTTATGCTTGCCCCTACTACTACTACTAGTTGTTGGGTGTCAAGCGCGGTGGGAAAAGTCACACAGTAATCGTAAAAATAAGAAAATGAGGTCATATAGATCACGGTCCCGCGTCATCCTTGTCACGGGGCGCAAAAATATATTTAAAAAGGGGAATGCAACACGAGGACTTCCCAGGAGGTCACCCATCCTAGGACTACTCTCGCCCAAGCACGCTTAACTTCGGAGTTCTGATGGGATCCGGTGCTTTAGTGCTGGTATGATCGCATCCGACATGCAACTATCTATTTGTTCTTTATGTTTGCCGCTACTACTACTACTACTAGTCGTTGGGTGTCAAGCGCGGTGGGAAAAGTCACACAGTAATCGTCAAAAATAAGAAAATGAGGTCATATAGATCACGCTCCCGCGTCATCCTTGTCACGTGGCGAAAAATATATTTAAAAAGGGGAATGCAACACGAGGACTTCCCAGGAGGTCACCCATCCTAGTACTACTCTCGCCCAAGCACGCTTAACTTCGTAGTTCTGATGGGATCCGGTGCTTTAGTGCTGGTATGATCGCATCCGACATGGAACTATCTATTTGTTCCTTATGCTTGCCCCTACTACTACTACTACTACTAGTCGTTGGGTGTCAAGCGCGGTGGGAAAAGTCACACAGTAATCGTCAAAAATAAGAAAATGAGGTCATATAGATCACGGTCCCGCGTCATCCTTGTCACGTGGCGCAAAAATATATTTAAAAAGGGGAATGCAACACGAGGACTTCCCAGGAGGTCACTCATCCTAGTACTACTCTCGCCCAAGCACGCTTAACTTCGAAGTTCTGATGGGATCCGGTGCTTTAGTGCTGGTATGATCGCATCCGACATGCAACTATCTATTTGTTCCTTATGCTTGCCCCTACTACTACTACTACTACTACTACTAGTCGTTGGGTGTCAAGCGCGGTGGAAAAAGTCACACAGTAATCGTCAAAAATAAGAAAATGAGGTCATATAGATCACGCTCCCGCGTCATCCTTGTCACGTGGCGCAAAAATATATTTAAAAAGGGGAATGCAACACGAGGACTTCCCAGGAGCTCACCCATCCTAGTACTACTCTCGCCCAAGCACGCTTAACTTCGAAGTTCTGATGGGATCCGGTGCTTTAGTGCTGGTATGATCGCATCCGACATGCAACTATCTATTTGTTCCTTATGCTTGCCCCTACTACTACTACTACTAGTCGTTGGGTGTCAAGCGCGGTGGAAATAGTCACACAGTAATCGTCAAAAATAAGAAAATGAGGTCATATAGATCACGCTCCCGCGTCATCCTTGTCACGTGGCGCAAAAATATATTTAAAAAGGGAAATGCAACACGAGGACTTCCCAGGAGGTCACCCATCCTAGTACTACTCTCGCCCAAGCACGCTTAACTTCGGAGTTCTGATGGGATCCGGTGCTTTAGTGCTGGTATGATCGCATCCGACATGCAACTATCTATTTGTTCCTTATGCTTGCCCCTACTACTACTACTACTACTACTACTACTACTACTACTAGTCGTTGGGTGTCAAGCGCGGTGGGAAAAAGTCACACAGTAATCGTCAAAAATAAGAAAATGAGGTCATATAGATCACGGTCCCGCGTCATCCTTGTCACGTGGCGCAAAAATATATTTAAAAAGGGGAATGCAACACGAGGACTTCCCAGGAGGTCACCCATCCTAGTACTACTCTCGCCCAAGCACGCTTAACTTCGGAGTTCTGATGGGATCCGGTGCTTTAGTGCTGGTATGATCGCATCCGACATGCAACTATCTATTTGTTCCTTATGCTTGCCCCTACTACTACTACTACTACTACTAGTTGTTGGGTGTCAAGCGCGGTGGGAAAAGTCACACAGTAATCGTCAAAAATAAGAAAATGAGGTCATATAGATCACGGTCCCGCGTCATCCTTGTCACGGGGCGCAAAAATATATTTAAAAAGGGGAATGCAACACGAGGACTTCCCAGGAGGTCACCCATCCTAGTACTACTCTCGCCCAAGCACGCTTAACTTCGGAGTTCTGATGGGATCCGGTGCTTTAGTGCTGGTATGATCGTATCCGACATGCAACTATCTATTTGTTCTTTATGTTTGCCGCTACTACTACTACTACTAGTCGTTGGGTGTCAAGCGCGGTGGGAAAAGTCACACAGTAATCGTCAAAAATAAGAAAATGAGGTCATATAGATCACGCTCCCGCGTCATCCTTGTCACGTGGCGAAAAATATATTTAAAAAGGGGAATGCAACACGAGGACTTCCCAGGAGGTCACCCATCCTAGTACTACTCTCGCCCAAGCACGCTTAACTTCGGAGTTCTGATGGGATCCGGTGCTTTAGTGCTGGTATGATCGCATCCGTCATGCAACTATCTATTTGTTCCTTATGCTTGCCCCTACTACTACTACTACTACTACTAGTCGTTGGGTGTCAAGCGCGGTGGGAAAAGTCACACAGTAATCGTCAAAAATAAGAAAATGAGGTCATATAGATCACGGTCCCGCGTCATCCTTGTCACGTGGCGCAAAAATATACTTAAAAAGGGGAATGCAACACGAGGACTTCCCAGGAGGTCACCCATCCTAGTACTACTCTCGCCCAAGCACGCTTAACTTCGGAGTTCTGATGGGATCCGGTGCTTTAGTGCTGGTATGATCGCATCAGACATGCAACTATCTATTTGTTCCTTATGCTTGCCCCTACTACTACTACTACTAGTCGTTGGGTGTCAAGCGCGGTGGAAAAAGTCACACACTAATCGTCAAAAATAAGAAAATGAGGTCATATAGATCACGCTCCCGCGTCATCCTTGTCACGTGGCGCAAAAATATATTTAAAAAGGGGAATGCAACATGAGGACTTCCCAGGAGGTCACCCATCCTAGTACTACTCTCGCCCAAGCACGCTTAACTTCGGAGTTCTGATGGGATCCGGTGCTTTAGTGCTGGTATGATCGCATCCGACATGCAACTATCTATTTGTTCCTTATGCTTGCCCCTATTACTACTACTACTAGTCGTTGGGTGTCAAGCGCGGTGGGAAAAGTCACACAGTAATCGTCAAAAATAAGAAAATGAGGTCATATAGATCACGGTCCCGCGTCATCCTTGTCACGTGGCGCAAAAATATATTTAAAAAGGGGAATGCAACACGAGGACTTCCACGCTTAACTTCGGAGTTCTGATGGGATCCGGTGCTTTAGTGCTGGTATGATCGCATCCGACATGCAACTATCTATTTGTTCCTTATGCTTGCCCCTACTACTACTACTACTACTAGTGGTTGGGTGTCAAGCGCGGTGGGAAAAGTCACACAGTAATCGTCAAAAATAAGAAAATGAGGTCATATAGATCACGGTCCCGCGTCATCCTTGTCACGTGGCGCAAAAATATATTTAAAAAGGGGAATGCAACACGAGGACTTCCCAAGAGGTCACCCATCCTAGTACTACTCTCGCCCAAGCACGCTTAACTTCGAAGTTCTGATGGGATCCGGTGCTTTAGTGCTGGTATGATCGCATCCGACATGCAACTATCTATTTGTTCCTTATGCTTGCCCCTACTACTACTACTACTACTACTACTACTACTAGTCGTTGGGTGTCAAGCGCGGTGGAAAAAGTCACACAATAATCGTCAAAAATAAGAAAATAAGGTCATATAGATCACGGTCCCGCGTCATCCTTGTCACGTGGCGCAAAAATATATTTAAAAAGGGGAATGCAACACGAGGACTTCCCAAGAGGTCACCCATCCTAGTACTACTCTCGCCCAAGCACGCTTAACTTCGGAGTTCTGATGGGATCCGGTGCTTTAGTGCTGGTATGATCGCATCCGACATGCAACTATCTATTTGTTCCTTATGCTTGCCCCTACTACTACTACTACTACTACTACTACTACTACTAGTCGTTGGGTGTCAAGCGCGGTGGCAAAAGTCACACAGTAATCGTCAAAAATAAGAAAATGGGGTCATATAGATCACGCTCCCGCGTCATCCTTGTCACGTGGCGCAAAAATATATTTAAAAAGGGAATGCAACACGAGGACTTCCCAGGAGGTCACCCATCCTAGTACTACTCTCGCCCAAGCACGCTTAACTTCGGAGTTCTGATGGGATCCGGTGCTTTAGTGCTGGTATGATCGCATTCGACATGCAACTATCTATTTGTTCCTTATGCTTGCCCCTACTACTACTACTACTACTAGTCGTTGGGTGTCAAGCGCGGTGGGAAAAGTCACACAGTAATCGTCAAAAATAAGAAAATGAGGTCATATAGATCACGGTCCCGCGTCATCCTTGTCACGTGGCGCAAAAATATATTTAAAAAGGGGAATGCAACACGAGGACTTCCCAGGAGGTCACCCATCCTAGTACTACTCTCGCCCAAGCGCGCTTAACTTCGGAGTTCTGATGGGATCCGGTGCTTTAGTGCTGGTATGATCGCACCCGACATGCAACTATCTATTTGTTCCTTATGCTTGCCCCTACTACTACTACTACTACTACTACTACTAGTCGTTGGGTGTCAAGCGCGGTGGGAAAAGTCACACAGTAATCGTCAAAAATAAGAAAATGAGGTCATATAGATCACGCTCCCGCGTCATCCTTGTCACGTGGCGCAAACATATATTTAAAAAGGGGAATGCAACACGAGGTCTTCCCAGGAGGTCACCCATCCTAGTACTACTCTCGCCCAAGCACGCTTAACTTCGGAGTTCTAATGGGATCCGGTGCTTTAGTGCTGGTATGATCGCATCCGACATGCAACTATCTATTTGTTCCTTATGCTTGCCCCTACTACTACTAGTACTACTACTACTACTACTACTACTAGTCGTTGGGTGTCAAGCGCGGTGGGAAAAGTCACACAGTAATCGTCAAAAATAAGAAAATGAGGTCATATAGATCACGCTCCCGCGTCATCCTTGTCACGGGGCGCAAAAATATATTTAAAAAGGGGAATGCAACACGAGGACTTCCCGGGAGGTCACCCATCCTAGTACTACTCTCGCCCAAGCAAGCTTAACTTCGGAGTTCTGATGGGATCCGGTGCTTTAGTGCTGGTATGATCGCATCCGACATGCAACTATCTATTTGTTCCTTATGCTTGCCCCTACTACTACTACTACTACTAGTAGTCGTTGGGTGTCAAGCGCGGTGGGAAAAGTCACACAGTAATCGTCAAAAATAAGAAAATGAGGTCATATAGATCACGCTCCCGCGTCATCCTTGTCACGTGGCGCAAAAATATATTTAAAAAGGGGAATGCAACACGAGGACTTCCCAGGAGGTCACCCATCCTAGTACTACTCTAGCCCAAGCACGCTTAACTTCGGAGTTCTGATGGGATCCGGTGCTTTAGTGCTGGTATGATCGCATCCGACATGCAACTATCTATTTGTTCCTTATGCTTGCCCCTACTACTACTACTACTAGTAGTCGTTGGGTGTCAAGCGCGGTGGGAAAAGTCACACAGTAATCGTCAAAAATAAGAAAATGAGGTCATATAGATCACGCTCCCGCGTCATCCTTGTCACGTGGCGCAAAAATATATTTAAAAAGGGGAATGCAACACGAGGACTTCCCAGGAGGTCACCCATCCTAGTACTACTCTCGCCCAAGCACGCTTAACTTCGGAGTTCTGATGGGATCCGGTGCTTTAGTGCTGGTATGATCGCATCCGACATGCAACTATCTATTTGTTCCTTATGCTTGCCCCTACTACTACTACTACTACTACTACTACTAGTCGTTGGGTGTCAAGCGCGGTGGGAAAAGTCACACAGTAATCGTCAAAAATAAGAAAATGAGGTCATATAGATCACGCTCCCGCGTCATCCTTGTCACGTGGCGCAAAAATATATTTAAAAGGGGGAATGCAACACGAGGACTTCCCAGGAGGTCACCCATCCTAGTAGTACTCTCGCCCAAGCACGCTTAACTTCGGAGTTCCGATGGGATCCGGTGCTTTAGTGCTGGTATGATCGCATCCGACATGCAACTATCTATTTGTTCCTTATGCTTGCCCCTACTACTACTACTACTACTAGTCGTTGGGTGTCAAGCGCGGTGGGAAAAGTCACACAGTAATCGTCAAAAATAAGAAAATGAGGTCATATAGATCACGCTCCCGCGTCATCCTTGTCACGTGGCGCAAAAATATATTTAAAAAGGGGAATGCAACACGAGGACTTCCCAGGAGGTCACCCATCCTAGTACTACTCTCGCCCAAGCACGCTTAACTTCAGAGTTCTGATGGGATCCGGTGCTTTAGTGCTGGTATGATCGCATCCGACATGCAACTATCTATTTGTTCCTTATGCTTGCCCCTACTACTACTACTAATACTACTACTACTACTACTACTACTAGTCGTTGGGTGTCAAGTGCGGTGGAAAACGTCACACAGTAATCGTCAAAAATAAGAAAATGAGGTCATATAGATCACGGTCCCGCGTCATCCTTGTCACGTGGCGCAAAAATATATTTAAAAAGGGGAATGCAACACGAGGACTTCCCAGGAGGTCACCCATCCTAGTACTACTCTCGCCCAAGCACGCTTAACTTCGGAGTTCTGATGGGATCCGGTGCTTTAGTGCTGGTATGATCGCATCCGACATGAAACTATCTATTTGTTCCTTATGCTTGCCCCTACTACTACTACTACTACTAGTCGTTGGGTGTCAAGCGCGGTGGGAAAAGTCACACAGTAATCGTCAAAAATAAGAAAATGAGGTCATATAGATCACGCTCCCGCGTCATCCTTGTCACGTGGCGTAAAAATATATTTAAAAAGGGGAATGCAACACGAGGACTTCCCAGGAGGTCACCCATCCTAGTACTACTCTCGCCAAAGCACGCTTAACTTCGGAGTTCTGATGGGATCCGGTGCTTTAGTGCTGGTATGATCGCATCCGACATGCAACTATCTATTTGTTCCTTATGCTTGCCCCTACTACTACTACTACTACTACTACTACTACTACTACTAGTCGTTGGGTGTCAAGCGCGGTGGGAAAAGTCACACAGTAATCGTCAAAAATAAGAAAATGAGGTCATATAGATCACGGTCCCGCGTCATCCTTGTCACGTGGCGCAAAAATATATTTAAAAAGGGGAATGCAACACAAGGACTTCCCAGGAGGTCACCCATCCTAGTACTACTCTCGCCCAAGCACGCTTAACTTTGGAGTTCTGATGGGATCCGGTGCTTTAGTGCTGGTATGATCGCATCAGACATGCAACTATCTATTTGTTCCTTATGCTTGCCCCTACTACTACTACTACTACTAGTCGTTGGGTGTCAAGCGCGGTGGGAAAAGTCACACAGTAATCGTCAAAAATAAGAAAATGAGGTCATATAGATCACGCTCCCGCGTCATCCTTGTCACGTGGCGCAAAAATATATTTAAAAGGGGGAATGCAACACGAGGACTTCCCAGGAGGTCACCCATCCTAGTACTACTCTCGCCCAAGCACGCTTAACTTCGGAGTTCTGATGGGATCCGGTGCTTTAGTGCTGGTATGATCGCATCCGACATGCAACTATCTATTTGTTCCTTATGCTTGCCCCTACTACTACTACTACTACTAGTCGTTGGGTGTCAAGCGCGGTGGGAAAAGTCACACAGTAATCGTCAAAAATAAGAAAATGAGGTCATATAGATCACGCTCCCGCGTCATCCTTGTCACGTGGCGCAAAAATATATTTAAAAAGGGGAATGCAACACGAGGACTTCCCAGGAGGTCACCCATCCTAGTACTACTCTCGCCCAAGCACGCTTAACTTCGGATTCTGATGGGATCCGGTGCTTTAGTGCTGGTATGATCGCATCCGACATGCAACTATCTATTTGTTCCTTATGCTTGCCCCTACTACTACTACTACTACTACTACTAGTCGTTGGGTGTCAAGCGCGGTGGGAAAAGTCACACAGTAATCGTCAAAAATAAGAAAATGAGGTCATATAGATCACGGTCCCGCGTCATCCTTGTCACGTGGCGCAAAAATATATTTAAAAAGGGGAATGCAACACCTAGTACTACTCTCGCCCAAGCACGCTTAACTTCGGAGTTCTGATGGGATCCGGTGCTTTAGTGCTGGTATGATCGCATCCGACATGCAACTTGTTGGAAATATGCCCTAGAGGCAATAATAAATTAGTTATTATTATATTTCTTAGTTCATGATAATCGTTTATTATCCATGCTATAATTGTATTGATTGGAAACACAATACTTGTGTGGACACATAGACAAAACACTGTCCTTAGTAAGCCTCTAGTTGACTAGCTCGTTGTTCAAAAGATGGTCAAGGTTTCCTGGCCATAGGCAAGTGTTGTCACTTGATAACGGGATCACATCATTAGGAGAATCATGTGATGGACTAGACCCAAACTAATAGACGTAGCATGTTGATCGTGTCATTTTGTTGCTACTGTTTTCTGCGTGTCAAGTATTTATTCCTATGACCATGAGATCATATAACTCACTGACACCGGAGGAATGCTTTCTGTGTATCAAACGTCGCAACGTAACTGGGTGACTATAAAGATGCTCTACAGGTATCTCCGAAGGTGTTAGTTGAGTTAGTATGGATCAAGACTGGGATTTGTCACTCCGTGTGAACGGAGAGGTATCTCGGGGCCCACTCGGTAATACAACATCACACACAAGCCTTGCAAGCAATGTAACTTAGTGTAAGTTGCGGGATCTTGTATTACGGAACGAGTAAAGAGACTTGCCAGTAAACGAGATTGAAATAGGTATACGGATACTGACGATCGAATCTCGGGCAAGTAACATACCGAAGGACAAAGGGAATGACATACGGGATTATATGAATCCTTGGCACTGAGGTTCAAACGATAAGATCTTCGTAGAATATGTAGGATCCAATATGGGCATCCAGGTCCCGCTATTGGATATTGACCGAGGAGTCACTCGGGTCATGTCTACATAGTTCTCGAACCCGCAGGGTCTGCACACTTAAGGTTCGACGTTGTTTTATGCGTATTTGAGTTATATGGTTGGTTACCGAATGTTGTTCGGAGTCCCGGATGAGATCACGGACGTCACGAGGGTTTCCGGAATGGTCCGGAAACGAAGATTGATATATAGGATGACCTCATTTGGTTACCGGAAGGTTTTCGTGCATTACCGGAAAAGTTTCGGGCTCATCGGTAGTGTACCGGGAGTGCCGGGAGGGGTGCCGGGGACCATCGGGAGGGGTGTCACGCCCCAAGGGGTCTCATGGGCTATGGGAAGAGATAAACCAGCCCCTAGTGGGCTGGAATAAGTTCCCACTAAGGCCCATAAGGTTTGAGAAGGAAAAAACACAAGGTGGAAAGAGTTTCCAAGTGGGAAGGTGGAATCCTACTCCAAGTAGGATTGGAGTAGGACTCCTCCACCTCCAATTTCGGCCAAACCTTTAGGTTTTGAGGCTGCCTCCTCCCCTCCCTCCCACCTATATATACGGAGGTTTTAGGGCTGATTTGAGACGACTTTTCTCACGGCTGCCCGACCACATACCTCCATAGTTTTCCCTCTAGATCGCGTTTCTGCGGAGCTCGGACGGAGCCCTGCTGAGACGAGATCATCACCAACCTCCGGAGCGCCGTCACGCTGCCGGAGAACTCTTCTACCTCTCCGTCTCTCTTGCTGGATCAAGAAGGCCGAGATCATCGTCGAGCTGTACGTGTGCTGAACGCGGAGGTGCCGTCCGTTCGGTACTAGATCGTGGGACTGATCGCGGGATTGTTCGCGGGGCGGATCGAGGGACGTGAGGACGTTCCACTACATCAACCGCGATCTCTAATCGCTTCTGCTGTACGATCTACAAGGGTACGTAGATCACTCATCCCCTCTCGTAGATGGACATCACCATGATAGGTCTTCGTGCGCGTAGGAAAATTTTTGTTTCCCTTGCGACGTTCCCCAACAGTGGCATCATGAGCTAGGTTCATGCGTAGATGTCTTCTCGAGTAGAACACAAAAGTTTTTGTGGGCGGTGATGTGCGTTTTGCTGCCCTCCTTAGTCTTTTCTTGATTCCGCGGTATTGTTGGATTGAAGCGGCTTGGACCGACATTACTCGTACGCTTACGAGAGACTGGTTTCATCGTTACGAGTAACCCCCTTTGCTCAAAGATGACTGGCAAGTGATTGTTTCTCCAACTTTAGTTGAATCGGATTTGACCGAGGAGGTCCTTGGATGAGGTTAAATAGCAACTCATATATCTCCGTTGTGGTGTTTGCGTAAGTAAGATGCGATCCTACTAGATACCCTCGGTCACCACGTAAAACATGCAACAACAAAATTAGAGGACGTCTAACTTGTTTTTGCAGGGTATGATTGTGATGTGATATGGCCAACGATGTGATGTGATATATTGGATGTATGAGATGATCATGTTGTAATAGAAATATCGACTTGCACGTCGATGGTACGGCAACCGGCAGGAGCCATAGGGTTGTCTTTATACTAACGTTTGTGCTTGCAGATGCGTTTACTATTTTGCTAGGATGTAGCTTTAGTAGTAATAGCATAAGTAGCACGACAACCCCGATGGCAACACGTTGATGGATGATCATGGTGTGGCGCCGGTGACAAGAAGATCGTGCCGCTGCTTTGGTGATGGAGATCAAGAAGCACGTGATGATGGCCATATCATGTCACTTATGAATTGCATGTGATGTTAATCCTTTTATGCACCTTATTTTGCTTAGAACGACGGTAGCATTATGAGGTGATCTCTCACTAAAATTTCAAGACGAAATTGTGTTCTCCCCGACTGTGCACCGTTGCGACAGTTCTTCGTTTCGAGACACCACGTGATGATCGGGTGTGATAGACTCAACGTTCACATACAACGGGTGCAAAACAGTTGCACACGCCGAACACTCGGGTTAAGCTTGACGAGACTAGCATGTGCAGACATGGCCTCGGAACACATGAGACCGAAAGGTCGAGCATGAATCGTATAGTTGATATGATTAGCATAGAGATGCTTACCACTGAAACTATTCTCGACTCACGTGATGATCGGACTTGAGATAGTGGATTTGGATCATGTACCACTCAAATGACTAGAGAGATGTACTTTTTGAGTGGGAGTTCTTAAGTAATATGATTAATTGAACTAATTGTCATGAACATAGTCTAATGGTCTTTGCGAATTACGATGTAGCTTGCGCTATAGCTCTACTGTTTTTATATGTTCCTAGAGAAAATTTAGTTGAAAGTTGATAGTAGCAAACTTTGCAGAGGATTGTCCTCGTTGCTGCGCAGAAGGCTTATGTCCTTAATGCACCACTTGGTGTGCTACACCTCGAGCGTCGTCTGTGGATGCTGTGAACATCCGACATACACGTTTCTGATGACTACATGATAGTTCAGTGCAAAATACTTAATGGCTCAGAAGCAAGGCGCCGAAGACGTTTTGAAACGTCACGGAACATAAGTGATGTTCTAAAGAGATGAAATTATGATTTCATGCTTGTGCCCTTGTTAAGAGGTACGAGACCTCCAACAAGATTCTTTGTCCACAAAGTAAGTGAGAAAAGCTCAATCGTTGAGCGTGTGCTCAGATTGTCTGAGTACGACAAACACTTGAATCAAGTGGGAGTTAATCTTCCAGATGACATAGTGATGGTTCTCCAAAAGTCACTGCCACCAAGCTGTGAGAGCTTCGTGATGAACTATAACATATCAAGGATAGATACAATGATCCTTGAGCGATTCGTGATGTTTGACACTGCGAAAGTAGAAATCAAGAAGGAGCGTCAATAGTTGATGGTTTGTAAAACCACTAAGTTTCAACAAAGGCAAGGGCTAGAAGGGATACTTCGTGAAACGGCAAAACAGTTGCTGCACTAATGAAGAGACCCAAGATTAAACCCAAACCCGAGACTAAGTGCTTCTATAATGAGGGGAACAGTCACTGAGGCGGAGCAACTCTAGATACTTGGTAGATAAAGAAGGCTGGCAAAAGTCGAAAGAAGTGTATTTGATATACATGATGTTGATGTGTACTTTACTAGTACTCCTAGTAGCATGAGGGTATTGGATACCGGTTCGGTTGCTAAGTGATTAGTAACACGAAATGAAAGCTACGGCATAAACGGAGACTAGCTAAAGGCGAGGTGACGATACGTGTTGGAAGTGTTTCCAAGGTTGATATGATGAAACGTCGCGCGCCCGCTCTACCATCGGGATTGGTGTTAAACCTAACTAATTGTTATTTGGTGCTTGCGTTAAGCATGAACATGATTGGATCGTGTTTTGTTGCAATACGATTATTCATTTAAAGAGAATAATGGTTACTCTATTTTCTTGAATATTCACCTTCAATGGTTTATTGAATCTCGATCGTAGTATTACACATGTTCATAATATTAGTGCCAAAAGATACGAGTTAATGATGATAGTACCACTTACTTGTGGCACTGCCGCTTGAGTCATGTTAGTATAAATTGCATGAAGAGGCTCCATGCTGATGGATCTTTGTACTCACCTGATTTCGAATCACTAGTGACATGCAAATCATACCACATGAGCAAGGCCTTGTTTTCATTGAGATGAAATAAGATAGTAACTTGTTGGAAGTGATACATTTTGATGTATGCAGTCCAATAGGTACTGAGGCACGCAGTAGATATCATTATGTTCTTACTTCACTGATGATTTGAGTAGATACAGGAATATTTACTTAATGAATCACAAGTCTGAAATGTTGAAAAGTTCAAATCCGTTTCAGAGTGAAGATCGTCGTAACAAGAGGACAAACTGTCTACGATATGATCATAAGAAATGAATATCTGAGTTACGAGTTTTGGTACACAGTTAAGACAATGTGGAAATTGTTTCGCGGTTCATGCCACCTGGAACATCATAGTGTGATGATGTGTCTGAACGTCATAGCCACACACTATTTGATATGGTGCATACTATGATATCTTTTATCGAATTACCACTATCGTTTATGGGTTATGCATTAGAGACAACCACACTCACTTTAAATAGGGCACCTCGTATTTCCGTTGAGATGACACAGTATAGACTGAGGTTTAGAGAAATCTAAACTGTCGTTTCTTGAAAGTTAGGGGCTTCGACACTTATGTGAAAAAGTTTCAGTATGATAAGCTCGAACCCAAAGCGGACAAATGCATCTTCATAGGATATCCAAAACAGTTGGATACATCTCCTATCTCAGATCCAAAAGCAAAGTGTTTGTTTCTAGAAACGGATCCTTTCTCGAGGAAAGGTTTCTCTCGAAAGAATTGAGTGGGAGGGTAGTAGAACTTGATGAGGTTATTGAACCATCACTTCAACCAGTGTGTAGCAGGGCGCAGGAAGTTGTTCCTGTGGCGCCTACACCAATTGAAGTGGAAGCTGATGATGGTGATCATTGAGCTTCGAATCAAGTCACTATAAACCTCGTAGGTCGACAAGGTCGCGTACTGCTGCAGAGTAGTACGGTAACCCTGTCTTGGAGGTCATGTTGTTGAGCAACAGTGAACCTACGAGTTATGGAGAAAGCGATGGTGGGCCCAGATTCCGACAAATGGCTGGAAGCCATGAAATCCGAGAGAGGATCCATGTATGAAAACAAAGTGTAGACTTTAAAAGAACTACTTGATGGTCATAAGACTATTGAGTAAAGATGGATCTTTAAAAGAAGACAGACGATGATGGTGATAAGTCACTATTAAGAAAAGCTCGACTTGTCGCAAAGATGTTTTCGATAAGATCAAACAGTTGACTATGATGAGACTTTCTCACTCGTAGCGATGCTAAAAGTCTGTTAGAATTATGTTAGTTGTTGATGCATTATTTATGAAATATTGCACGTAGGATGTCAAAACATTGTTTTCTCGACGGTTTCCTTGAGCAAACATTGTATGTGATACAACCAGAAGGTTTTGTCGATCCTAAAGATACTAGCAAGTATGCAAGCTCCAGTAATCCTTCAATGGACTGGTGCAAGCATCTCGGAGTTGGAATATACACTTTGATGAGATGATCAAAGATTTTGGGTTTGTACAAGGTTTATGAGAAACTTGTATTTCCAAAGAAGTGAGTGGGAGCACTATAGAATTTCTGATAGGTATATGCGGTTGACATATTGTGGATCAGAAGTAATGTAGAATTTCTGTAAAGCATACAAGGTTGTTTGAAAGAAGTTTTCAAAGGAGTACCTGGATTACGCTACTTGAACGTTGAGCATCAAAGATCTATGGAGATAGATCGAAAGCGCTTAATAGAAGTTTCAACAAGATGCATGCCTTGACAAGTTTTTGAAAGAGTTCAAAATAGACCAGCAAAGAAGGAGTTCTTGGTTGCGTTGTGAGGTGTGAATTTGAGTAAGACTCAAAACCCGACCACGGCAGAATAAAGAGAATAGACGAAGGTCGTCTTCTATGCCTTAGCCGTAGAATCTAAAGTATGCCATGCTGTGTACCGCACCTGAAGTGTGCCTTGACTCAAAGTATGTTGAGAGGTACAGAGAGTGATCCATGATTGAATCACTAGCAGCGGTCGAAATTTATCCTTAGTAACTATTGGACTAAGGAATTTTTCTCGATTATGGAGGTGGTTAAAGAGTTTGTCGTAAAGGGTTACGTCAATGCAAGCTTTGACACTAATCCGGATAACTATGAGTAGTGAAACGGATTCATATAGTAGAGTAGATATTTGGAGCATTTTCGAATAGCACGTAGTAGCAGCATCTATAAGATGACATAAAGATTTGTAAAGAACGCACGAATCTGAAAGTTTTAGAACCGTTGACTAAAACCTCTCTCACGAGCAAGACTTGATCAGACCCCATAACTATATGGGTGTTGGATTCATTGGAATCACATGGTGATGTGAACTAGATTATTGACTCTAGTGCAAGTGGGAGACTGTTGGAAATATGCCCTAGAGGCAATAATAAATTAGTTATTATTATATTTCTTAGTTCATGATAATCGTTTATTATCCATGCTATAATTGTATTGATTGGAAACACAATACTTGTGTGGACACATAGACAAAACACTGTCCCTAGTAAGCCTCTAGTTGACTAGCTCGTTGTTCAAAAGATGGTCAAGGTTTCCTGGCCATAGGCAAGTGTTGTCACTTGATAACGGGATCACATCATTAGGAGAATCATGTGATGGACTAGACCCAAACTAATAGACGTAGCATGTTGATTGTGTCATTTTGTTGCTACTGTTTTCTGCGTGTCAAGTATTTATTCCTATGACCATGAGATCATATAACTCACTGACACCGGAGGAATGCTTTGTGTGTATCAAACGTCGCAACGTAACTGGGTGACTATAAAGATGCTCTACAGGTATCTCCGAAGGTGTTAGTTGAGTTAGTATGGATCAAGACTGGGATTTGTCACTCCGTGTGAACGGAGAGGTATCTCGGGGCCCACTCGGTAATACAACATCACACACAAGCCTTGCAAGCAATGTAACTTAGTGTAAGTTGCGGGATCTTGTATTACGGAACGAGTAAAGAGACTTGCCAGTAAACGAGATTGAAATAGGTATGCGGATACTGACGATCGAATCTCGGGCAAGTAACATACCGAAGGACAAAGGGAATGACATACGGGATTATATGAATCCTTGGCACTGAGGTTCAAACGATAAGATCTTCGTAGAATATGTAGGATCCAATATGGGCATCCAGGTCCCGCTATTGGATATTGACCGAGGAGTCACTCGGGTCATGTCTACATAGTTCTCGAACCCGCAGGGTCTGCACACTTAAGGTTCGACGTTGTTTTATGCGTATTTGAGTTATATGGTTGGTTACCGAATGTTGTTCGGAGTCCCGGATGAGATCACGGACGTCACGAGGGTTTCCGGAATGGTCCGGAAACGAAGATTGATATATAGGATGACCTCATTTGGTTACCGGAAGGTTTTCGTGCATTACCGGAAAAGTTTCGGGCTCATCGGTAGTGTACCGGGAGTGCCGGGAGGGGTGCCGGGGACCATCGGGAGGGGTGTCACGCCCCAAGGGGTCTCATGGGCTATGGGAAGAGATAAACCAGCCCCTAGTGGGCTGGAATAAGTTCCCACTAAGGCCCATAAGGTTTGAGAAGGAAAAAACACAAGGTGGAAAGAGTTTCCAAGTGGGAAGGTGGAATCCTACTCCAAGTAGGATTGGAGTAGGACTCCTCCACCTCCAATTTCGGCCAAACCTTTAGGTTTTGAGGCTGCCTCCTCCCCTCCCTCCCACCTATATATACGGAGGTTTTAGGGCTGATTTGAGACGACTTTTCTCACGGCTGCCCGACCACATACCTCCATAGTTTTCCCTCTAGATCGCGTTTCTGCGGAGCTCGGACGGAGCCCTGCTGAGACGAGATCATCACCAACCTCCGGAGCGCCGTCACGCTGCCGGAGAACTCTTCTACCTCTCCGTCTCTCTTGCTGGATCAAGAAGGCCGAGATCATCGTCGAGCTGTACGTGTGCTGAACGCGGAGGTGCCGTCCGTTCGGTACTAGATCGTGGGACTGATCGCGGGATTGTTCGCGGGGCGGATCGAGGGACGTGAGGACGTTCCACTACATCAACCGCGATCTCTAATCGCTTCTGCTGTACGATCTACAAGGGTACGTAGATCACTCATCCCCTCTCGTAGATGGACATCACCATGATAGGTCTTCGTGCGCGTAGGAAATTTTTTGTTTCCCTTGCGACGTTCCCCAACACAACTATCTATTTGTTCCTTATGCTTGCCCTACTACTACTACTACTACTACTACTACTACTACTACTACTACTAGTCGTTGGGTGTCAAGCGCGGTGGGAAAAGTCACACAGTAATCGTCAAAAATAAGAAAATGAGGTCATATAGATCACGCTCCCGCGTCATCCTTGTCACGTGGCGCAAAAATATATTTAAAAAGGGGAATGCAACACGAGGACTTCCCAGGAGGTCACCCATCCTAGTACTACTCTCGCCCAAGCACGCTTAACTTCGGAGTTCTGATGGGATCCGGTGCTTTAGTGTTGGTATGATCGCATCCGACATGCAACTATGTATTTGTTCCTTATGCTTGCCCCTACTACTACTACTACTACTACTAGTCGTTGGGTGTCAAGCGCGGTGGGAAAAGTCACACAGTAATCGTCAAAAATAAGAAAATGAGGTCATATAGATCACGGTCTCGCGTCATCCTTGTCACGTGGCGCAAAAATATATTTAAAAAGGGGAATGCAACACGAGGACTTCCCAGGAGGTCACCCATCCTAGTACTACTCTCTCCCAAGCACGCTTAACTTCGGAGTTCTGATGGGATCCGGTGCTTTAGTGCTGGTATGATCGGATCCGACATGCAACTATCTATTTGTTCCTTATGCTTGCCCCTACTACTACTACTACTACTACTACTACTACTACTAGTCGTTGGGTGTCAAGCGCGGTGGGAAAAGTCACACAGTAATCGTCAAAAATAAGAAAATGAGGTCATATAGATCACGGTCCCGCGTCATCCTTGTCACGTGGCGCAAAAATATATTTAAAAAGGGGAATGCAACACGAGGACTTCCCAAGAGGTCACCCATCCTAGTACTACTCTCGCCCAAGCACGCTTAACTTCGGAGTTCTGATGGGATCCGGTGCTTTAGTGCTGGTATGATCGCATCCGACATGCAACTATCTATTTGTTCCTTATGCTTGCCCCTACTACTACTACTAGTACTAGTCGTTGGGTGTCAAGCGCGGTGGGAAAAGTCACACAGTAATCGTCAAAAATAAGAAAATGAGGTCATATAGATCACGCTCCCGCGTCATCCTTGTCACGTGGCGCAAAAATATATTTAAAAAGGGGAATGCAACACGAGGACTTCCCAGGAGGTCACCCATCCTAGTACTACTCTCGCCCAAGCACGCTTAACTTCGGAGTTCTGATGAGATCCGGTGCTTTAGTGCTGGTATGATCGCATCCGACATGCAACTATCTATTTGTTCCTTATGCTTGCCCCTACTACTACTACTACTACTAGTCGTTGGGTGTCAAGCGCGGTGGGAAAAGTCACACAGTAATCGTCAAAAATAAGAAAATGAGGTCATATAGATCACGGTCCCGCGTCATCCTTGTCACGTGGCGCAAAAATATATTTAAAAAGGGGAATGCAACACGAGGACTTCCCAGGAGGTCACCCATCCTAGTACTACTCTCGCCCAAGCACGCTTAACTTCGGAGTTCTGATGGGATCCGGTGCTTTAGTGCTGGTATGATCGCATCCAACATGCAACTATCTATTTGTTCCTTATGCTTGCCCCTACTACTACTACTACTACTACTACTACTAGTCGTTGGGTGTCAAGCGCGGTAGGAAAAGTCACACAGTAATCGTCAAAAATAAGTAAATGAGGTCATATAGATCACGCTCCCGCGTCATCCTTGTCACGTGGCGCAAAAATATATTTAAAAAGGGGAATGCAACACGAGGACTTCCCAGGAGGTCACCCATCCTAGTACTACTCTCGCCCAAGCACGCTTAACTTCGGAGTTCTGATGGGATCCGGTGCTTTAGTGCTGTTATGATCGCATCCGACATGCAACTATCTATTTGTTCCTTATGCTTGCCCCTACTACTACTACTACTACTAGTCGTTGGGTGTCAAGCACGGTGGGAAAAGTCACACAGTAATCGTCAAAAATAAGAAAATGAGGTCATATAGATCACGCTCCCGCGTCATCCTTGTCACGTGGCGCAAAAATATATTTAAAAAGGGGAATGCAACACGAGGACTTCCCAGGAGGTCACCCATCCTAGTACTACTCTCGCCCAAGCATGCTTAACTTCGGAGTTCTGATGGGATCCGGTGCTTTAGTGCTGGTATGATCGCATCCGACATGCAACTATCTATTTGTTCCTTATGCTTGCCCCTACTACTACTACTACTACTACTACTACTACTACTACTACTACTACTACTACTACTACTACTACTACTACTACTACTAGTCGTTGGGTGTCAAGCGCGGTGGGAAAAGTCACACAATAATCGTCAAAAATAAGAAAATGAGGTCATATAGATCACGGTCCCGCGTCATCCTTGTCACGTGGCGCAAAAATATATTTAAAAAGGGGAATGCAACACGAGGACTTCCCAAGAGGTCACCCATCCTAGTACTACTCTCGCCCAAGCACGCTTAACTTCGGAGTTCTGATGGGATCCGGTGCTTTAGTCCTGGTATGATCGCATCCGACATGCAACTATCTATTTGTTCCTTATGCTTGCCCCTACTACTACTACTACTACTAGTCGTTGGGTGTCAAGCGCGGTGGGAAAAGTCACACAGTAATCGTCAAAAATAAGAAAATGAGGTCATATAGATCACGCTCCCGCGTCATCCTTGTCACGTGGCGCAAAAATATATTTAAAAAGGGGAATGCAACACGAGGACTTCCCAGGAGGTCACCCATCCTAGTACTACTCTCGCCCAAGCACGCTTAACTTCGGAGTTCTGATGGGATCCGGTGCTTTAGTGCTGGTATGATCGCATCCGACATGCAACTATCTATTTGTTCCTTATGCTTGCCCCTACTACTACTACTACTACTAGTCGTTGGGTGTCAAGCGCGGTGGGAAAAGTCACACAGTAATCGTCAAAAATAAGTAAATGAGGTCATATAGATCACGGTCCCGCGTCATCCTTGTCACGTGGCGCAAAAATATATTTAAAAAGGGGAATGCAACACGAGGACTTCCCAGGAGGTCACCCATCCTAGTACTACTCTCGCCCAAGCACGCTTAACTTTGGAGTTCTGATGGGATCCGGTGCTTTAGTGCTGGTATGATCGCATCCAACATGCAACTATCTATTTGTTCCTTATGCTTGCCCCTACTACTACTACTACTACTACTACTACTACTACTAGTCGTTGGGTGTCAAGCGCGGTGGGAAAAGTCACACAGTAATCGTCAAAAATAAGAAAATGAGGTCATATAGATCACGCTCCCGCGTCATCCTTGTCACGTGGCGCAAAAATATATTTAAAAAGGGGAATGCAACACGAGGACTTCCCAGGAGGTCACCCATCCTAGTACTACTCTCGCGCAAGCACGCTTAACTTCGGAGTTCTGATGGGATCCGGTGCTTTAGTGCTGTTATGATCGCATCCGACATGCAACTATCTATTTGTTCCTTATGCTTGCCCCTACTACTACTACTACTACTAGTCGTTGGGTGTCAAGCACGGTGGGAAAAGTCACACAGTAATCGTCAAAAATAAGAAAATGAGGTCATATAGATCACGCTCCCGCGTCATCCTTGTCACGTGGCGCAAAAATATATTTAAAAAGGGGAATGCAACACGAGGACTTCCCAGGAGGTCACCCATCCTAGTACTACTCTCGTCCAAGCACGCTTAACTTCGGAGTTCTGATGGGATCCGGTGCTTTAGTGCTGGTATGATCGCATCCGACATGCAACTATCTATTTGTTCCTTATGCTTGCCCCTAGTACTACTACTACTACTACTACTACTACTACTACTACTACTACTACTACTACTACTACTACTACTACTACTACTACTACTACTACTACTACTACTAGTCGTTGGGTGTCAAGCGCGGTGGGAAAAGTCACATAGTAATCGTCAAAAATAAGAAAATAAGGTCATATAGATCACGCTCCCGCGTCATCCTTGTCACGTGGCGCAAAAATAGAGGTCACCCATCCTAGTACTACTCTCGCCCAAGCACGCTTAACTTCGGAGTTCTGATGGGATCCGGTGCTTTAGTGCTGGTATGATCGCATCCGACATGCAACTATCTATTTGTTCCTTATGCTTGCCCCTACTACTACTACTACTACTACTACTACTAGTCGTTGGGTGTCAAGCGCGGTGGGAAAAGTCACACAGTAATCGTCAAAAATAAGAAAATGAGGTCATATAGATCACGCTCCCGCGTCATCCTTGTCACGTGGCGCAAAAATATATTTAAAAAGGGGAATGCAACACGAGGACTTCCCAGGAGGTCACCCATCCTAGTACTACTCTCGCCCAAGCACGCTTAACTTTGGAGTTCTGATGGGATCCGGTGCTTTAGTGCTGGTATGATCGCATCCGACATGCAACTATCTATTTGTTCCTTATGCTTGCCCCTACTACTACTACTACTACTACTACTAGTCGTTGGGTGTCAAGCACGGTGGGAAAAGTCACACAGTAATCGTCAAAAATAAGAAAATGAGGTCATATAGATCACGCTCCCGCGTCATCCTCGTCACGTGGCGCAAAAATATATTTAAAAAACACCCATCCTAGTACTACTCTCGCCCAAGCACGCTTAACTTTGGAGTTCTGATGGGATCCGGTGCTTTAGTGCTGGTATGATCGCATCCGACATGCAACTATCTATTTGTTCCTTATGCTTGCCCCTACTACTACTACTACTACTACTACTACTAGTCGTTGGGTGTCAAGCACGGTGGGAAAAGTCACACAGTAATCGTCAAAAATAAGAAAATGAGGTCATATAGATCACGCTCCCGCGTCATCCTCGTCACGTGGCGCAAAAATATATTTAAAAAGAGGAATGCAACACGAGGACTTCCCAGGAGGTCACCCATCCTAGTACTACTCCCGCCCGAGCACGCTTAACTTCGAAGTTCTGATGGGATCCGATGCTTTAGTGCTGTTATGATCGCATCCGACATGCAACTATCTATTTGTTCCTTATGCTTTCCCGTACTACTACTACTACTACTACTACTAGTCGTTGGGTGTCAAGCGCGGTGGGAAAAGTCACACAGTAATCGTCAAAAATAAGAAAATGAGGTCATATAGATCACGCTCCCGCGTCATCCTTGTCACGTGGCGCAAAAATATATTTAAAAAGGGGAATGCAACACGAGGACTTCCCAGGAGGTCACCCATCCTAGTACTACTTTCGCCCAAGCACGCTTAACTTCGGAGTTCTGATGGGATCCGATGCTTTAGTGCTGGTATGATCGGATCCGACATGCAACTATCTATTTGTTCCTTATGCTTGCCCCTACTACTACTACTACTACCACTACTACTACTAGTCGTTGGGTGTCAAGCGCGGTGGGAAAAGTCACACAGTAATCGTCAAAAATAAGAAAATGAGGTCATATAGATCACGCTCCCGCGCCATCCTTGTCACGTGGCGCAAAAATATATTTAAAAAGGGGAATGCAACACGAGGACTTCCCAGGAGGTCACCCATCCTAGTACTACTCTCGCCCAAGCACGCTTAACTTTGGAGTTCTGATGGGATCCGGTGCTTTAGTGCTGGTATGATCGCATCCGACATGCAACTATCTATTTGTTCCTTATGCTTGCCCCTACTACTACTACTACTACTAGTCGTTGGGTGTCAAGCACGGTGGGAAAAGTCACACAGTAATCGTCAAAAATAAGAAAATGAGGTCATATAGATCACGCTCCCGCGTCATCCTTGTCACGTGGCGCAAAAATATATTTAAAAAGGGGAATGCAACACGAGGACTTCCCAGGAGGTCACCCATCCTAGTACTACTCTCGCCCAAGCACGCTTACCTTCGGAGTTCTGATGGGATCCGGTGCTTTAGTGCTGGTATGATCGCATCCGACATGCAACTATCTATTTGTTCCTTATGCTTGCCCCTAGTACTACTACTACTACTACTACTACTACTACTACTACTACTACTACTACTACTACTACTACTACTACTACTAGTCGTTGGGTGTCAAGCGCGGTGGGAAAAGTCACATAGTAATCGTCAAAAATAAGAAAATAAGGTCATATAGATCACGCTCCCGCGTCATCCTTGTCACGTGGCGCAAAAATAGAGGTCACCCATCCTAGTACTACTCTCGCCCAAGCACGCTTAACTTCGGAGTTCTGATGGGATCCGGTGCTTTAGTGCTGGTATGATCGCATCCGACATGCAACTATCTATTTGTTCCTTATGCTTGCCCCTACTACTACTACTACTACTACTACTACTAGTCGTTGGGTGTCAAGCGCGGTGGGAAAAGTCACACAGTAATCGTCAAAAATAAGAAAATGAGGTCATATAGATCACGCTCCCGCGTCATCCTTGTCACGTGGCGCAAAAATATATTTAAAAAGGGGAATGCAACACGAGGACTTCCCAGGAGGTCACCCATCCTAGTACTACTCTCGCCCAAGCACGCTTAACTTTGGAGTTCTGATGGGATCCGGTGCTTTAGTGCTGGTATGATCGCATCCGACATGCAACTATCTATTTGTTCCTTATGCTTGCCCCTACTACTACTACTACTACTACTAGTCGTTGGGTGTCAAGCACGGTGGGAAAAGTCACACAGTAATCGTCAAAAATAAGAAAATGAGGTCATATAGATCACGCTCCCGCGTCATCCTCGTCACGTGGCGCAAAAATATATTTAAAAAACACCCATCCTAGTACTACTCTCGCCCAAGCACGCTTAACTTTGGAGTTCTGATGGGATCCGGTGCTTTAGTGCTGGTATGATCGCATCCGACATGCAACTATCTATTTGTTCCTTATGCTTGCCCCTACTACTACTACTACTACTACTACTACTACTAGTCGTTGGGTGTCAAGCACGGTGGGAAAAGTCACACAGTAATCGTCAAAAATAAGAAAATGAGGTCATATAGATCACGCTCCCGCGTCATCCTCGTCACGTGGCGCAAAAATATATTTAAAAAGAGGAATGCAACACGAGGACTTCCCAGGAGGTCACCCATCCTAGTACTACTCCCGCCCGAGCACGCTTAACTTCGGAGTTCTGATGGGATCCGATGCTTTAGTGCTGTTATGATCGCATCCGACATGCAACTATCTATTTGTTCCTTATGCTTTCCCGTACTACTACTACTACTACTACTACTAGTCGTTGGGTGTCAAGCGCGGTGGGAAAAGTCACACAGTAATCGTCAAAAATAAGAAAATGAGGTCATATAGATCACGCTCCCGCGTCATCCTTGTCACGTGGCGCAAAAATATATTTAAAAAGGGGAATGCAACACGAGGACTTCCCAGGAGGTCACCCATCCTAGTACTACTCTCGCCCAAGCACGCTTAACTTTGGAGTTCTGATGGGATCCGGTGCTTTAGTGCTGGTATGATCGCATCCGACATGCAACTATCTATTTGTTCCTTATGCTTGCCCCTACTACTACTACTACTACCACTACTACTACTAGTCGTTGGGTGTCAAGCGCGGTGGGAAAAGTCACACAGTAATCGTCAAAAATAAGAAAATGAGGTCATATAGATCACGCTCCCGCGCCATCCTTGTCACGTGGCGCAAAAATATATTTAAAAAGGGGAATGCAACACGAGGACTTCCCAGGAGGTCACCCATCCTAGTACTACTCTCGCCCAAGCACGCTTAACTTTGGAGTTCTGATGGGATCCGGTGCTTTAGTGCTGGTATGATCGCATCCGACATGCAACTATCTATTTGTTCCTTATGCTTGCCCCTACTACTACTACTACTACTAGTCGTTGGGTGTCAAGCACGGTGGGAAAAGTCACACAGTAATCGTCAAAAATAAGAAAATGAGGTCATATAGATCACGCTCCCGCGTCATCCTCGTCATGTGGCGCAAAAATATATTTAAAAAGGGGGATGCAACACGAGGACTTCCCAGGAGGTCACCCATCCTAGTACTACTCTCGCCCAAGCACGCTTAACTTCGGAGTTCTGATGGGATCCGATGCTTTAGTGCTGTTATGATCGCATCCGACATGCAACTATCTATTTGTTCCTTATGCTTTCCCGTACTACTACTACTACTACTACTACTACTAGTCGTTGGGTGTCAAGCGCGGTGGGAAAAGTCACACAGTAATCGTCAAAAATAAGAAAATGAGGTCATATAGATCACGCTCCCGCGTCATCCTTGTCACGTGGCGCAAAAATATATTTAAAAAGGGGAATGCAACACGAGGACTTCCGAGGAGGTCACCCATCCTAGTACTACTTTCGCCCAAGCACGCATAACTTCGGAGTTCTGATGGGATCCGATGCTTTAGTGCTGGTATGATCGCATCCGACATGCAACTATCTATTTGTTCCTTATGCTTGCCCCTACTACTACTACTACTACTACTACTACTACTAGTCGTTGGGTGTCAAGCGCGGTGGGAAAAGTCACACAGTAATCGTCAAAAATAAGAAAATGAGGTCATATAGATCACGCTCCCGCGTCATCCTTGTCACGTGGCGCAAAAATATATTTAAAAAGGGGAATGCAACACGAGGACTTCCGAGGAGGTCACCCATCCTAGTACTACTTTCGCCCAAGCACGCTTAACTTCGGAGTTCTGATGGGATCCGATGCTTTAGTGCTGGTATGATCGCATCCGACATGCAACTATCTATTTGTTCCTTATGCTTGCCCCTACTACTACTACTACTACTACTACTACTACTAGTCGTTGGGTGTCAAGCGCGGTGGGAAAAGTCACACAGTAATCGTCAAAAATAAGAAAATGAGGTCATATAGATCACGCTCCCGCGTCATCCTTGTCACGTGGCGCAAAAATATATTTAAAAAGGGGAATGCAACACGAGGACTTCCCAGGAGGTCACCCATCCTAGTACTACTCTCGCCCAAGCACGCTTAACTTCGGAGTTCTGATGGGATCCCGTGCTTTAGTGCTGGTATGATCGCATCCGACATGCAACTATCTATTTGTTCCTTATGCTTGCCCCTACTACTACTACTACTACTAGTCGTTGGGTGTCAAGCGCGGTGGGAAAAGTCACACAGTAATCGTCAAAAATAAGAAAATGAGGTCATATAGATCACGGTCCCGCGTCATCCTTGTCACGTGGCGCAAAAATATATTTAAAAAGAGGAATGCAACACGAGGACTTCCCAGGAGGTCACCCATCCTAGTACTACTCTCGCCCAAGCACGCTTAACTTCGGAGTTCTGATGGGATCAGGTGCTTTAGTGCTTGTATGATCGCATCCAACATGCAACTATCTATTTGTTCCTTATGCTTGCCCCTACTACTACTACTACTACTACTACTACTACTACTACTACTACTACTAGTCGTTGGGTGTCAAGCGCGGTGGGAAAAGTCACACAGTAATCGTCAAAAATAAGTAAATGAGGTCATATAGATCATGCTCCCGCGTCATCCTTGTCACGTGGCGCAAAAATATATTTAAAAAGGGGAATGCAACACGAGGACTTCCCAGGAGGTCACCCATCCTAGTACTACTCTCGCCCAAGCACGCTTAACTTCGGAGTTCTGATGGGATCCGGTGCTTTAGTGCTGTTATGATCGCATCCGACATGCAACTATCTATTTGTTCCTTATGCTTGCCCCTACTACTACTACTACTACTAGTCGTTGGGTGTCAAGCACGGTGGGAAAAGTCACACAGTAATCGTCAAAAATAAGAAAATGAGGTCATATAGATCACGCTCCCGCGTCATCCTTGTCACGTGGCGCAAAAATATATTTAAAAAGGGGAATGCAACACGAGGACTTCCCAGGAGGTCACCCATCCTAGTACTACTCTCGCCCAAGCACGCTTAACTTCGGAGTTCTGATGGGATCCGGTGCTTTAGTGCTGGTATGATCGCATCCGACATCCAACTATCTATTTGTTCCTTATGCTTGCCCCTACTACTACTACTACTAGTCGTTGGGTGTCAAGCGCGGTGGGAAAAGTCACACAGTAATCGTCAAAAATAAGAAAATGAGGTCATATAGATCACGCTCCCGCGTCATCCTTGTCACGTGGTGCAAAAATATATTTAAAAAGGGGAATGCAACACGAGGACTTCCCAGGAGGTCACCCATCCTAGTACTACTTTCGCCCAAGCACGCTTAACTTCGGAGTTCTGATGGGATCCGATGCTTTAGTGCTGGTATGATCGCATCCGACATGCAACTATCTATTTGTTCCTTATGCTTGCCCCTACTACTACTACTACTATTAGTCGTTGGGTGTCAAGCGCGGTGGGAAAAGTCACACAGTAATCGTCAAAAATAAGAAAATGAGGTCATATAGATCACGCTCCCGCGTCATCCTTGTCACGTGGCGCAAAAATATATTTAAAAAGGGGAATGCAACACGAGGACTTCCCAGGAGGTCACCCATCCTAGTACTACTTTCGCCCAAGCACGCTTAACTTCGGAGTTCTGATGGGATCCGATGCTTTAGTGCTGGTATGATCGCATCCGACATGCAACTATCTATTTGTTCCTTATGCTTGCCCCTACTACTACTACTACTAGTCGTTGGGTGTCAAGCGCGGTGGGAAAAGTCACACAGTAATCGTCAAAAATAAGAAAATGAGGTCATATAGATCACGCTGCCGCGTCATCCTTGTCACGTGGCGCAAAAATATATTTAAAAAGGGGAATGCAACACGAGGACTTCCCAGGAGGTCACCCATCCTAGTACTACTCTCGCCCAAGCACGCTTAACTTCGGAGTTCTGATGGGATCCCGTGCTTTAGTGCTGGTATGATCGCATCCGACATGCAACTATCTATTTGTTCCTTATGCTTGCCCCTACTACTACTACTACTACTACTCGTTGGGTGTCAAGCGCGGTGGGAAAAGTCACACAGTAATCGTCAAAAATAAGAAAATGAGGTCATATAGATCACGGTCCCGCGTCATCCTTGTCACGTGGCGCAAAAATATATTTAAAAAGGGGAATGCAACACGAGGACTTCCCAGGAGGTCACCCATCCTAGTACTACTCTCGCCCAAGCACGCTTAACTTCGGAGTTCTGATGGGATCCGGTGCTTTAGTGCTGGTATGATCGCATCCAACATGCAACTATCTATTTGTTCCTTATGCTTGCCCCTACTACTACTACTACTACTACTACTAGTCGTTGGGTGTCAAGCGCGGTGGGAAAAGTCACACAGTAATCGTCAAAAATAAGTAAATGAGGTCATATAGATCACGCTCCCGCGTCATCCTTGTCACGTGGCGCAAAAATATATTTAAAAAGGGGAATGCAACACGAGGACTTCCCAGGAGGTCACCCATCCTAGTACTACTCTCGCCCAAGCACGCTTAACTTCGGAGTTCTGATGGGATCCGGTGCTTTAGTGCTGTTATGATCGCATCCGACATGCAACGATCTATTTGTTCCTTATGCTTGCCCCTACTACTACTACTACTACTACTAGTCGTTGGGTGTCAAGCACGGTGGGAAAAGTCACACAGTAATCGTCAAAAATAAGAAAATGAGGTCATATAGATCACGCTCCCGCGTCATCCTTGTCACGTGGCGCAAAAATATATTTAAAAAGGGGAATGCAACACGAGGACTTCCCAGGAGGTCACCCATCCTAGTAATACTCTCGCCCAAGCACGCTTAACTTCGGAGTTCTGATGGGATCCGGTGCTTTAGTGCTGGTATGATCGCATCCGACATGCAACTATCTATTTGTTCCTTATGCTTGCCCCTACTACTACTACTACTACTACTACTACTACTACTACTACTACTACTACTACTACTAGTCGTTGGGTGTCAAGCGCGGTGGGAAAAGTCACATAGTAATCGTCAAAAATAAGAAAATAAGGTCATATAGATCACGCTCCCGCGTCATCCTTGTCACGTGGCGCAAAAATAGAGGTCACCCATCCTAGTACTACTCTCGCCCAAGCACGCTTAACTTCGGAGTTCTGATGGGATCCGGTGCTTTAGTGCTGGTATGATCGCATCCGACATGCAACTATCTATTTGTTCCTTATGCTTGCCCCTACTACTACTACTACTACTACTACTACTACTAGTCGTTGGGTGTCAAGCGCGGTGGGATAAGTCACACAGTAATCGTCAAAAATAAGAAAATGAGGTCATATAGATCACGCTCCCGCGTCATCCTTGTCACGTGGCGCAAAAATATATTTAAAAAGGGGAATGCAACACGAGGACTTCCCAGGAGGTCACCCATCCTAGTACTACTCTCGCCCAAGCACGCTTAACTTTGGAGTTCTGATGGGATCCGGTGCTTTAGTGCTGGTATGATCGCATCCGACATCCAACTATCTATTTGTTCTTTATGCTTGCCCCTACTACTACTACTACTACTACTACTAGTCGTTGGGTGTCAAGCACGGTGGGAAAAGTCACACAGTAATCGTCAAAAATAAGAAAATGAGGTCATATAGATCACGCTCCCGCGTCATCCTCGTCACGTGGCGCAAAAATATATTTAAAAAGGGGAATGCAACACGAGGACTTCCCAGGAGGTCACCCATCCTAGTACTACTCCCGCCCGAGCACGCTTAACTTCGGAGTTCTGATGGGATCCGATGCTTTAGTGCTGTTATGATCGCATCCGACATGCAACTATCTATTTGTTCCTTATGCTTTCCCGTACTACTACTACTACTACTACTAGTCGTTGGGTGTCAAGCGCGGTGGGAAAAGTCACACAGTAATCGTCAAAAATAAGAAAATGAGGTCATATAGATCACGCTCCCGCGTCATCCTTGTCACGTGGCGCAAAAATATATTTAAAAAGGGGAATGCAACACGAGGACTTCCCAGGAGGTCACCATCCTAGTACTACTTTCGCCCAAGCACGCTTAACTTCGGAGTTCTGATGGGATCCGATGCTTTAGTGCTGGTATGATCGGATCCGACATGCAACTATCTATTTGTTCCTTATGCTTGCCCCTACTACTACTACTACTACCACTACTACTACTAGTCGTTGGGTGTCAAGCGCGGTGGGAAAAGTCACACAGTAATCGTCAAAAATAAGAAAATGAGGTCATATAGATCACGCTCCCGCGCCATCCTTGTCACGTGGCGCAAAAATATATTTAAAAAGGGGAATGCAACACGAGGACTTCCCAGGAGGTCGCCCAAGCACGCTTAACTTCGGAGTTCTGATGGGATCCGGTGCTTTAGTGCTGGTATGATCGCATCCGACATGCAACTATCTATTTGTTCCTTATGCTTGCCCCTACTACTACTACTACTACTACTACTACTACTACTACTAGTCGTTGGGTGTCAAGCGCGGTGGGAAAAGTCACACAGTAATCGTCAAAAATAAGAAAATGAGGTCATATAGATCACGCTCCCGCGTCATCCTTGTCACGTGGCGCAAAAATATATTTAAAAAGGGGATTGCAAAACGAGGACTTCCCAGGAGGTCACCCATCCTAGTACTACTCTCGCCCAAGCACGCTTAACTTCGGAGTTCTGATGGGATCCGGTGCTTTAGTGCTGGTATGATCGCATCCGACATGCAACTATCTATTTGTTCCTTATGCTTTCCCCTACTACTACTACTACTACTACTACTACTACTACTAGTCGTTGGGTGTCAAGCGCGGTGGGAAAAGTCACACAGTAATCGTCAAAAATAAGAAAATGAGGTCATATAGATCACGCTCCCGCGTCATCCTTGTCACGTGGCGCAAAAATATATTTCAAAAGGGGATGCAACACGAGGACTTCCCAGGAGGTCACCCATCCTAGTACTACTCTCACCCAAGCACGCTTAACTTCGGAGTTCTGATGGGATCCGGTGCTTTAGTGCTGGTATGATCGCATCCGACATGCAACTATCTATTTGTTCCTTATGCTTGCCCCTACTACTACTACTACTATTCGTTGGGTGTCAAGCGCGGTGGGAAAAGTCACACAGTAATCGTCAAAAATAAGAAAATAAGGTCATATAGATCACGGTCCCGCGTCATCCTTGTCACGTGGCGCAAAAATATATTTAAAAAGGGGAATGCAACACGAGGACTTCCCAGGAGGTCACCCATCCTAGTACTACTCTCGCCCAAGCACGCTTAACTTCGGAGTTTTGATGGGATCCGGTGCTTTAGTGCTGGTATGATCGCATCCGATATGCAACTATCTATTTGTTCCTTATGGTTGCCCCTACTACTACTACTACTACTACTACTACTACTACTACTAGTCGTTGGGTGTGAAACGCGGTGGGAAAAGTCACACAGTAATCGTCAAAAATAAGTAAATGAGGTCATATAGATCACGCTCCCGCGTCATCCTTGTCACGTGGCGCAAAAATATATTTAAAAAGGGGAATGCAACACGAGGACTTCCCAGGAGGTCACCCATCCTAGTACTACTCTCGCCCAAGCACGCTTAACTTCGGAGTTTTGATGGGATCCGGTGCTTTAGTGTAGTTATGATCGCAACCGACATGCAACTATCTATTTGTTCCTTATGCTTGCCCCTACTACTACTACTACTACTAATCGTTGGGTGTCAAGCACGGTGGGAAAAGTCACACAGTAATCGTCAAAAATAAGAAAATGAGGTCATATAGATCACGCTCCCGCGTCATCCTTGTCACGTGGCGCAAAAATATATTTAAAAAGGGGAATGCAACACGAGGACTTCCCAGGAGGTCACCCATCCTAGTACTACTCTCGCCCAAGCACGCTTAACTTCGGAGTTCTGATGGGATCCGGTGCTTTAGTGCTGGTATGATCGCATCCGACATGCAACTATCTATTTGTTCCTTATGCTTGCCCCTACTACTACTACTACTACTACTACTACTACTACTACTACTACTACTACTACTACTACTACTAGTCGTTGGGTGTCAAGCGCGGTGGGAAAAGTCACACAGTAATCGTCAAAAATAAGAAAATGAGGTCATATAGATCACGCTCCCGCGTCATCCTTGTCACGTGGCGCAAAAATAGAGGTCACCCATCCTAGTACTACTCTCGCCCAAGCACGCTTAACTTCGGAGTTCTGATGGGATCCGGTGCTTTAGTGCTCGTATGATCGCATCCGACATGCAACTATCTATTTGTTCCTTATGCTTGCCCCTACTACTACTACTACTACTACTACTACTACTACTACTACTAGTCGTTGGGTGTCAAGCGCGGTGGGAAAAGTCACACAGTAATCGTCAAAAATAAGAAAGTGAGGTCATATAGATCACGCTCCCGCGTCATCCTTGTCACGTGGCGCAAAAATATATTTAAAAAGGGGAATGCAACACGAGGACTTCCCACGAGGTCACCCATCCTAGTACTACTCTCGCCCAAGCACGCTTAACTTCGTAGTTCTGATGGGATCCGGTGCTTTAGTGCTGGTATGATCGCATCCGACATGCAACTATCTATTTGTTCCTTATGCTTGCCCCTACTACTACTACTAGTCGTTGGGTGTCAAGCACGGTGGGAAAAGTCACACAGTAATCGTCAAAAATAAGAAAATGAGGTCATATAGATCACGCTCCCGCGTCATCCTTGTCACGTGGCGCAAAAATATATTTAAAAAGGGGAATGCAACACGAGGACTTCCCAGGAGGTCACCCATCCTAGTACTACTCTCGCCCAAGCACGCTTAACTTCGGAGTTCTGATGGGATCCGGTGCTTTAGTGCTGGTATGATCGCATCCGACATGCAACTATCTATTTGTTCCTTATGCTTGCCCCTACTACTACTACTACTACTGCTACTACTACTAGTCGTTGGGTGTCAAGCGCGGTGGGAAAAATCACACAGTAATCGTCAAAAATAAGAAAATGAGGTCATATAGATCACGCTCCCGCGTCATCCTTGTCACGTGGCGCAAAAATATATTTAAAAAGGGGAATGCAACACGAGGACTTCCCACGAGGTCACCCATCCTAGTACTACTCTCGCCCAAGCACGCTTAACTTCGGAGTTCTGATGGGATCCGGTGCTTTAGTGCTGGTATGATCCCATCCGACATGCAACTATCTATTTGTTCCTTATGCTTGCCCCTACTACTACTACTACTACTACTACTAGTCGTTGGGTGTCAAGCGCGGTGGGAAAAGTCACACAGTAATCGTCAAAAATAAGAAAATGAGGTCATATAGATCACGCTCCCGCGTCATCCTTGTCACGCGGCGCAAAAATATATTTAAAAAGGGGAATGCAACACGAGGACTTCCCAGGAGGTCACCCATCCTAGTACTACTCTCGCCGAAGCACGCTTAACTTCGGAGTTCTGATGGGATCCGGTGCTTTAGTGCTGGTATGATCGCATCCGACATGCAACTATCTATTTGTTCCTTATGCTTGCCCCTACTACTACTACTACTACTACTAGTCGTTGGGTGTCAAGCGCGGTGGGAAAAGTCACACAGTAATCGTCAAAAATAAGAAAATGAGGTCATATAGATCACGGTCCCGCGTCATCCTTGTCACGTGGCGCAAAAATATATTTAAAAAGGGGAATGCAACACGAGGACTGAGGTCACCCATCCTAGTACTACTCTCGCCCAAGCACGCTTAACTTCGGAGTTCTGATGGGATCCGGTGCTTTAGTGCTGGTATGATCGCATCCGACATGCAACTATCTATTTGTTCCTTATGCTTTCCCGTACTACTACTACTACTACTACTACTACTACTAGTCGTTGGGTGTCAAGCGCGGTGGGAAAAGTCACACAGTAATCGTCAAAAATAAGAAAATGAGGTCATATAGATCACGCTCCCGCGTCATCCTTGTCACGTGGCGCAAAAATATATTTAAAAAGGGGAATGCAACACGAGGACTTCCCAGGAGGTCACCCATCCTAGTACTACTTTCGCCCAAGCACGCTTAACTTCGGAGTTCTGATGGGATCCGGTGCTTTAGTGCTGGTATGATCGCATCCGACATGCAACTATCTATTTGTTCCTTATGCTTGCCCCTACTACTACTACTACTACCACTACTACTACTAGTCGTTGGGTGTCAAGCGCGGTGGGAAAAGTCACACAGTAATCGTCAAAAAAAAAAATGAGGTCATATAGATCACGCTCCCGCGTCATCCTTGTCACGTGGCGCAAAAATATATTTAAAAAGGGGAATGCAACACGAGGACTTCCCAGGAGGTCGCCCAAGCACGCTTAACTTCGGAGTTCTGATGGGATCCGGTGCTTTAGTGCTGGTATGATCGCATCCGACATGCAACTATCTATTTGTTCCTTATGCTTACCCCTACTACTACTACTACTACTACTACTACTACTACTACTACTACTAGTCGTTGGGTGTCAAGCGCGGTGGGAAAAGTCACACAGTAATCGTCAAAAATAAGAAAATGAGGTCATATAGATCACGCTCCCGCGTCATCCTTGTCACGTGGCGCAAAAATATATTTAAAAAGGGGAATGCAACACGAGGACTTCCCAGGAGGTCACCCATCCTAGTACTACTCTCGCCCAAGCACGCTTAACTTCGGAGTTCTGATGGGATCCGGTGCTTTAGTGCTGGTATGATCGCATCCGACATGCAACTATCTATTTGTTCCTTATGCTTTCCCCTACTACTACTACTACTACAACTACTACTACTACTACTACAACTACTACTACTACTACTACAACTACTACTACTACTACTACTACTACTACTACTACTACTACTACTACTACTACTACTAGTCGTTGGGTGTCAAGCGCGGTGGGAAAAGTCACACAGTAATCGTCAAAAATAAGAAAATGAGGTCATATAGATCACGCTCCCGCGTCATCCTTGTCACGTGGCGCAAAAATAGAGGTCACCCATCCTAGTACTACTCTCGCCCAAGCACGCTTAACTTCGGAGTTCTGATGGGATCCGGTGCTTTAGTGCTGGTATGATCGCATCCGACATGCAACTATCTATTTGTTCCTTATGTTTGCCCCTACTACTACTACTACTACTACTACTAGTCGTTGGGTGTCAAGCGCGGTGGGAAAAGTCACACAGTAATCGTCAAAAATAAGAAAATGAGGTCATATAGATCACGCTCCCGCGTCATCCTTGTCACGCGGCGCAAAAATATATTTAAAAAGGGGAATGCAACACGAGGACTTCCCAGGAGGTCACCCATCCTAGTACTACTCTCGCCCAAGCACGCTTAACTTCGGAGTTCTGATGGGATCCGGTGATTTAGTGCTGGTATGATAGCATCCGACATGCAACTATCTATTTGTTCCTTATGCTTGCCCCTACTACTACTACTACTACTAGTCGTTGGGTGTCAAGCGCGGTGGGAAAAGTCACACAGTAATCGTCAAAAATAAGAAAATCAGGTCATATAGATCACGGTCCCGCGTCATCCTTGTCACGTGGCGCAAAAATATATTTAAAAAGGGGAATGCAACACGAGGACTGAGGTCACCCATCCTAGTACTACTCTCGCCCAAGAACGCTTAACTTCGGAGTTCTGATGGGATCCGGTGCTTTAGTGCTGGTATGATCGCATCCGACATGCAACTATCTATTTGTTCCTTATGCTTTCCCGTACTACTACTACTACTACTACTACTACTACTACTAGTCGTTGGGTGTCAAGCGCGGTGGGAAAAGTCACACAGTAATCGTCAAAAATAAGAAAATGAGGTCATATAGATCACGGTCCCGCGTCATCCTTGTCACGTGGCGCAAAAATATATTTAAAAAGGGAAATGCAACACGAGGACTTCCCAGGAGGTCACCCATCCTAGTACTACTCTCGCCCAAGCACGCTTAACTTCGGAGTTCTGATGGGATCCGGTGCTTTAGTGCTGTTATGATCGTTTCCGACATGCAACTATCTATTTGTTCCTTATGCTTGCCCCTACTACTACTACTACTACTAGTCGTTGGGTGTCAAGCGCGGTGGGAAAAGTCACACAGTGATCGTCAAAAATAAGAAAATGAGGTCATATAGATCACGCTCCCGCGTCATCCTTGTCACGTGGCGCAAAAATATATTTAAAAAGGGGAATGCAACACGAGGACTTCCCAGGAGGTCACCCATCCTAGTACTACTCTCGCCCAAGCACGCTTAACTTCGGAGTTCTGATGAGATCCGGTGCTTTAGTGCTGGTATGATCGCATCCGACATGCAACTATCTATTTGTTCCTTATGCTTGCCCCTACTACTACTACTACTACAACTACTACTACTACTACTACTACTACTACTACTACTACTACTACTACTACTACTACTACTACTAGTCGTTGGGTGTCAAGCGCGGTGGGAAAAGTCACACAGTAATCGTCAAAAATAAGAAAATGAGGTCATATAGATCACGCTCCCGCGTCATCCTTGTCACGTGGCGCAAAAATAGAGGTCACCCATCCTAGTACTACTCTCGCCCAAGCACGCTTAACTTCGGAGTTCTGATGGGATCCGGTGCTTTAGTGCTGGTATGATCGCATCCGACATGCAACTATCTATTTGTTCCTTATGCTTGCCCCTACTACTACTACTACTACTACTACTACTACTAGTCGTTGGGTGTCAAGCGCGGTGGGAAAAGTCACACAGTAATCGTCAAAAATAAGAAAATGAGGTCATATAGATCACGCTCCCGCATCATCCTTGTCACGTGGCGCAAAAATATATTTAAAAAGGGGAATGCAACACGAGGACTTCCCAGGAGGTCACCCATCCTAGTACTACTCTCGCCCAAGCACGCTTAACTTCGGAGTTCTGATGGGATCCGGTGCTTTAGTGCTGGTATGATCGCATCCGACATGCAACTATCTATTTGTTCCTTATGCTTGCCCCTACTACTACTACTACTACTACTAGTCGTTGGGTGTCAAGCGCGGTGGGAAAAGTCACACAGTAATCGTCATAAATAAGAAAATGAGGTCATATAGATCACGCTCCCGCGTCATCCTTGTCACGTGGCGCAAAAATATATTTAAAAAGGGGAATGCAACACGAGGACTTCCCAGGAGGTCACCCATCCTAGTACTACTCTCGCCCAAGCACGCTTAACTTCGGAGTTCTGATGGGATCCGGTGCTTTAGTGCTGCTATGATCGCATCCGACATGCAACTATCTATTTGTTCCTTATGCTTGCCCCTACTACTACTACTACTACCACTACTACTACTAGTCGTTGGGTGTCAAGCGTGGTGGGAAAAGTCACACAGTAATCGTCAAAAATAAGAAAATGAGGTCATATAGATCACGCTCCCGCGTCATCCTTGTCACGTGGCGCAAAAATATATTTAAAAAGGGGAATGCAACACAAGGACTACCCACGAGGTCACCCATCCTAGTACTACTCTCGCCCAAGCACGCTTAACTTCGGAGTTCTGATGGGATCCGGTGCTTTAGTGCTGGTATGATCACATCCGACATGCAACTATCTATTTGTTCCTTATGCTGGCCCCTACTACTACTACTACTACTATTACTACTACTACTACTAGTCGTTGGGTGTCAAGCGCGGTGGGAAAAGTCACACAGTAATCGTCAAAAATAAGAAAATGAGGTCATATAGATCACGCTCCCGCGTCATCCTTGTCACGTGGCGCAAAAATATATTTTAAAAGGGGAATGCAACACGAGGACTTCCCAGGAGGTCACCCATCCTAGTACTACTCTCGCCCAAGCACGCTTAACTTCGGAGTTCTGATGGGATCCGGTGCTTTAGTGCTGGTATGATCGCATCCGACATGCAACTATCTATTTGTTCCTTATGCTTTCCCCTACTACTACTACTACTACTACCACTACTACTACTAGTCGTTGGGTGTCAAGCGCGGTGGGAAAAGTCACACAGTAATCGTCAAAAATAAGAAAATGAGGTCATATAGATCACGCTCCCGCGTCATCCTTGTCACGTGGCGCAAAAATATATTTAAAAAGGGGAATGCAACACGAGGACTTCCCAGGAGGTCACCCATCCTAGTACTACTCTCGCCCAAGCACGCTTAACTTCGGAGTTCTGATGGGATCCGGTGCTTTAGTGCTGGTATGATCGCATCCGACATGCAACTATCTATTTGTTCCTTATGCTTTCCCCTACTACTACTACTACTACTACCACTACTACTACTAGTCGTTGGGTGTCAAGCGCGGTGGGAAAAGTCACACAGTAATCGTCAAAAATAAGAAAATGAGGTCATATAGATCACGCTCCCGCGTCATCCTTGTCACGTGGCGCAAAAATATATTTAAAAAGGGGAATGCAACACGAGGACTTCCCAGGAGGTCACCCATCCTAGTACTACTCTCGCCCAAGCACGCTTAACTTCAGAGTTCTGATGGGATCCGGTGCTTTAGTGTTGGTATGATCGGATCCGACATGCAACTATCTATTTGTTCCTTATGCTTGCCCTTACTACTACTACTACTACTAGTCGTTGGGTGTCAAGCGCGGTGGGAAAAGTCACACAATAATCGTCAAAAATAAGAAAATGAGGTCATATAGATCACGGTCCCGCGTCATCCTTGTCACGTGGCGCAAAAATATATTTAAAAAGGGGAATGCAACACGAGGACTTCCTGATCCGGTGCTTTAGTGCTGGTATGATCGCATCCGACATGCAACTATCTATTTGTTCCTTATGTTTGCCCCTACTACTACTACTACTACTACCACTACTACTACTAGTCGTTGGGTTTCAAGCGCGGTGGGAAAAGTCACACAGTAATTGTCAAAAATAAGAAAATGAGGTCATATAGATCACGCTCCCGCGTCATCCTTGTCACGTGGCGCAAAAATATATTTAAAAAGGGGAATGCAACACGAGGACTTCCGAGGAGGTCACCCATCCTAGTACTACTCTCGCCCAAGCACGGTTAACTTCGGAGTTCTGATGGGATCCGGTGCTTTAGTGCTGGTATGATCGCATCCGACATGCAACTATCTATTTGTTCCTTATGGTTTCCACTACTACTACTACTACTCCTACTACTACTACTACTACTACTACTACTACTACTATTAGTCGTTGGGTGTCAAGCGCGGTGGGAAAAGTCACACAGTAATCGTCAAAAATAAGAAAATGAGGTCATATAGATCACGGTCCCGCGTCATCCTTGTCACGTGGCGCAAAAATATATCTAAAAAGGGGAATGCAACACGAGGACTTCCCAGGAGGTCACCCATCCTAGTACTACTCTCGCCCAAGCACGCTTAACTTCGGAGTTCTGATGGGATCCGGTGCTTTAGTGCTGGTATGATCGCATCCGACATGCAACTATCTATTTGTTCCTTATGCTTTCCCCTACTACTACTACTACTCCTACTACTACTACTCCTACTACTACTACTACTACTACTACTACTACTACTATTAGTCGTTGGTGTCAAGCGCGGTGGGAAAAGTCACACAGTAATCGTCAAAAATAAGAAAATGAGGTCATATAGATCACGGTCCCGCGTCATCCTTGTCACGTGGCGCAAAAATATATTTAAAAAGGGGAATGCAACACGAGGACTTCCCAGGAGGTCACCCATCCTAGTACTACTCTCGCCCAAGCACGCTTAACTTCGGAGTTCTGATGGGATCCGGTGCTTTAGTGCTGGTATGATCGCATCCGACATGCAACTATCTATTTGTTCCTTATGCTTGCCCCTACTACTACTACTACTACTAGTCGTTGGGTGTCAAGCGCGGTGGAAAAAGTCACACAGTAATCGTCAAAAATAAGAAAATGAGGTCATATAGATCACGCTCCCGCGTCATCCTTGTCACGTGGCGCAAAAATATATTTAAAAAGGGGAATGCAACAACTATCTATTTGTTCCTTATGCTTGCCCCTACTACTACTACTACTACTAGTCGTTGGGTGTCAAGCGCGGTGGAAAAAGTCACACAGTAATCGTCAAAAATAAGAAAATGAGGTCATATAGATCACGCTCCCGCGTCATCCTTGTCACGTGGCGCAAAAATATATTTAAAAAGGGGAATGCAACACGAGGACTTCCCAGGAGGTCACCCATCCTAGTACTACTCTCGCCCAAGCACGCTTAACTTCGAAGTTCTGATGGGATCCGGTGCTTTAGTGCTGGTATGATCGCATCCGACATGCAACTATCTATTTGTTCCTTATGCTTTCCCCTACTACTACTACTCCTACTACTACTACTACTACTACTACTACTACTACTACTACTACTACTACTAGTCGTTGGGTGTCAAGCGCGGTGGGAAAAGTCACACAGTAATCGTCAAAAATAAGAAAATGAGGTCATATAGATCACGCTCCCGCGTCATCCTTGTCACGTGGCGCAAAAATATATTTAAAAAGGGGAATGCAACACGAGGACTTCCCAGGAGGTCACCCATCCTAGTACTACTTTCGCCCAAGCACGCTTAACTTCGGAGTTCTGATGGGATCCGATGCTTTAGTGCTGGTATGATCGGATCCGACATGCAACTATCTATTTGTTCCTTATGCTTGCCCCTACTACTACTACTACTACCACTACTACTACTAGTCGTTGGGTGTCAAGCGCGGTGGGAAAAGTCACACAGTAATCGTCAAAAATAAGAAAATGAGGTCATATAGATCACGCTCCCGCGCCATCCTTGTCACGTGGCGCAAAAATATATTTAAAAAGGGGAATGCAACACGAGGACTTCCCAGGAGGTCACCCATCCTAGTACTACTCTCGCCCAAGCACGCTTAACTTTGGAGTTCTGATGGGATCCGGTGCTTTAGTGCTGGTATGATCGCATCCGACATGCAACTATCTATTTGTTCCTTATGCTTGCCCCTACTACTACTACTACTAGTCGTTGGGTGTCAAGCACGGTGGGAAAAGTCACACAGTAATCGTCAAAAATAAGAAAATGAGGTCATATAGATCACGCTCCCGCGTCATCCTCGTCACGTGGCGCAAAAATATATTTAAAAAGGGGGATGCAACACGAGGACTTCCCAGGAGGTCACCCATCCTAGTACTACTCTCGCCCAAGCACGCTTAACTTCGGAGTTCTGATGGGATCCGATGCTTTAGTGCTGTTATGATCGCATCCGACATGCAACTATCTATTTGTTCCTTATGCTTTCCCGTACTACTACTACTACTACTAGTCGTTGGGTGTCAAGCGCGGTGGGAAAAGTCACACAGTAATCGTCAAAAATAAGAAAATGAGGTCATATAGATCACGCTCCCGCGTCATCCTTGTCACGTGGCGCAAAAATATATTTAAAAAGGGGAATGCAACACGAGGACTTCCGAGGAGGTCACCCATCCTAGTACTACTTTCGCCCAAGCACGCTTAACTTCGGAGTTCTGATGGGATCCGATGCTTTAGTGCTGGTATGATCGCATCCGACATGCAACTATCTATTTGTTCCTTATGCTTGCCCCTACTACTACTACTACTACTACTACTAGTCGTTGGGTGTCAAGCGCGGTGGGAAAAGTCACACAGTAATCGTCAAAAATAAGAAAATGAGGTCATATAGATCACGCTCCCGCGTCATCCTTGTCACGTGGCGCAAAAATATATTTAAAAAGGGGAATGCAACACGAGGACTTCCCAGGAGGTCACCCATCCTAGTACTACTCTCGCCCAAGCACGCTTAACTTCGGAGTTCTGATGGGATCCCGTGCTTTAGTGCTGGTATGATCGCATCCGACATGCAACTATCTATTTGTTCCTTATGCTTGCCCCTACTACTACTACTACTACTAGTCGTTGGGTGTCAAGCACGGTGGGAAAAGTCACACAGTAATCGTCAAAAATAAGAAAATGAGGTCATATAGATCACGGTCCCGCGTCATCCTTGTCACGTGGCGCAAAAATATATTTAAAAAGAGGAATGCAACACGAGGACTTCCCAGGAGGTCACCCATCCTAGTACTACTCTCGCCCAAGCACGCTTAACTTCGGAGTTCTGATGGGATCCGGTGCTTTAGTGCTGGTATGATCGCATCCAACATGCAACTATCTATTTGTTCCTTATGCTTGCCCCTACTACTACTACTACTACTACTACTACTACTAGTCGTTGGGTGTCAAGCGCGGTGGGAAAAGTCACACAGTAATCGTCAAAAATAAGTAAATGAGGTCATATAGATCACGCTCCCGCGTCATCCTTGTCACGTGGCGCAAAAATATATTTAAAAAGGGGAATGCAACACGAGGACTTCCCAGGAGGTCACCCATCCTAGTACTACTCTCGCCCAAGCACGCTTAACTTCGGAGTTCTGATGGGATCCGGTGCTTTAGTGCTGTTATGATCGCATCCGACATGCAACTATCTATTTGTTCCTTATGCTTGCCCCTACTACTACTACTACTACTAGTCGTTGGGTGTCAAGCACGGTGGGAAAAGTCACACAGTAATCGTCAAAAATAAGAAAATGAGGTCATATAGATCACGCTCCCGCGTCATCCTTGTCACGTGGCGCAAAAATATATTTAAAAAGGGGAATGCAACACGAGGACTTCCCAGGAGGTCACCCATCCTAGTACTACTCTCGCCCAAGCACGCTTAACTTCGGAGTTCTGATGGGATCCGGTGCTTTAGTGCTGGTATGATCGCATCCGACATCCAACTATCTATTTGTTCCTTATGCTTGCCCCTACTACTACTACTACTAGTCGTTGGGTGTCAAGCGCGGTGGGAAAAGTCACACAGTAATCGTCAAAAATAAGAAAATGAGGTCATATAGATCACGCTCCCGCGTCATCCTTGTCACGTGGTGCAAAAATATATTTAAAAAGGGGAATGCAACACGAGGACTTCCCAGGAGGTCACCCATCCTAGTACTACTTTCGCCCAAGCACGCTTAACTTCGGAGTTCTGATGGGATCCGATGCTTTAGTGCTGGTATGATCGCATCCGACATGCAACTATCTATTTGTTCCTTATGCTTGCCCCTACTACTACTACTAGTAGTCGTTGGGTGTCAAGCGCGGTGGGAAAAGTCACACAGTAATCGTCAAAAATAAGAAAATGAGGTCATATAGATCACGCTCCCGCGTCATCCTTGTCACGTGGCGCAAAAATATATTTAAAAAGGGGAATGCAACACGAGGACTTCCAAGGAGGTCACCCATCCTAGTACTACTCTCGCCCAAGCACGCTTAACTTCGGAGTTCTGATGGGATCCCGTGCTTTAGTGCTGGTATGATCGCATCCGACATGCAACTATCTATTTGTTCCTTATGCTTGCCCCTACTACTACTACTACTACTAGTCGTTGGGTGTCAAGCGCGGTGGGAAAAGTCACACAGTAATCGTCAAAAATAAGAAAATGAGGTCATATAGATCACGGTCCCGCGTCATCCTTGTCACGTGGCGCAAAAATATATTTAAAAAGGGGAATGCAACACGAGGACTTCCCAGGAGGTCACCCATCCTAGTACTACTCTCGCCCAAGCACGCTTAACTTCGGAGTTCTGATGGGATCCGGTGCTTTAGTGCTGGTATGATCGCATCCAACATGCAACTATCTATTTGTTCCTTATGCTTGCCCCTACTACTACTACTACTACTACTACTACTACTACTACTAGTCGTTGGGTGTCAAGCGCGGTGGGAAAAGTCACACAGTAATCGTCAAAAATAAGTAAATGAGGTCATATAGATCACGCTCCCGCGTCATCCTTGTCACGTGGCGCAAAAATATATTTAAAAAGGGGAATGCAACACGAGGACTTCCCAGGAGGTCACCCATCCTAGTACTACTCTCGCCCAAGCACGCTTAACTTCGGAGTTTTGATGGGATCCGGTGCTTTAGTGCTGTTATGATCGCATCCGACATGCAACTATCTATTTGTTCCTTATGCTTGCCCCTACTACTACTACTACTAGTCGTTGGGTGTCAAGCACGGTGGGAAAAGTCACACAGTAATCGTCAAAAATAAGAAAATGAGGTCATATAGATCACGCTCCCGCGTCATCCTTGTCACGTGGCGCAAAAATATATTTAAAAAGGGGAATGCAACACGAGGACTTCCCAGGAGGTCACCCATCCTAGTACTACTCTCGCCCAAGCACGCTTAACTTCAGAGTTCTGATGGGATCCGGTGCTTTAGTGCTGGTATGATCGCATCCAACATGCATCTATCTATTTGTTCCTTATGCTTGCCCCTACTACTACTACTACTACTACTATTACTAGTCGTTGGGTGTCAAGCGCGGTGGGAAAAGTCACATAGTAATCGTCAAAAATAAGAAAATAAGGTCATATAGATCACGCTCCCGCGTCATCCTTGTCACGTGGCGCAAAAATAGAGGTCACCCATCCTAGTACTACTCTCGCCCAAGCACGCTTAACTTCGGAGTTCTGATGGGATCCGGTGCTTTAGTGCTGGTATGATCGCATCCGACATGCAACTATCTATTTGTTCCTTATGCTTGCCCCTACTACTACTACTACTACTACTACTACTACTAGTCGTTGGGTGTCAAGCGCGGTGGGATAAGTCACACAGTAATCGTCAAAAATAAGAAAATGAGGTCATATAGATCACGCTCCCGCGTCATCCTTGTCACGTGGCGCAAAAATATATTTAAAAAGGGGAATGCAACACGAGGACTTCCCAGGAGGTCACCCATCCTAGTACTACTCTCGCCCAAGCACGCTTAACTTTGGAGTTCTGATGGGATCCGGTGCTTTAGTGCTGGTATGATCGCATCCGACATGCAACTATCTATTTGTTCTTTATGCTTGCCCCTACTACTACTACTACTACTACTAGTCGTTGGGTGTCAAGCACGGTGGGAAAAGTCACACAGTAATCGTCAAAAATAAGAAAATGAGGTCATATAGATCACGCTCCCGCGTCATCCTCGTCACGTGGCGCAAAAATATATTTAAAAAGGGGAATGCAACACGAGGACTTCCCAGGAGGTCACCCATCCTAGTACTACTCTCGCCCAAGCACGCTTAACTTTGGAGTTCTGATGGGATCCGGTGCTTTAGTGCTGGTATGATCGCATCCGACATGCAACTATCTATTTGTTCCTTATGCTTGCCCCTACTACTACTACTACTAGTCGTTGGGTGTCAAGCACGGTGGGAAAAGTCACACAGTAATCGTCAAAAATAAGAAAATGAGGTCATATAGATCACGCTCCCGCGTCATCCTCGTCACGTGGCGCAAAAATATATTTAAAAAGGGGGATGCAACACGAGGACTTCCCAGGAGGTCACCCATCCTAGTACTACTCTCGCCCAAGCACGCTTAACTTCGGAGTTCTGATGGGATCCGATGCTTTAGTGCTGTTATGATCGCATCCGACATGCAACTATCTATTTGTTCCTTATGCTTTCCCGTACTACTACTACTACTACTAGTCGTTGGGTGTCAAGCGCGGTGGGAAAAGTCACACAGTAATCGTCAAAAATAAGAAAATGAGGTCATATAGATCACGCTCCCGCGTCATCCTTGTCACGTGGCGCAAAAATATATTTAAAAAGGGGAATGCAACACGAGGACTTCCGAGGAGGTCACCCATCCTAGTACTACTTTCGCCCAAGCACGCTTAACTTCGGAGTTCTGATGGGATCCGATGCTTTAGTGCTGGTATGATCGCATCCGACATGCAACTATCTATTTGTTCCTTATGCTTGCCCCTACTACTACTACTACTACTACTACTAGTCGTTGGGTGTCAAGCGCGGTGGGAAAAGTCACACAGTAATCGTCAAAAATAAGAAAATGAGGTCATATAGATCACGCTCCCGCGTCATCCTTGTCACGTGGCGCAAAAATATATTTAAAAAGGGGAATGCAACACGAGGACTTCCCAGGAGGTCACCCATCCTAGTACTACTCTCGCCCAAGCACGCTTAACTTCGGAGTTCTGATGGGATCCCGTGCTTTAGTGCTGGTATGATCGCATCCGACATGCAACTATCTATTTGTTCCTTATGCTTGCCCCTACTACTACTACTACTACTAGTCGTTGGGTGTCAAGCACGGTGGGAAAAGTCACACAGTAATCGTCAAAAATAAGAAAATGAGGTCATATAGATCACGGTCCCGCGTCATCCTTGTCACGTGGCGCAAAAATATATTTAAAAAGAGGAATGCAACACGAGGACTTCCCAGGAGGTCACCCATCCTAGTACTACTCTCGCCCAAGCACGCTTAACTTCGGAGTTCTGATGGGATCCGGTGCTTTAGTGCTGGTATGATCGCATCCAACATGCAACTATCTATTTGTTCCTTATGCTTGCCCCTACTACTACTACTACTACTACTACTACTACTAGTCGTTGGGTGTCAAGCGCGGTGGGAAAAGTCACACAGTAATCGTCAAAAATAAGTAAATGAGGTCATATAGATCACGCTCCCGCGTCATCCTTGTCACGTGGCGCAAAAATATATTTAAAAAGGGGAATGCAACACGAGGACTTCCCAGGAGGTCACCCATCCTAGTACTACTCTCGCCCAAGCACGCTTAACTTCGGAGTTCTGATGGGATCCGGTGCTTTAGTGCTGTTATGATCGCATCCGACATGCAACTATCTATTTGTTCCTTATGCTTGCCCCTACTACTACTACTACTACTAGTCGTTGGGTGTCAAGCACGGTGGGAAAAGTCACACAGTAATCGTCAAAAATAAGAAAATGAGGTCATATAGATCACGCTCCCGCGTCATCCTTGTCACGTGGCGCAAAAATATATTTAAAAAGGGGAATGCAACACGAGGACTTCCCAGGAGGTCACCCATCCTAGTACTACTCTCGCCCAAGCACGCTTAACTTCGGAGTTCTGATGGGATCCGGTGCTTTAGTGCTGGTATGATCGCATCCGACATCCAACTATCTATTTGTTCCTTATGCTTGCCCCTACTACTACTACTACTAGTCGTTGGGTGTCAAGCGCGGTGGGAAAAGTCACACAGTAATCGTCAAAAATAAGAAAATGAGGTCATATAGATCACGCTCCCGCGTCATCCTTGTCACGTGGTGCAAAAATATATTTAAAAAGGGGAATGCAACACGAGGACTTCCCAGGAGGTCACCCATCCTAGTACTACTTTCGCCCAAGCACGCTTAACTTCAGAGTTCTGATGGGATCCGATGCTTTAGTGCTGGTATGATCGCATCCGACATGCAACTATCTATTTGTTCCTTATGCTTGCCCCTACTACTACTACTAGTAGTCGTTGGGTGTCAAGCGCGGTGGGAAAAGTCACACAGTAATCGTCAAAAATAAGAAAATGAGGTCATATAGATCACGCTCCCGCGTCATCCTTGTCACGTGGCGCAAAAATATATTTAAAAAGGGGAATGCAACACGAGGACTTCCAAGGAGGTCACCCATCCTAGTACTACTCTCGCCCAAGCACGCTTAACTTCGGAGTTCTGATGGGATCCCGTGCTTTAGTGCTGGTATGATCGCATCCGACATGCAACTATCTATTTGTTCCTTATGCTTGCCCCTACTACTACTACTACTACTAGTCGTTGGGTGTCAAGCGCGGTGGGAAAAGTCACACAGTAATCGTCAAAAATAAGAAAATGAGGTCATATAGATCACGGTCCCGCGTCATCCTTGTCACGTGGCGCAAAAATATATTTAAAAAGGGGAATGCAACACGAGGACTTCCCAGGAGGTCACCCATCCTAGTACTACTCTCGCCCAAGCACGCTTAACTTCGGAGTTCTGATGGGATCCGGTGCTTTAGTGCTGGTATGATCGCATCCAACATGCAACTATCTATTTGTTCCTTATGCTTGCCCCTACTACTACTACTACTACTACTACTACTACTACTACTAGTCGTTGGGTGTCAAGCGCGGTGGGAAAAGTCACACAGTAATCGTCAAAAATAAGTAAATGAGGTCATATAGATCACGCTCCCGCGTCATCCTTGTCACGTGGCGCAAAAATATATTTAAAAAGGGGAATGCAACACGAGGACTTCCCAGGAGGTCACCCATCCTAGTACTACTCTCGCCCAAGCACGCTTAACTTCGGAGTTTTGATGGGATCCGGTGCTTTAGTGCTGTTATGATCGCATCCGACATGCAACTATCTATTTGTTCCTTATGCTTGCCCCTACTACTACTACTACTAGTCGTTGGGTGTCAAGCACGGTGGGAAAAGTCACACAGTAATCGTCAAAAATAAGAAAATGAGGTCATATAGATCACGCTCCCGCGTCATCCTTGTCACGTGGCGCAAAAATATATTTAAAAAGGGGAATGCAACACGAGGACTTCCCAGGAGGTCACCCATCCTAGTACTACTCTCGCCCAAGCACGCTTAACTTCAGAGTTCTGATGGGATCCGGTGCTTTAGTGCTGGTATGATCGCATCCAACATGCATCTATCTATTTGTTCCTTATGCTTGCCCCTACTACTACTACTACTACTACTATTACTAGTCGTTGGGTGTCAAGCGCGGTGGGAAAAGTCACATAGTAATCGTCAAAAATAAGAAAATAAGGTCATATAGATCACGCTCCCGCGTCATCCTTGTCACGTGGCGCAAAAATAGAGGTCACCCATCCTAGTACTACTCTCGCCCAAGCACGCTTAACTTCGGAGTTCTGATGGGATCCGGTGCTTTAGTGCTGGTATGATCGCATCCGACATGCAACTATCTATTTGTTCCTTATGCTTGCCCCTACTACTACTACTACTACTACTACTACTACTAGTCGTTGGGTGTCAAGCGCGGTGGGATAAGTCACACAGTAATCGTCAAAAATAAGAAAATGAGGTCATATAGATCACGCTCCCGCGTCATCCTTGTCACGTGGCGCAAAAATATATTTAAAAAGGGGAATGCAACACGAGGACTTCCCAGGAGGTCACCCATCCTAGTACTACTCTCGCCCAAGCACGCTTAACTTTGGAGTTCTGATGGGATCCGGTGCTTTAGTGCTGGTATGATCGCATCCGACATGCAACTATCTATTTGTTCTTTATGCTTGCCCCTACTACTACTACTACTACTACTAGTCGTTGGGTGTCAAGCACGGTGGGAAAAGTCACACAGTAATCGTCAAAAATAAGAAAATGAGGTCATATAGATCACGCTCCCGCGTCATCCTCGTCACGTGGCGCAAAAATATATTTAAAAAGGGGAATGCAACACGAGGACTTCCCAGGAGGTCACCCATCCTAGTACTACTCCCGCCCGAGCACGCTTAACTTCGGAGTTCTGATGGGATCCGATGCTTTAGTGCTGTTATGATCGCATCCGACATGCAACTATCTATTTGTTCCTTATGCTTTCCCGTACTACTACTACTACTACTACTACTACTAGTCGTTGGGTGTCAAGCGCGGTGGGAAAAGTCACACAGTAATCGTCAAAAATAAGAAAATGAGGTCATATAGATCACGCTCCCGCGTCATCCTTGTCACGTGGCGCAAAAATATATTTAAAAAGGGGAATGCAACACGAGGACTTCCCAGGAGGTCACCCATCCTAGTACTACTTTCGCCCAAGCACGCTTAACTTCGGAGTTCTGATGGGATCCGATGCTTTAGTGCTGGTATGATCGGATCCGACATGCAACTATCTATTTGTTCCTTATGCTTGCCCCTACTACTACTACTACTACCACTACTACTACTAGTCGTTGGGTGTCAAGCGCGGTGGGAAAAGTCACACAGTAATCGTCAAAAATAAGAAAATGAGGTCATATAGATCACGCTCCCGCGCCATCCTTGTCACGTGGCGCAAAAATATATTTAAAAAGGGGAATGCAACACGAGGACTTCCCAGGAGGTCGCCCAAGCACGCTTAACTTCGGAGTTCTGATGGGATCCGGTGCTTTAGTGCTGGTATGATCGCATCCGACATGCAACTATCTATTTGTTCCTTATGCTTGCCCCTACTACTACTACTACTACTACTACTACTACTACTAGTCGTTGGGTGTCAAGCGCGGTGGGAAAAGTCACACAGTAATCGTCAAAAATAAGAAAATGAGGTCATATAGATCACGCTCCCGCGTCATCCTTGTCACGTGGCGCAAAAATATATTTAAAAAGGGGATTGCAACACGAGGACTTCCCAGGAGGTCACCCATCCTAGTACTACTCTCGCCCAAGCACGCTTAACTTCGGAGTTCTGATGGGATCCGGTGCTTTAGTGCTGGTATGATCGCATCCGACATGCAACTATCTATTTGTTCCTTATGCTTTCCCCTACTACTACTACTACTACTACTACTACTACTACTACTACTACTACTACTACTACTACTACTACTACTACTACTACTACTACTACTACTACTACTACTACTACTACTACTACTACTACTACTACTACTACTACTACTACTACTACTACTACTACTACTACTACTACTAGTCGTTGGGTGTCAAGCGCGGTGGGAAAAGTCACACAGTAATCGTCAAAAATAAGGAAATGAGGTCATATAGATCACGCTCCCGCGTCATCCTTGTCACGTGGCACAAAAATAGAGGTCACCCATCCTAGTACTACTCTCGCCCAAGCACGCTTAACTTCGGAGTTCTGATGGGATCCGGTGCTTTAGTGCTGGTATGATCGCATCCGACATGCAACTATCTATTTGTTCCTTATGCTTGCCCCTACTACTACTACTACTACTACTACTACTAGTCGTTGGGTGTCAAGCGCGGTGGGAAAAGTCACACAGTAATCGTCAAAAATAAGAAAATGAGGTCATATAGATCACGCTCCCGCGTCATCCTTGTCACGTGGCGCAAAAATATATTTAAAAAGGGGAATGCAACCCGAGGACTTCCCAGGAGGTCACCCATCCTAGTACTACTCTCGCCCAAGGACGCTTAACTTCGGAGTTCTGATGGGATCCGTTGCTTTAGTGCTGGTATGATCGCATCCGACATGCAACTATCTATTTGTTCCTTATGCTTGCCCCTACTACTACTACTACTACTACTACTAGTCGTTGGGTGTCAAGCGCGGTGGGAAAAGTCACACAGTAATCGTCAAAAATAAGAAAATGAGGTCATATAGATCACGCTCCCGCGTCATCCTTGTCACGTGGCGCAAAAATATATTTAAAAAGGGGAATGCAACACGAGGACTTCCCAGGAGGTCACCCATCCTAGTACTACTCTCGCCCAAGGACGCTTAACTTCGGAGTTCTGATGGGATCCGTTGCTTTAGTGCTGGTATGATCGCATCCGACATGCAACTATCTATTTGTTCCTTATGCTTGCCCCTACTACTACTACTACTACTACTACTAGTCGTTGGGTGTCAAGCGCGGTGGGAAAAGTCACACAGTAATCGTCAAAAATAAGAAAATGAGGTCATATAGATCACGCTCCCGCGTCATCCTTGTCACGTGGCGCAAAAATATATTTAAAAAGGGGAATGCAACACGAGGACTTCCCAGGAGGTCACCCATCCTAGTACTACTCTCACCCAAGCACGCTTAACTTCGGAGTTCTGATGGGATCCGGTGCTTTAGTGCTGGTATGATCGCATCCGACATGCAACTATCTATTTGTTCCTTATGCTTGCCCCTACTACTACTACTACTAGTCGTTGGGTGTCAAGCGCGGTGGGAAAAGTCACACAGTAATCGTCAAAAATAAGAAAATAAGGTCATATAGATCACGGTCCCGCGTCATCCTTGTCACGTGGCGCAAAAATATATTTAAAAAGGGGAATGCAACACGAGGACTTCCCAGGAGGTCACCCATCCTAGTACTACTCTCGCCCAAGCACGCTTAACTTCGGAGTTCTGATGGGATCCGGTGCTTTAGTGCTGGTATGATCGCATCCGACATGCAACTATCTATTTGTTCCTTATGGTTGCCCCTACTACTACTACTACTAATACTACTACTACTACTACTAGTCGTTGGGTGTGAAACGCGGTGGGAAAAGTCACACAGTAATCGTCAAAAATAAGTAAATGAGGTCATATAGATCACGCTCCCGCGTCATCCTTGTCACGTGGCGCAAAAATATATTTAAAAAGGGGAATGCAACACGAGGACTTCCCAGGAGGTCACCCATCCTAGTACTACTCTCGCCCAAGCACGCTTAACTTCGGAGTTCTGATGGGATCCGGTGCTTTAGTGTAGTTATGATCGCATCCGACATGCAACTATCTATTTGTTCCTTATGCTTGCCCCTACTACTACTACTACTACTAGTCGTTGGGTGTCAAGCACGGTGGGAAAAGTCACACAGTAATCGTCAAAAATAAGAAAATGAGGTCATATAGATCACGCTCCCGCGTCATCCTTGTCACGTGGCGCAAAAATATATTTAAAAAGGGGAATGCAACACGAGGACTTCCCAGGAGGTCACCCATCCTAGTACTACTCTCGCCCAAGCACGCTTAACTTCGGAGTTCTGATGGGATCCGGTGCTTTAGTGCTGGTATGATCGCATCCGACATGCAACTATCTATTTGTTCCTTATGCTTGCCCCTACTACTACTACTACTACTACTACTACTACTACTACTACTACTACTACTACTACTACTACTACTACTACTACTACTACTACTAGTCGTTGGGTGTCAAGCGCGGTGGGAAAAGTCACACAGTAATCGTCAAAAATGAGAAAATGAGGTCATATAGATCACGCTCCCGCGTCATCCTTGTCACGTGGCGCAAAAATAGAGGTCACCCATCCTAGTACTACTCTCGCCCAAGCACGCTTAACTTCGGAGTTCTGATGGGATCCGGTGCTTTAGTGCTCGTATGATCGCATCCGACATGCAACTATCTATTTGTTCCTTATGCTTGCCCCTACTACTACTACTACTACTACTACTACTACTAGTCGTTGGGTGTCAAGCGCGGTGGGAAAAGTCACACAGTAATCGTCAAAAATAAGAAAGTGAGGTCATATAGATCACGCTCCCGCGTCATCCTTGTCACGTGGCGCAAAAATATATTTAAAAAGGGGAATGCAACACGAGGACTTCCCAGGAGGTCACCCATCCTAGTACTACTCTCGCCCAAGCACGCTTAACTTCGTAGTTCTGATGGGATCCGGTGCTTTAGTGCTGGTATGATTGCATCCGACATGCAACTATCTATTTGTTCCTTATGCTTGCCCCTACTACTACTACTAGTCGTTGGGTGTCAAGCACGGTGGGAAAAGTCACACAGTAATCGTCAAAAATAAGAAAATGAGGTCATATAGATCACGCTCCCGCGTCATCCTTGTCACGTGGCGCAAAAATATATTTAAAAAGGGGAATGCAACACGAGGACTTCCCAGGAGGTCACCCATCCTAGTACTACTCTCGCCCAAGCACGCTTAACTTCGGAGTTCTGATGGGATCCGGTGCTTTAGTGCTGGTATGATCGCATCCGACATGCAACTATCTATTTGTTCCTTATGCTTGCCCCTACTACTACTACTACTGCTACTACTACTAGTCGTTGGGTGTCAAGCGCGGTGGGAAAAATCACACAGTAATCGTCAAAAATAAGAAAATGAGGTCATATAGATCACGCTCCCGCGTCATCCTTGTCACGTGGCGCAAAAATATATTTAAAAAGGGGAATGCAACACGAGGACTTCCCAGGAGGTCACCCATCCTAGTACTACTCTCGCCCAAGCACGCTTAACTTCGGAGTTCTGATGGGATCCGGTGCTTTAGTGCTGGTATGATCGCATCCGACATGCAACTATCTATTTGTTCCTTATGCTTGCCCCTACTACTACTACTACTACTAGTCGTTGGGTGTCAAGCGCGGTGGGAAAAGTCACACAGTGATCGTCAAAAATAAGAAAATGAGGTCATATAGATCACGCTCCCGCGTCATCCTTGTCACGTGGCGCAAAAATATATTTAAAAAGGGGAATGCAACACGAGGACTTCCCAGGAGGTCACCCATCCTAGTACTACTCTCGCCCAAGCACGCTTAACTTCGGAGTTCTGATGAGATCCGGTGCTTTAGTGCTGGTATGATCGCATCCGACATGCAACTATCTATTTGTTCCTTATGCTTGCCCCTACTACTACTACTACTACAACTACTACTACTACTACTACTACTACTACTACTACTACTACTACTACTACTACTACTACTACTACTACTACTACTACTACTACTACTACTACTACTACTACTACTACTACTACTACTACTACTACTACTACTACTACTACTACTACTACTACTACTACTACTACTACTACTACTACTACTACTACTACTAGTCGTTGGGTGTCAAGCGCGGTGGGAAAAGTCACACAGTAATCGTCAAAAATAAGAAAATGAGGTCATATAGATCACGCTCCCGCGTCATCCTTGTCACGTGGCGCAAAAATAGAGGTCACCCATCCTAGTACTACTCTCGCCCAAGCACGCTTAACTTCGGAGTTCTGATGGGATCCGCTGCTTTAGTGCTGGTATGATCGCATCCGACATGCAACTATCTATTTGTTCCTTATGCTTGCCCCTACTACTACTACTACTACTACTACTACTACTAGTCGTTGGGTGTCAAGCGCGGTGGGAAAAGTCACACAGTAATCGTCAAAAATAAGAAAATGAGGTCATATAGATCACGCTCCCGCATCATCCTTGTCACGTGGCGCAAAAATATATTTAAAAAGGGGAATGCAACACGAGGACTTCCCAGGAGGTCACCCATCCTAGTACTACTCTCGCCCAAGCACGCTTAACTTCGGAGTTCTGATGGGATCCGGTGCTTTAGTGCTGGTATGATCGCATCCGACATGCAACTATATATTTGTTCCTTATGCTTGCCCTTACTACTACTACTACTACTAGTCGTTGGGTGTCAAGCGCGGTGGGAAAAGTCACACACTAATCGTCATAAATAAGAAAATGAGGTCATATAGATCACGCTCCCGCGTCATCCTTGTCACGTGGCGCAAAAATATATTTAAAAAGGGGAATGCAACACGAGGACTTCCCAGGAGGTCACCCATCCTAGTAGTACTCTCGCCCAAGCACGCTTAACTTCGGAGTTCTGATTGGATCCGGTGCTTTAGTGCTGCTATGATCGCATCCGACATGCAACTATCTATTTGTTCCTTATGCTTGCCCCTACTACTACTACTACTACTACCACTACTACTACTAGTCGTTGGGTGTCAAGCGTGGTGGGAAAAGTCACACAGTAATCGTCAAAAATAAGAAAATGAGGTCATATAGATCACGCTCCCGCGTCATCCTTGTCACGTGGCGCAAAAATATATTTAAAAAGGGGAATGCAACACAAGGACTTCCCACGAGGTCACCCATCCTAGTACTACTCTCGCCCAAGCACGCTTAACTTCGGAGTTCTGATGGGATCCGGTGCTTTAGTGCTGGTATGATCACATCCGACATGCAACTATCTATTTGTTCCTTATGCTGGCCCCTACTACTACTACTACTACTATTACTACTACTACTACTAGTCGTTGGGTGTCAAGCGCGGTGGGAAAAGTCACACAGTAATCGTCAAAAATAAGAAAATGAGGTCATATAGATCACGCTCCCGCGTCATCCTTGTCACGTGGCGCAAAAATATATTTAAAAAGGGGAATGCAACACGAGGACTTCCCAGGAGGTCACCCATCCTAGTACTACTCTCGCCCAAGCACGCTTAACTTCGGAGTTCTGATGGGATCCGGTGCTTTAGTGCTGGTATGATCGCATCCGACATGCAACTATCTATTTGTTCCTTATGCTTGCCCCTACTACTACTACTACTACTACTAGTCGTTGGGTGTCAAGCGCGGTGGGAAAAGTCACACAGTAATCGTCAAAAATAAGAAAATGAGGTCATATAGATCACGGTCCCGCGTCATCCTTGTCACGTGGCGCAAAAATATATTTAAAAAGGGGAATGCAACACGAGGACTTCCCAGGAGGTCACCCATCCTAGTACTACTCTCGCCCAAGCACGCTTAACTTCGGAGTTCTGATGGGATCCGGTGCTTTAGTGCTGGTATGATCGCATCCGACATGCAACTATCTATTTGTTCCTTATGCTTTCCCCTACTACTACTACTACTACTACCACTACTACTACTAGTCGTTGGGTGTCAAGCGCGGTGGGAAAAGTCACACAGTAATCGTCAAAAATAAGAAAATGAGGTCATATAGATCACGGTCCCGCGTCATCCTTGTCACGTGGCGCAAAAATATATTTAAAAAGGGGAATGCAACACGAGGACTTCCCAGGAGGTCACCCATCCTAGTACTACTCTCGCCCAAGCACGCTTAACTTCAGAGTTCTGATGGGATCCGGTGCTTTAGTGTTGGTATGATCGGATCCGACATGCAACTATCTATTTGTTCCTTATGCTTGCCCTTACTACTACTACTACTACTACTACTAGTCGTTGGGTGTCAAGCGCGGTGGGAAAAGTCACACAATAATCGTCAAAAATAAGAAAATGAGGTCATATAGATCACGGTCCCGCGTCATCCTTGTCACGTGGCGCAAAAATATATTTAAAAAGGGGAATGCAACACGAGGACTTCCTGATCCGGTGCTTTAGTGCTGGTATGATCGCATCCGACATGCAACTATCTATTTGTTCCTTATGTTTGCCCCTACTACTACTACTACTACTACTACTACCACTACTACTACTAGTCGTTGGGTTTCAAGCGCGGTGGGAAAAGTCACACAGTAATTGTCAAAAATAAGAAAATGAGGTCATATAGATCACGCTCCCGCGTCATCCTTGTCACGTGGCGCAAAAATATATTTAAAAAGGGGAATGCAACACGAGGACTTCCGAGGAGGTCACCCATCCTAGTACTACTCTCGCCCAAGCACGGTTAACTTCGGAGTTCTGATGGGATCCGGTGCTTTAGTGCTGGTATGATCGCATCCGACATGCAACTATCTATTTGTTCCTTATGGTTTCCACTACTACTACTACTACTCCTACTACTACTACTACTACTACTACTACTACTACTACTATTAGTCGTTGGGTGTCAAGCGCGGTGGGAAAAGTCACACAGTAATCGTCAAAAATAAGAAAATGAGGTCATATAGATCACGGTCCCGCGTCATCCTTGTCACGTGGCGCAAAAATATATCTAAAAAAGGAATGCAACACGAGGACTTCCCAGGAGGTCACCCATCCTAGTACTACTCTCGCCCAAGCACGCTTAACTTCGGAGTTCTGATGGGATCCGGTGCTTTAGTGCTGGTATGATCGCATCCGACATGCAACTATCTATTTGTTCCTTATGCTTTCCCCTACTACTACTACTACTCCTACTACTACTACTACTACTACTACTACTACTACTAGTCGTTGGTGTCAAGCGCGGTGGGAAAAGTCACACAGTAATCGTCAAAAATAAGAAAATGAGGTCATATAGATCACGGTCCCGCGTCATCCTTGTCACGTGGCGCAAAAATATATTTAAAAAGGGGAATGCAACACGAGGACTTCCCAGGAGGTCACCCATCCTAGTACTACTCTCGCCCAAGCACGCTTAACTTCGGAGTTCTGATGGGATCCGGTGCTTTAGTGCTGGTATGATCGCATCCGACATGCAACTATCTATTTGTTCCTTATGCTTGCCCCTACTACTACTACTACTACTAGTCGTTGGGTGTCAAGCGCGGTGGAAAAAGTCACACAGTAATCGTCAAAAATAAGAAAATGAGGTCATATAGATCACGCTCCCGCGTCATCCTTGTCACGTGGCGCAAAAATATATTTAAAAAGGGGAATGCAACACGAGGACTTCCCAGGAGGTCACCCATCCTAGTACTACTCTCGCCCAAGCACGCTTAACTTCGAAGTTCTGATGGGATCCGGTGCTTTAGTGCTGGTATGATCGCATCCGACATGCAACTATCTATTTGTTCCTTATGCTTTCCCCTACTACTACTACTCCTACTACTACTACTACTACTACTACTACTACTATTAGTCGTTGGGTGTCAAGCGCGGTGGGAAAAGTCACACAGTAATCGTCAAAAATAAGAAAATGAGGTCATATAGATCACGGTCCCGCGTCATCCTTGTCACGTGGCGCAAAAATATATTTAACAAGGGGAATGCAACACGAGGACTTCCCAGGAGGTCACCCATCCTAGTACTACTCTCGCCCAAGCACGCTTAACTTCGGAGTTCTGATGGGATCCGGTGCTTTAGTGCTGGTATGATCGCATCCGACATGCAACTATCTATTTGTTCCTTATGCTTTCCCCTACTACTACTACTACTACTACTACTACTACTACTATTAGTCGTTGGGTGTCAAGCGCGGTGGGAAAAGTCACACAGTAATCGTCAAAAATAAGAAAATGAGGTCATATAGATCACGGTCCCGCGTCATCCTTGTCACGTGGCGCAAAAATATATTTAAAAAGGGGAATGCAACACGAGGACTTCCCAAGAGGTCACCCATCCTAGTACTACTCTCGCACAAGCACGCTTAACTTCGTAGTTCTGATGGGATCCGGTGCTTTAGTGCTGGTATGATCGCATCCGACATGCAACTATCTATTTGTTCCTTATGCTTGCCCCTACTACTACTACTACTACTAGTCGTTGGGTGTCAAGCGCGGTGGGAAAAGTCACACAGTAATCGTCAAAAATAAGAAAATGAGGTCATATAGATCACGCTCCCGCGTCATCCTTGTCACGTGGCGCAAAAATATATTTAAAAAGAGGAATGCAACACGAGGACTTCCCAGGAGGTCACCCATCCTAGTACTACTCTCGCCCAAGCACGTTTAACTTCGAAGTTCTGATGGGATCCGGTGCTTTAGTGCTGGTATGATCGCATCCGACATGCAACTATCTATTTGTTCCTTATGCTTTCCCCTACTACTACTCCTACTCCTACTCCTACTACTACTACTACTACTACTACTATTAGTCGTTGGGTGTCAAGCGCGGTGGGAAAAGTCACACAGTAATCGTCAAAAATAAGAAAATGAGGTCATATAGATCACGGTCCCGCGTCATCCTTGTCACGTGGCGCAAAAATATATTTAAAAAGGGGAATGCAACACGAGGACTTCCCAGGAGGTCACCCATCCTAGTACTACTCTCGCCCAAGCACGCTTAACTTCGGAGTTCTGATGGGATCCGGTGCTTTAGTGCTGGTATGATCGCATCCGACATGCAACTATCTATTTGTTCCTTATGCTTGCCCCTACTACTACTACTACTACTACTACTACTAGTCGTTGGGTGTCAAGCGCGGTGGGAAAAGTCACACAGTAATCGTCAAAAATAAGAAAATGAGGTCATATAGATCACGCTCCCGCGTCATCCTTGTCACGTGGCGCAAAAATATATTTAAAAAGGGGAATGAAACACGAGGACTTCCCAGGAGGTCACCCATCCTATTACTTCTCTCGCCCAAGCACGCTTAACTTTGGAGTTCTGATTGGATCCGGTGCTTTAGTGCTGGTATGATCGCATCCGACATGCAACTATCTATTTGTTCCTTATGCTTGCCCCTACTACTACTACTACTACTACTACTACTACTAGTCGTTGGGTGTCAAGCGCGGTGGGAAAAGTCACACTTTAATCGTCAAAAATAAGAAAATGAGGTCATATAGATCACGGTTCCGCGTCATCCTTGTCACGTGGCGCAAAAATATATTTAAAAAGGGGAATGCAACACGAGGACTTCCGAGGAGGTCACCCATCCTAGTACTACTCTCGCCCAAGCACGCTTAACTTCGGAGTTCTGATGGGATCCGGTGCTTTAGTGCTGGTATGATCGCATCCGACATGCAACTATCTATTTGTTCCTTATGCTTGCCCCTACTACTACTACTACTACTACTACTACCACTAGTCGTTGGGTGTCAAGCGCGGTGGAAAAAGTCACACAATAATCGTCAAATATAAGAAAATGAGGTCATATAGATCACGCTCCCGCGTCATCCTTGTCACGTGGCGCAAAAATATATTTAAAAAGGGGAATGCAACACAAGGACTTCCCAGGAGGTCACCCATCCTAGTAGTACTCTCGCCCAAGCACGCTTAACTTCGGAGTTCTGATGGGATCCGGTGCTTTAGTGCTGGTATGATCGCATCCGACATGCAACTATCTATTTGTTCCTTATGCTTGCCCCTACTACTACTACTACTACTAGTCGTTGGGTGTCAAGCGCGGTGGGAAAAGTCACACAGTAATCGTCAAAAATAAGAAAATGAGGTCATATAGATCACGCTCCCGCGTCATCCTTGTCACGTGGCGCAAAAATATATTTAAAAAGGGGAATGCAACACGAGGACTTCCCAGGAGGTCACCCATCCTAGTACTACTCTCGCCCAAGCACGCTTAACTTCGGAGTTCGGATGGGATCCGGTGCTTTAGAGCTGGTATGATCGCATCCGACATGCAACTATCTATTTGTTCCTTATGCTTGCCCCTACTACTACTACTACTACTACTACTACTACTACTACTACTACTACTACTAGTCGTTGGGTGTCAAGCGCGGTGGGAAAAGTCACACAGTAATCGTCAAAAATAAGAAAATGAGGTCATATAGATCACGGTCCCGCGTCATCCTTGTCACGTGGCGCAAAAATATATTTAAAAAGGGGAATGCAACACGAGGACTTCCCAGGAGGTCACCCATCCTAGTACTACTCTCGCCCAAGCACGGTTAACTTCGGAGTTCTGATGGGATCCGGTGCTTTAGTGCTGGTATGATCGCATCCGACATGCAACTATCTATTTGTTCCTTATGCTTGCCCCTACTACTACTACTACTACCACTACTACTACTAGTCGTTGGGTTTCAAGCGCGGTGGGAAAAGTCACACAGTAATCGTCAAAAATAAGAAAATGAGGTCATATAGATCACGCTCCCGCGTCATCCTTGTCACGTGGCGCAAAAATATATTTAAAAAGGGGAATGCAACACAAGGACTTCCGAGGAGGTCACCCATCCTAGTACTACTCTCGCCCAAGCACGCTTAACTTCGGAGTTCTGATGGGATCCGGTGCTTTAGTGCTTGTATGATCGCATCCGACATGCAACTATCTATTTGTTCCTTATGCTTGCCCCTACTACTACTACTACTACTACTAGTCGTTGGGTGTCAAGCGCGGTGGGAAAAGTCACACAGTAATCGTCAAAAATAAGAAAATGAGGTCATATAGATCACGCTCCCGCGTCATCCTTGTCACGTGGCGCAAAAATATATTTAAAAAGGGGAATGCAACACGAGGACTTCCCAGGAGGTCACCCATCCTAGTACTACTCTCGCCCAAGCACGCTTAACTTCGGAGTTCTGATGGGATCCGGTGCTTTAGTGCTGGTATGATCGCATCCGACGTGCAACTATCTATTTGTTCCTTATGCTTTCCCCTACTACTACTACTACTCCTACTACTACTACTACTACTACTACTACTACTACTACTACTATTAGTCGTTGGGTGTCAAGCGCGGTGGGAAAAGTCACACAGTAATCGTCAAAAATAAGAAAATGAGGTCATATAGATCACGGTCCCGCGTCATCCTTGTCACGTGGCGCAAAAATATATTTAAAAAGGGGAATGCAACACGAGGATTTCCCAGGAGGTCACCCATCCTAGTAATACTCTCGCCCAAGCACGCTTAACTTCGGAGTTTTGATGGGATCCGGTGCTTTAGTGCTGGTATGATCGCATCCGACATGCAACTATCTATTTGTTCCTTATGCTTGCCCCTACTACTACTACTACTACTACTACTAGTCGTTGGGTGTCAAGCGCGGTGGGAAAAGTCACACAGTAATCGTCAAAAATAAGAAAATGAGGTCATATAGATCACGCTCCCGCGTCATCCTTGTCACGTGGCACAAAAATATATTTAAAAAGGGGAATGCAACACGAGGACTTCCCAGGAGGTCACCCATCCTAGTACTACTCTCGCCCAAGCACGCTTAACTTCGGAGTTCTGATGGGATTCGGTGCTTTAGTGCTGGTATGATTACATCCGACATGCAACTATCTATTTGTTCCTTATGCTTGCCCCTACTACTACTACTACTACTACTACTACTAGTCGTTGGGTGTCAAGCGCGGTGGGAAAAGTCACATAGTAATCGTCAAAAATAAGAAAATGAGGTCATATAGATCACGCTCCCGCGTCATCCTTGTCACGTGGCGCAAAAATATATTTTAAAAGGGGAATGCAACACAAGGACTTCCCTAGTACTACTCTCGCCCAAGCACGCTTAACTTCGTAGTTCTGATGGAATCCGGTGCTTTAGTGCTGGTATGATCGCATCCGACATGCTACTATCTATTTGTTCCTTATGCTTGCCCCTACTACTACTACTACTACTACTACTACTACTAGTCGTTGGGTGTCAAGCGCGGTGGGAAAAGTCACACAGTAATCGTCAAAAATAAGAAAATGAGGTCATATAGATCACGCTCCCGCGTCATCCTTGTCACGTGGCGCAAAAATATATTTAAAAAGGGGAATGAAACACGAGGACTTCCCAGGAGGTCACCCATCCTATTACTTCTCTCGCCCAAGCACGCTTAACTTTGGAGTTCTGATTGGATTCGGTGCTTTAGTGCTGGTATGATCGCATCCGACATGCAACTATCTATTTGTTCCTTATGCTTGCCCCTACTACTACTACTACTACTACTACTACTACTACTACTACTACTACTACTACTACTAGTCGTTGGGTGTCAAGCGCGGTGGGAAAAGTCACACTTTAATCGTCAAAAATAAGAAAATGAGGTCATATAGATCACGGTTCCGCGTCATCCTTGTCACGTGGCGCAAAAATATATTTAAAAAGGGGAATGCAACACGAGGACTTCCGAGGAGGTCACCCATCCTAGTACTACTCTCGCCCAAGCACGCTTAACTTCGGAGTTCTGATGGGATCCGGTGCTTTAGTGCTGGTATGATCGCATCCGACATGCAACTATCTATTTGTTCCTTATGCTTGCCCCTACTACTACTACTACTACTACTACCACTAGTCGTTGGGTGTCAAGCGCGGTGGAAAAAGTCACACAATAATCGTCAAAAATAAGAAAATGAGGTCATATAGATCACGCTCCCGCGTCATCCTTGTCACGTGGCGCAAAAATATATTTAAAAAGGGAAATGCAACACAAGGACTTCCCAGGAGGTCACCCATCCTAGTAGTACTCTCGCCCAAGCACGCTTAACTTCGGAGTTCTGATGGGATCCAGTGCTTTAGTGCTGGTATGATCGCATCCGACATGCAACTATCTATTTGTTCCTTATGCTTGCCCCTACTACTACTACTACTACTACTAGTCGTTGGGTGTCAAGCGCGGTGGGAAAAGTCACACAGTAATCGTCAAAAATAAGAAAATGAGGTCATATAGATCACGGTCCCGCGTCATCCTTGTCACGTGGCGCAAAAATATATTTAAAAAGGGGAATGCAACACGAGGACTTCCAGGAGGTCACCCATCCTAGTACTACTCTCGCCCAAGCACGCTTAACTTCGGAGTTCTGATGGGATCCGGTGCTTTAGTGCTGGTATGATCGCATCCGACATGCAACTATCTATTTGTTCCTTATGCTTGCCCCTACTACTACTACTACTACTACTAGTCGTTGGGTGTCAAGCGCGGTGGGAAAAGTCACACAGTAATCGTCAAAAATAAGAAAATGAGGTCACATAGATCACGCTCCCGCGTCATCCTTGTCACGTGGCGCAAAAATATATTTAAAAAGGGGAATGCAACACGAGGACTTCCTAGGAGGTCACCCATCCTAGTACTACTCTCGCCCAAGCACGCTTAACTTCGGAGTTCTGATGGGATCCGGTGCTTTAGTGCTGGTATGATCACATCCGACATGCAACTATCTATTTGTTCCTTATGCTTGCCCCTACTACTACTACTACTACTACTACTAGTCGTTGGGTGTCAAGCGCGGTGGGAAAAGTCACACAGTAATCGTCAAAAATAAGAAAATGAGGTCATATAGATCATGGTCCCGCGTCATCCTTGTCACGTGGCGCAAAAATATATTTAAAAAGGGGAATGCAACACGAGGACTTCCCAGGAGGTCACCCATCCTAGTACTACTCTCGCCCAAGCACGCTTAACTTCGGAGTTCTGATGGGATCCAGTGCTTTAGTGCTGGTATGATCGCATCCGACATGCAACTATCTATTTGTTCCTTATGCTTGCCCCTACTACTACTACTACTACTAGTCGTTGGGTGTCAAGCGCGGTGGGAAAAGTCACACAGTAATCGTCAAAAATAAGAAAATGAGGTCATATAGATCACGGTCCCGCGTCATCCTTGTCACGTGGCGCAAAAATATATTTAAAAAGGGGAATGCAACACGAGGACTTCCAGGAGGTCACCCATCCTAGTACTACTCTTGCCCAAGCACGCTTAACTTCGGAGTTCTGATGGGATCCGGTGCTTTAGTGCTGGTATGATCGCATCCGACATGCAACTATCTATTTGTTCCTTATGCTTGCCCCTACTACTACTACTACTACTAGTCGTTGGGTGTCAAGCGCGGTGGGAAAAGTCACACAGTAATCGTCAAAAATAAGAAAATGAGGTCACATAGATCACGCTCCCACGTCATCCTTGTCACGTGCGCAAAAATATATTTAAAAAGGGGAATGCAACACGAGGACTTCCTAGGAGGTCACCCATCCTAGTACTACTCTCGCCCAAGCACGCTTAACTTCGGAGTTCTGATGGGATCCGGTGCTTTAGTGCTGGTATGATCACATCCGACATGCAACTATCTATTTGTTCCTTATGCTTGCCCCTACTACTACTACTACTACTACTAGTCGTTGGGTGTCAAGCGCGGTGGGAAAAGTCACACAGTAATCGTCAAAAATAAGAAAATGAGGTCATATAGATCACGCTCCCGCGTCATCCTTGTCACGTGGCGCAAAAATATATTTAAAAAGGGGAATGCAACACAAGGACTTCCCAGGAGGTCACCCATCCTAGTACTACTCTCGCCCAAGCACGCTTAACTTCGTAGTTCTGATGGGATCCGGTGCTTTAGTGCTGGTATGATCGCATCCGACATGCTACTATCTATTTGTTCTTTATGCTTGCCCCTACTACTACTACTACTACTAGTCGTTGGGTGTCAAGCGCGGTGGGAAAAGTCACACAGTAATCGTCAAAAATAAGAAAATGAGGTCATATAGATCACGCTCCCGCGTCATCCTTGTCACGTGGCGCAAAAATATATTTAAAAAGGGGAATGCAACACGAGGACTTCCCAGGAGGTCACCCATCCTAGTACTTCTCTCGCCCAAGCACGCTTAACTTCGGAGTTCTGATGGGATTCGGTGCTTTAGTGCTGGTATGATCGCATCCGACATGCAACTATCTATTTGTTCCTTATGCTTGCCCCTACTACTACTACTACTACTACTACTACTACTACTACTACTACTACTAGTCGTTGGGTGTCAAGCGCGGTGGGAAAAGTCACACTGTAATCGTCAAAAATAAGAAAATGAGGTCATATAGATCACGGTCCCGCGTCATCCTTGTCACGTGGCGCAAAAATATATTTAAAAAGGGGAATGCAACACGAGGACTTCCCAGGAGGTCACCCATCCTAGTACTACTCTCGCCCAAGCACGCTTAACTTCGGAGTTCTGATGGGATCCGGTGCTTTAATGCTGGTATGATCGCATCCGACATGCAACTATCTATTTGTTCCTTATGCTTGCCCCTACTACTACTACTACTACTACTACTACTACTAGTCGTTGGGTGTCAAGCGCGGTGGGAAAAGTCACACAGTAATCGTCAAAAATAAGAAAATGAGGTCATATAGATCACGCTCCCGCGTCATCCTTGTCACGTGGCGCAAAAATATATTTAAAAAGGGGAATGCAACACAAGGACTTCCCACGAGGTCACACATCCTAGTACTACTCTCGCCCAAGCACGCTTAACTTCGGAGTTCTGATGGGATCCAGTGCTTTAGTGCTGGTATGATCGCATCCGACATGCAACTATCTATTTGTTCCTTATGCTTGCCCCTACTACTACTACTACTACTAGTCGTTGGGTGTCAAGCGCGGTGGGAAAAGTCACACAGTAATCGTCAAAAATAAGAAAATGAGGTCATATAGATCACGGTCCCGCGTCATCCTTGTCACGTGGCGCAAAAATATATTTAAAAAGGGGAATGCAACACGAGGACTGGTATGATCGCATCCGACATGCAACTATCTATTTGTTCCTTATGCTTGCCCCTACTACTACTACTACTACTACTAGTCGTTGGGTGTCAAGCGCGGTGGGAAAAGTCACACAGTAATCGTCAAAAATAAGAAAATGAGGTCATATAGATCACGCTCCCGCGTCATCCTTGTCACGTGGCGCAAAAATATATTTAAAAAGGGGAATGCAACACGAGGACTTCCCAGGAGGTCACCCATCCTAGTACTACTCTTGCCCAAACACGCTTAACTTCGGAGTTCTGATGGGATCCGGTGCTTTAGTGCTGGTATGATCGCATCCGACATGCAACAATCTATTTGTTCCTTATGCTTGCCCTACTAGTACTACCAGTACTACTACTACTACTACTACTACTACTACTACTGGTACTACCAGTGCTACTACTACTACTACTACTACTACTACTACTACTACTACTACTACTACTACTACTAGTCGTTGGGTGTCAAGCGCGGTGGGAAAAGTCACATTGTAATCGTCAAAAATAAGAAAATGAGGTCATATAGATCACGGTCCCGCGTCATCCTTGTCACGTGGCGCAAAAATATATTTAAAAAGGGGAATGCAACACGAGGACTTCCCAGGAGGTCACCCATCCTAGTACTACTCTCGCCCAAGCACGCTTAACTTCGGAGTTCTGATGGGATCCGGTGCTTTAGTGCTGGTATGATCACATCCGACATGCAACTATCTATTTGTTCCTTATGCTTGCCCCTACTACTACTACTACTACTACTACTACTACAACTACTACTACTACTACTACTAGTCGTTGGGTGTCAAGCGCGGTGGGAAAAGTCACACAGTAATCGTCAAAAATAAGAAAATGAGGTCATATAGATCACGTTCCCGCGTCATCCTTGTCACGTGGCGCAAAAATATATTTAAAAAGGGGAATGCAACACGAGGACTTCCCACGAGGTCACCCATCCTAGTACTACTCTCGCCCAAGCATGCTTAACTTCGGAGTTCTGATGGGATCCGGTGCTTTAGTGCTGGTATGATCGCATCCGACATGCAACAATCTATTTGTTCCTTATGCTTGCCCCTACTAGTACTACCAGTACTACTACTACTACTACTACTACTACTACTACTGGTACTACTACTACTACTACTACTACTACTACTACTACTACTACTACTACTAGTCGTTGGGTGTCAAGCGCGGTGGGAAAAGTCACACTGTAATCGTCAAAAATAAGAAAATGAGGGAATGCAACACGAGGACTTCCCAGGAGGTCACCCATCCTAGTACTACTCTAGCCCAAGCACGCTTAACTTCGGAGTTCTGATGGGATCCGGTGCTTTAGTGCTGGTATGATCGCATCCGACATGCAACTATCTATTTGTTCCTTATGCTTGCCCCTACTACTACTACTACTACTACTACTACTACTACTACTACTACTACTACTACTACTACTACTACTACTACTACTACTACTACTACTACTACTACTACTACTACTAGTCGTTGGGTGTCAAGCGCGGTGGGAAAAGTCACACAGTAATCGTCAAAAATAAGAAAATGAGGTCATATAGATCACGGTCCCGCGTCATCCTTGTCACGTGGCGCAAAAATATATTTAAAAAGGGGAATGCAACACGAGGACTTCCCAGGAGGTCACCCATCCTAGTACTACTCTCGCCCAAGCACGCTTAACTTCGGAGTTCTGATGGGATCCGGTGCTTTAGTGCTGGTATGATCGCATCCGACATGCAACTATCTATTTGTTCCTTATGCTTGCCCCTACTACTACTACTACTACTAGTACTACTACTAGTCGTTGGGTGTCAAGCGCAGTGGGAAAAGTCACACAGTAATCGTCAAAAATAAAAAAATGAGGTCATATAGATCACGGTCCCGCGTCATCCTTGTCACGTGGCGCAAAAATATATTTAAAAAGGGGAATGCAACACGAGGACTTCCCAGGAGGTCACCCATCCTAGTACTACTCTCGCCCAAGCACGCTTAACTTCGGAGTTCTGATGGGATCCGGTGCTTTAGTGCTGGTATGATCGCATCCGACATGCAACTATCTATTTGTTCCTTATGCTTGCCCCTACTACTACTACTACTACTACTACTACTACTACTACTACTACTAGTCGTTGGGTGTCAAGCGCAGTGGGAAAAGTCACACAGTAATCGTCAAAAATAAAAAAATGAGGTCATATAGATCACGCTCCCGCGTCATCCTTGTCACGTGGCGCAAAAATATATTTAAAAAGGGGAATGCAACACGAGGACTTCCCAGGAGGTCACCCATCCTAGTACTACTCTCGCCCAAGCACGCTTAACTTCGGAGTTCTGATGGGATCCGGTGCTTTAGTGCTGGTATGATCGCATCCGACATGCAACTATCTATTTGTTCCTTATGCTTGCCCTACTACTACTACTACTACTATTAGTCGTTGGGTGTCAAGCGCGGTGAGAAAAGTCACACAGTAATCGTCAAAAATAAGAAAATGAGGTCATATAGATCACGGTCCCGCGTCATCCTTGTCACGTGGCGCAAAAATATATTTAAAAAGGGGAATGCAACACGAGGACTTCCCAGGAGGTCACCCATCCTAGTACTACTCTCGCCCAAGCACGCTTAACTTCGGAGTTCTGATGGGATCCAGTGCTTTAGTGCTGGTATGATCGCATCCGACATGCAACTATCTATTTGTTCCTTATGCTTGCCCCTACTACTACTACTAGTACTACTACTACTACTACTACTACTACTACTACTACTACTACTAGTACTACTACTACTACTACTACTACTACTACTACTACTACTACTACTACTACTACTACTACTACTACTACTACTACTACTACTAGTCGTTGGGTGTCAAGCGCGGTGGGAAAAGTCGCACAGTAATCGTCAAAAATAAGAAAATCAGGTCATATAGATCACGTTCCCGCGTCATCCTTGTCACGTGGCGCAAAAATATATTTAAAAAGGGGAATGCAACACGAGGACTTCCCAGGAGGTCACCCATCCTAGTACTACTCTCGCCCAAGCACGCTTAACTTCGGAGTTCTGATGGGATCCGGTGCTTTAGTGCTGGTATGATCGCATCCGACATGCAACTATCTATTTGTTCCTTATGCTTGCCCCTACTACTACTACTACTACTAGTCGTTGGGTGTCAAGCGCGGTGGGAAAAGGCACACAGTAATCGTCAAAAATAAGAAAATGAGGTCATATAGATCACGTTCCCGCGTCATCCTTGTCACGTGGCGCAAAAATATATTTAAAAAGGGGAATGCAACACGAGGACTTCCCAGGAGGTCACCCATCCTAGTACTACTCTCGCCCAAGCACGCTTAACTTCGGAGTTCTGATGGGATCCGGTGCTTTAGTGCTGGTATGATCGCATCCGACATGCAACTATCTATTTGTTCCTTATGCTTGCCCCTACTACTACTACTACTACTAGTCGTTGGGTGTCAAGCGCGGTGGGAAAAGTCACACAGTAATCGTCAAAAATAAGAAAATGAGGTCATATAGATCACGGTCCCGCGTCATCCTTGTCACGTGGCGCAAAAATATATTTAAAAAGGGGAATGCAACACGAGGACTTCCCAGGAGGTCACCCATCCTAGTACTACTCTCGCCCAAGCACGCTTAACTTCGGAGTTCTGATGGGATCCGGTGCTTTAGTGCTGGTATGATCGCATCCGACATGCAACTATCTATTTGTTCCTTATGCTTGCCCTACTACTACTACTACTACTACGTGTCATTGGGTGTCAAGCGCGGTGGGAAAAGTCACACAGTAATCGTCAAAAATAAGAAAATGAGGTCATATAGATCACGGTCCCGCGTCATCCTTGTCACGTGGCGCAAAAATATATTTAAAAAGGGGAATGCAACACGAGGACTTCCCAGGAGGTGACCCATCCTAGTACTACTCTCGCCCAAGCACGCTTAACTTCGGAGTTCTGATGGGATCCGGTGCTTTAGTGCTGGTATGATCGCATCCGACATGCAACTATCTATTTGTTCCTTATGCTTGCCCTACTACTACTACTAGTCGTTGGGTGTCAAGCGCGGTGGGAAAAGTCACACAGTAATCGTCAAAAATAAGAAAATGAGGTCATATAGATCACGCTCCCGCGTCATCCTTGTCACGTGGCGCAAAAATATATTTAAAAAGGGGAATGCAACACGAGGACTTCCCAGGAGGTCACCCATCCTAGTACTACTCTCGCCCAAGCACGCTAAACTTCGGAGTTTTGATGGGATCCGGTGCTTTAGTGCTGGTATGATCGCATCCGACATGCAATTATCTATTTGTTCCTTATGCTTGCCCTACTACTACTACTACTACTACTAGTCGTTGGGTGTCAAGCGCGGTGGGAAAAGTCACACAGTAATCGTCAAAAATAAGAAAATGAGGTCATATAGATCACGGTCCCGCGTCATCCTTGTCACGTGGCGCAAAAATATATTTAAAAAGGGGAATGCAACACGAGGACTTCCCAGGAGGTGACCCATCCTAGTACTACTCTCGCCCAAGCACGCTTAACTTCGGAGTTCTGATGGGATCCGGTGCTTTAGTGCTGGTATGATCGCATCCGACATGCAACTATCTATTTGTTCCTTATGCTTGCCCCCTACTACTAGTACTAGTCGTTGGGTGTCAAGCGCGGTGGGAAAAGTCACACAGTAATCGTCAAAAATAAGAAAATGAGGTCATATAGATCACGCTCCCGCGTCATCCTTGTCACGTGGCGCAAAAATATATTTAAAAAGGGGAATGCAACACGAGGACTTCCCAGGAGGTCACCCATCCTAGTACTACTCTCGCCCAAGCACGCTTAACTTCGGAGTTCTGATGGGATCCGGTGCTTTAGTGCTGGTATGATCGCATCCGACATGCAACTATCTATTTGTTCCTTATGCTTGCCCCTACTACTACTAGTCGTTGGGTGTCAAGCGCGGTGGGAAAAGTCACACAGTAATCGTCAAAAATAAGAAAATGAGGTCATATAGATCACGCTCCCGCGTCATCCTTGTCACGTGGCGCAAAAATATATTTAAAAAGGGGAATGCAACACGAGGACTTCCAGGAGGTCACCCATCCTAGTACTACTTTCGCCCAAGCACGCTTAACTTCGGAGTTCTGATGGGATCCGGTGCTTTAGTGCTGGTATGATCGCATCCGACATGCAACTATCTATTTGTTCCTTATGCTTGCCCTACTACTACTACTACTACTACTAGTCGTTGGGTGTCAAGCGCGGTGGGAAAAGTCACACAGTAATCGTCAAAAATAAGAAAATGAGGTCATATAGATCACGGTCCCGCGTCATCCTTGTCACGTGGCGCAAAAATATATTTAAAAAGGGGAATGCAACACGAGGACTTCCCAGGAGGTGACCCATCCTAGTACTACTCTCGCCCAAGCACGCTTAACTTCGGAGTTCTGATGGGATCCGGTGCTTTAGTGCTGGTATGATCGCATCCGACATGCAACTATCTATTTGTTCCTTATGCTTGCCCCTACTAGTACTAGTCGTTGGGTGTCAAGCGCGGTGGGAAAAGTCACACAGTAATCGTCAAAAATAAGAAAATGAGGTCATATAGATCACGCTCCCGCGTCATCCTTGTCACGTGGCGCAAAAATATATTTAAAAAGGGGAATGCAACACGAGGACTTCCCAGGAGGTCACCCATCCTAGTACTACTCTCGCCCAAGCACGCTTAACTTCGGAGTTCTGATGGGATCCGGTGCTTTAGTGCTGGTATGATCGCATCCGACATGCAACTATCTATTTGTTCCTTATGCTTGCCCCTACTACTACTAGTCGTTGGGTGTCAAGCGCGGTGGGAAAAGTCACACAGTAATCGTCAAAAATAAGAAAATGAGGTCATATAGATCACGCTCCCGCGTCATCCTTGTCACGTGGCGCAAAAATATATTTAAAAAGGGGAATGCAACACGAGGACTTCCAGGAGGTCACCCATCCTAGTACTACTTTCGCCCAAGCACGCTTAACTTCGGAGTTCTGATGGGATCCGGTGCTTTAGTGCTGGTATGATCGCATCCGACATGCAACTATCTATTTGTTCCTTATGCTTGCCCTACTACTACTACTACTACTACTAGTCGTTGGGTGTCAAGCGCGGTGGGAAAAGTCACACAGTAATCGTCAAAAATAAGAAAATGAGGTCATATAGATCACGGTCCCGCGTCATCCTTGTCACGTGGCGCAAAAATATATTTAAAAAGGGGAATGCAACACGAGGACTTCCTAGGAGGTGACCCATCCTAGTACTACTCTCGCCCAAGCACGCTTAACTTCGGAGTTCTGATGGGATCCGGTGCTTTAGTGCTGGTATGATCCCATCCGACATGCAACTATCTATTTGTTCCTTATGCTTGCCCCTACTACTACTAGTCGTTGGGTGTCAAGCGCGGTGGGAAAAGTCACACAGTAATCGTCAAAAATAAGAAAATGAGGTCATATAGATCACGCTCCCGCGTCATCCTTGTCACGTGGCGCAAAAATATATTTAAAAAGGGGAATGCAACACGAGGACTTCCCAGGAGGTCACCCATCCTAGTACTACTCTCGCCCAAGCACGCTTAACTTCAAAGTTCTGATGGGATCCGGTGCTTTAGTGCTGGTATGATCGCATCCGACATGCAACTATCTATTTGTTCCTTATGCTTGCCCCTACTACTACTACTACTACTGCTGCTACTACTACTAGTCGTTGGGTGTCAAGCGCGGTGGGAAAAGTCACACAGTAATCGTCAAAAATAAGAAAATGAGGTCATATAGATCACGCTCCCGCGTCATCCTTGTCACGTGGCGCAAAAATATATTTAAAAAGGGGAATGCAACACGAGGACTTCCCAGGAGGTCACCCATCCTAGTACTACTCTCGCCCAAGCATGCTTAACTTCGTAGTTCTGATGGGATCCGGTGCTTTAGTGCTGTTATGATCGCATCCGACATGCAACTATCTATTTGTTCCTTATGCTTGCCCCAACTACTACTACTACTACTACTACTACTACTACTACTACTACTACTACTACTACTACTACTAATCGTTGGGTGTTAAGCGCGGTGGGAAAAGTCACACAGTAATCGTCAAAAATAAGAAAATGAGGTCATATAGATCACGCTCCCGCGTCATCCTTGTCACGTGGCGCAAAAATATATTTAAAAAGGTGAATGCAACACGAGGACTTCCCAGGAGGTCACCCATCCTAGTACTACTCTCGCCCAAGCACGCTTAACTTCGGAGTTCTGATGGGATCCGGTGCTTTAGTGCTGGTATGATCGCATCCGACATGCAACTATCTATTTGTTCCTTATGCTTGCCCCTACTACTACTACTACTACTACTACTACTACTACTAGTCGTTGGGTGTCAAGCGCGGTGGGAAAAGTCACACAGTAATCGTCAAAAATAAGAAAATGAGGTCATATAGATCACGCTCCCGCGTCATCCTTGTCACGTGGCGCAAAAATATATTTAAAAAGGGGAATGCAACACGAGGACTTCCCAGGAGGTCACCCATCCTAGTACTACTCTCGCCAAAGCACGCTTAACTTCGGAGTTCTGATGGGATCCGATGCTTTAGTGCTGGTATGATCGCATCCGACATGCAACTATCTATTTGTTCCTTATGCTTGCCCTACTACTACTACTACTACTATTAGTCGTTGGGTGTCAAGCGCGGTGGGAAAAGTCACACAGTAATCGTCAAAAATAAGAAAATGAGGTCATATAGATCACGGTCCCGCGTCATCCTTGTCACGTGGCGCAAAAATATATTTAAAAGGGGAATGCAACACGAGGACTTCCCAGGAGGTCACCCATCCTAGTACTACTCTCGCCCAAGCAAGCTTAACTTCGGAGTTCTGATGGGATCCGATGCTTTAGTGCTGGTATGATCGCATCCGACATGCAACTATCTATTTGTTCCTTATGCTTGCCCCTACTACTACTACTACTACTACTACTACTACTACTACTAGTCGTTGGGTGTCAAGCGCGGTGGGAAAAGTCGCACAGTAATCGTCAAAAATAAGAAAATCAGGTCATATAGATCACGTTCCCGCGTCATCCTTGTCACGTGGCGCAAAAATATATTTAAAAAGGGGAATGCAACACGAGGACTTCCCAGGAGGTCACCCATCCTAGTACTACTCTCGCCCAAGCACGCTTAACTTCGGAGTTCTGATGGGATCCGGTGCTTTAGTGCTGGTATGATCGCATCCGACATGCAACTATCTATTTGTTCCTTATGCTTGCCCCTACTACTACTACTACTACTAGTCGTTGGGTGTCAAGCGCGGTGGGAAAAGTCACACAGTAATCGTCAAAAATAAGAAAATGAGGTCATATAGATCACGTTCCCGCGTCATCCTTGTCACGTGGCGCAAAAATATATTTAAAAAGGGGAATGCAACACGAGGACTTCCCAGGAGGTCACCCATCCTAGTACTACTCTCGCCCAAGCACGCTTAACTTCGGAGTTCTGATGGGATCCGGTGCTTTAGTGCTGGTATGATCGCATCCGACATGCAACTATCTATTTGTTCCTTATGCTTGCCCCTACTAGTACTAGTCGTTGGGTGTCAAGCGCGGTGGGAAAAGTCACACAGTAATCGTCAAAAATAAGAAAATGAGGTCATATAGATCACGCTCCCGCGTCATCCTTGTCACGTGGCGCAAAAATATATTTAAAAAGGGGAATGCAACACGAGGACTTCCCAGGAGGTCACCCATCCTAGTACTACTCTCGCCCAAACACGCTTAACTTCGGAGTTCTGATGGGATCCGGTGCTTTAGTGCTGGTATGATCGCATCCGACATGCAACTATCTATTTGTTCCTTATGCTTGCCCCTACTACTACTACTACTACTACTACTAGTCGTTGGGTGTCAAGCGCGGTGGGAAAAGTCACACAGTAAGCGTCAAAAATAAGAAAATGAGGTCATATAGATCACGCTCCCGCGTCATCCTTGTCACGTGGCGCAAAAATATATTTAAAAAGGGGAATGCAACACGAGGACTTCCCAGGAGGTCACCCATCCTAGTACTACTCTCGCCCAAGCACGCTTAACTTCGGAGTTCTGATGGGATCCGGTGCTTTAGTGCTGGTATGATCGCATCCGACATGCAACTATCTATTTGTTCCTTATGCTTGCCCCTACTACTACTACTACTACTACTACTACTACTACTACTACTACTACTACTACTACTACTACTACTACTACTACTACTACTACTACTACTACTACTACTACTACTACTAGTCGTTGGGTGTCAAGCGCGGTGGGAAAAGTCACACAGTAATCGTCAAAAATAAGAAAATCAGGTCATATAGATCACGTTCCCGCGTCATCCTTGTCACGTGGCGCAAAAATATATTTAAAAAGGGGAATGCAACACGAGGACTTCCCAGAAGGTCACCCATCCTAGTACTGCTCTCGCCCAAGCACGCTTAACTTCGGAGTTCTGATGGGATCCGGTGCTTTAGTGCTGGTATGATCGCATCCGACATGCAACTATCTATTTGTTCCTTATGCTTGCCCCTACTACTACTACTACTACTAGTCGTTGGGTGTCAAGCGCGGTGGGAAAAGTCACACAGTAATCGTCAAAAATAAGAAAATGAGGTCATATAGATCACGTTCCCGCGTCATCCTTGTCACATGGCGCAAAAATATATTTAAAAAGGGGAATGCAACACGAGGACTTCCCAGGAGGTCACCCATCCTAGTACTACTCTCGCCTAAGCACGCTTAACTTCGGAGTTCTGATGGGATCCGGTGCTTTAGTGCTGGTATGATCGCATCCGACATGCAACTATCTATTTGTTCCTTATGCTTGCCCCTACTACTACTACTACTAGTCGTTGGGTGTCAAGCGCGGTGGGAAAAGTCACACAGTAATCGTCAAAAATAAGAAAATGAGGTCATATAGATCACGGTCCCGCGTCATCCTTGTCACGTGGCGCAAAAATATATTTAAAAAGGGGAATGCAACACGAGGACTTCCCAGGAGGTCACCCATCCTAGTACTAGTCTCGCCCAAGCACGCTTAACTTCGGAGTTCTGATGGGATCCGGTGCTTTAGTGCTGGTATGATCGCATCCGACATGCAACTATCTATTTGTTCCTTATGCTTGCCCCTACTACTACTACTACTACTAGTCGTTGGGTGTCAAGCGCGGTGGGAAAAGTCACACAGTAATCGTCAAAAATAAGAAAATGAGGTCATATAGATCACGTTCCCGCGTCATCCTTGTCACGTGGCGCAAAAATATATTTAAAAAGGGGAATGCAACACGAGGACTTCCCACGAGGTCACCCATCCTAGTACTACTCTCGCCCAAGCACGCTTAACTTCGGAGTTCTAATGGGATCCGGTGCTTAAGTGCTGGTATGATCGCATCCGACATGCAACTATCTATTTGTTCCTTATGCTTGCCCCTACTACTACTACTACTAGTCGTTGGGTGTCAAGCGCGGTGGGAAAAGTCACACAGTAATCGTCAAAAATAAGAAAATGAGGTCATATAGATCACGGTCCCGCGTCATCCTTGTCACGTGGCGCAAAAATATATTTAAAAAGGGGAATGCAACACGAGGACTTCCCAGGAGGTGACCCATCCTAGTACTACTCTCGCCCAAGCACGCTTAACTTCGGAGTTCTGATGGGATCCGGTGCTTTAGTGCTGGTATGATCGCATCCGACATGCAACTATCTATTTGTTCCTTATGCTTGCCCCTACTAGTACTAGTCGTTGGGTGTCAAGCGCGGTGGGAAAAGTCACACAGTAATCGTCAAAAATAAGAAAATGAGGTCATATAGATCACGCTCCCGCGTCATCCTTGTCACGTGGCGCAAAAATATATTTAAAAAGGGGAATGCAACACGAGGACTTCCCAGGAGGTCACCCATCCTAGTACTACTCTCGCCCAAGCACGCTTAACTTCGGAGTTCTGATGGGATCCGGTGCTTTAGTGCTGGTATGATCGCATCCGACATGCAACTATCTATTTGTTCCTTATGCTTGCCCCTACTACTACTAGTCGTTGGGTGTCAAGCGCGGTGGGAAAAGTCACACAGTAATCGTCAAAAATAAGAAAATGAGGTCATATAGATCACGCTCCCGCGTCATCCTTGTCACGTGGCGCAAAAATATATTTAAAGAGGGGAATGCAACACGAGGACTTCCAGGAGGTCACCCATCCTAGTACTACTTTCGCCCAAGCACGCTTAACTTCGGAGTTCTGATGGGATCCGGTGCTTTAGTGCTGGTATGATCGCATCCGACATGCAACTATCTATTTGTTCCTTATGCTTGCCCTACTACTACTACTACTACTACTACTACTACTAGTCGTTGGGTGTCAAGCGCGGTGGGAAAAGTCACACAGTAATCGTCAAAAATAAGAAAATGAGGTCATATAGATCACGGTCCCGCGTCATCCTTGTCACGTGGCGCAAAAATATATTTAAAAAGGGGAATGCAACACGAGGACTTCCTAGGAGGTGACCCATCCTAGTACTACTCTCGCCCAAGCACGCTTAACTTCGGAGTTCTGATGGGATCCGGTGCTTTAGTGCTGGTATGATCGCATCCGACATGCAACTATCTATTTGTTCCTTATGCTTGCCCCTACTACTACTAGTCGTTGGGTGTCAAGCGCGGTGGGAAAAGTCACACAGTAATCGTCAAAAATAAGAAAATAAGGTCATATAGATCACGCTCCCGCGTCATCCTTGTCACGTGGCGCAAAAATATATTTAAAAAGGGGAATGCAACACGAGGACTTCCCAGGAGGTCACCCATCCTAGTACTACTCTCGCCCAAGCACGCTTAACTTCGAAGTTCTGATGGGATCCGATGCTTTAGTGCTGGTATGATCGCATCCGACATGCAACTATCTATTTGTTCCTTATGCTTGCCCCTACTACTACTACTACTACTGCTGCTACTACTACTAGTCGTTGGGTGTCAAGCGCGGTGGGAAAAGTCACACAGTAATCGTCAAAAATAAGAAAATGAGGTCATATAGATCACGCTCCCGCGTCATCCTTGTCACGTGGCGCAAAAATATATTTAAAAAGGGGAATGCAACACGAGGACTTCCCAGGAGGTCACCCATCCTAGTACTACTCTCGCCCAAGCATGCTTAACTTCGTAGTTCTGATGGGATCCGGTGCTTTAGTGCTGTTATGATCGCATCCGACATGCAACTATCTATTTGTTCCTTATGCTTGCCCCAACTACTACTACTACTACTACTACTACTACTACTACTACTACTACTACTACTACTACTAGTCGTTGGGTGTTAAGCGCGGTGGGAAAAGTCACACAGTAATCGTCAAAAATAAGAAAATGAGGTCATATAGATCACGCTCCCGCGTCATCCTTGTCACGTGGCGCAAAAATATATTTAAAAAGGTGAATGCAACACGAGGACTTCCCAGGAGGTCACCCATCCTAGTACTACTCTCGCCCAAGCACGCTTAACTTCGGAGTTCTGATGGGATCCGGTGCTTTAGTGCTGGTATGATCGCATCCGACATGCAACTATCTATTTGTTCCTTATGCTTGCCCCTACTACTACTACTACTACTACTACTACTACTAGTCGTTGGGTGTCAAGCGCGGTGGGAAAAGTCACACAGTAATCGTCAAAAATAAGAAAATGAGGTCATATAGATCACGCTCCCGCGTCATCCTTGTCACGTGGCGCAAAAATATATTTAAAAAGGGGAATGCAACACGAGGACTTCCCAGGAGGTCACCCATCCTAGTACTACTCTCGCCCAAGCACGCTTAACTTCGGAGTTCTGATGGGATCCGGTGCTTTAGTGCTGGTATGATCGCATCCGACATGCAACTATCTATTTGTTCCTTATGCTTGCCCTACTACTACTACTACTACTATTAGTCGTTGGGTGTCAAGCGCGGTGGGAAAAGTCACACAGTAATCGTCAAAAATAAGAAAATGAGGTCATATAGATCACGCTCCCGCGTCATCCTTGTCACGTGGCGCAAAAATATATTTAAAAAGGGGAATGCAACACGAGGACTTCCCAGGAGGTCACCCATCCTAGTACTACTCTCGCCCAAGCACGCTTAACTTCGGAGTTCTGATGGGATCCGGTGCTTTAGTGCTGGTATGATCGCATCCGACATGCAACTATCTATTTGTTCCTTATGCTTGCCCCTACTACTACTACTACTACTACTAGTCGTTGGGTGTCAAGCGCGGTGGGAAAAGTCACACAGTAATCGTCAAAAATAAGAAAATCAGGTCATATAGATCACGTTCCCGCGTCATCCTTGTCACGTGGCGCAAAAATATATTTAAAAAGGGGAATGCAACACGAGGACTTCCCAGAAGGTCACCCATCCTAGTACTGCTCTCGCCCAAGCACGCTTAACTTCGGAGTTCTGATGGGATCCGGTGCTTTAGTGCTGGTATGATCGCATCCGACATGCAACTATCTATTTGTTCCTTATGCTTGCCCCTACTACTACTACTACTACTAGTCGTTGGGTGTCAAGCGCGGTGGGAAAAGTCACACAGTAATCGTCAAAAATAAGAAAATGAGGTCATATAGATCACGTTCCCGCGTCATCCTTGTCACGTGGCGCAAAAATATATTTAAAAAGGGGAATGCAACACGAGGACTTCCCAGGAGGTCACCCATCCTAGTACTACTCTCGCCTAAGCACGCTTAACTTCGGAGTTCTGATGGGATCCGGTGCTTTAGTGCTGGTATGATCGCATCCGACATGCAACTATCTATTTGTTCCTTATGCTTGCCCCTACTACTACTACTACTACTAGTCGTTGGGTGTCAAGCGCGGTGGGAAAAGTCACACAGTAATCGTCAAAAATAAGAAAATGAGGTCATATAGATCACGGTCCCGCGTCATCCTTGTCACGTGGCGCAAAAATATATTTAAAAAGGGGAATGCAACACGAGGACTTCCCAGGAGGTCACCCATCCTAGTACTAGTCTCGCCCAAGCACGCTTAACTTCGGAGTTCTGATGGGATCCGGTGCTTTAGTGCTGGTATGATCGCATCCGACATGCAACTATCTATTTGTTCCTTATGCTTGCCCCTACTACTACTACTACTACTAGTCGTTGGGTGTCAAGCGCGGTGGGAAAAGTCACACAGTAATCGTCAAAAATAAGAAAATGAGGTCATATAGATCACGTTCCCGCGTCATCCTTGTCACGTGGCGCAAAAATATATTTAAAAAGGGGAATGCAACACGAGGACTTCCCACGAGGTCACCCATCCTAGTACTACTCTCGCCCAAGCACGCTTAACTTCGGAGTTCTAATGGGATCCGGTGCTTAAGTGCTGGTATGATCGCATCCGACATGCAACTATCTATTTGTTCCTTATGCTTGCCCCTACTACTACTACTACTACTAGTCGTTGGGTGTCAAGCGCGGTGGGAAAAGTCACACAGTAATCGTCAAAAATAAGAAAATGAGGTCATATAGATCACGGTCCCGCGTCATCCTTGTCACGTGGCGCAAAAATATATTTAAAAAGGGGAATGCAACACGAGGACTTCCCAGGAGGTCACCCATCCTAGTACTACTCTCGCCCAAGCACGCTTAACTTCGGAGTTCTGATGGGATCCGGTGCTTTAGTGCTGGTATGATCGCATCCGACATGCAACTATCTATTTGTTCCTTATGCTTGCCCCTACTACTACTACTACTACTACTACTACTACTACTACTACTACTACTACTACTACTACTACTACTACTACTACTACTACTACTACTACTACTACTACTACTACTACTACTACTACTACTACTACTACTACTACTACTACTACTACTACTAGTCGTTGGGTGTCAAGCGCGGTGGGAAAAGTCACACAGTAATCGTCAAAAATAAGAAAATCAGGTCATATAGATCACGTTCCCGCGTCATCCTTGTCACGTGGCGCAAAAATATATTTAAAAAGGGGAATGCAACACGAGGACTTCCCAGGAGGTATCCCATCCTAGTACTGCTCTCGCCCAAGCACGCTTAACTTCGGAGTTCTGATGGGATCCGGTGCTTTAGTGCTGGTATGATCGCATCCGACATGCAACTATCTATTTGTTCCTTATGCTTGCCCCTACTACTACTACTACTACTAGTCGTTGGGTGTCAAGCGCGGTGGGAAAAGTCACACAGTAATCGTCAAAAATAAGAAAATGAGGTCATATAGATCACGTTCCCGCGTCATCCTTGTCACGTGGCGCAAAAATATATTTAAAAAGGGGAATGCAACACGAGGACTTCCCAGGAGGTCACCCATCCTAGTACTACTCTCGCCTAAGCACGCTTAACTTCGGAGTTCTGATGGGATCCGGTGCTTTAGTGCTGGTATGATCGCATCCGACATGCAACTATCTATTTGTTCCTTATGCTTGCCCCTACTACTACTACTACTACTAGTCGTTGGGTGTCAAGCGCGGTGGGAAAAGTCACACAGTAATCGTCAAAAATAAGAAAATGAGGTCATATAGATCACAGTCCCGCGTCATCCTTGTCACGTGGCGCAAAAATATATTTAAAAAGGGGAATGCAACACAAGGACTTCCCAGGAGGTCACCCATCCTAGTACTACTCTCGCCCAAGCACGCTTAACTTAGGAGTTCTGATGGGATCCGGTGCTTTAGTGCTGGTATGATCGCATCCGACATGCAACTATCTATTTGTTCCTTATGCTTGCCCCTACTACTACTACTACTACTACTACTAGTCGTTGGGTGTCAAGCGCGGTGGGAAAAGTCACACAGTAATCGTCAAAAATAAGAAAATGAGGTCATATAGATCACGCTCCCGCGTCATCCTTGTCACGTGGCGCAAAAATATATTTAAAAAGGGGAATGCAACACGAGGACTTCCCAGGAGGTCACCCATCCTAGTACTACTCTCGCCCAAGCACGCTTAACTTCGGAGTTCTGATGGGATCCGGTGCTTTAGTGCTGGTATGATCGCATCCGACATGCAACTATCTATTTGTTCCTTATGCTTGCCCCTACTACTACTACTACTACTTCTACTACTACTACTACTACTACTACTACTAGTCGTTGGGTGTCAAGCGCGGTGGGAAAAGTCACACAGTAATCGTCAAAAATAAGAAAATGAGGTCATATAGATCACGCTCCCGCGTCATCCTTGTCACGTGGCGCAAAAATATATTTAAAAAGGGGAATGCAACACGAGGACTTCCCAGGAGGTCAACCATCCTAGTACTACTCTCGCCCAAGCATGCTTAACTTCGGAGTTCTGATGGGATCCGGTGCTTTAGTGCTGGTATGATCGCATCCGACATGCAACTATCTATTTGTTCCTTATGCTTGCCCTACTACTACTACTACTAGTCGTTGGGTGTCAAGCGCGGTGGGAAAAGTCACACAGTAATCGTCAAAAATAAGAAAATGAGGTCATATAGATCACGGTCCCGCGTCATCCTTGTCACGTGGCGCAAAAATATATTTAAAAAGGGGAATGCAACACGAGGACTTCCCAGGAGGTGACCCATCCTAGTACTACTCTCGCCCAAGCACGCTTAACTTCGGAGTTCTGATGGGATCCGGTGCTTTAGTGCTGGTATGATCGCATCCGACATGCAACTATCTATTTGTTCCTTATGCTTGCCCCTACTACTACTAGTCGTTGGGTGTCAAGCGCGGTGGGAAAAGTCACACAGTAATCGTCAAAAATAAGAAAATGAGGTCATATAGATCACGCTCCCGCGTCATCCTTGTCACGTGGCGCAAAAATATATTTAAAAAGGGGAATGCAACACGAGGACTTCCCAGGAGGTCACCCATCCTAGTACTACTCTCGCCCAAGCACGCTTAACTTCGGAGTTTTGATGGGATCCGGTGCTTTAGTGCTGGTATGATCGCATCCGACATGCAACTATCTATTTGTTCCTTATGCTTGCCCTACTACTACTACTACTACTACTACTAGTCGTTGGGTGTCAAGCGCGGTGGGAAAAGTCACACAGTAATCGTCAAAAATAAGAAAATGAGGTCATATAGATCACGGTCCCGCGTCATCCTTGTCACGTGGCGCAAAAATATATTTAAAAAGGGGAATGCAACACGAGGACTTCCCAGGAGGTGACCCATCCTAGTACTACTCTCGCCCAAGCACGCTTAACTTCGGAGTTCTGATGGGATCCGGTGCTTTAGTGCTGGTATGATCGCATCCGACATGCAACTATCTATTTGTTCCTTATGCTTGCCCCTACTAGTACTAGTCGTTGGGTGTCAAGCGCGGTGGGAAAAGTCACACAGTAATCGTCAAAAATAAGAAAATGAGGTCATATAGATCACGCTCCCGCGTCATCCTTGTCACGTGGCGCAAAAATATATTTAAAAAGGGGAATGCAACACGAGGACTTCCCAGGAGGTCACCCATCCTAGTACTACTCTCGCCCAAGCACGCTTAACTTCGGAGTTCTGATGGGATCCGGTGCTTTAGTGCTGGTATGATCGCATCCGACATGCAACTATCTATTTGTTCCTTATGCTTGCCCCTACTACTACTAGTCGTTGGGTGTCAAGCGCGGTGGGAAAAGTCACACAGTAATCGTCAAAAATAAGAAAATGAGGTCATATAGATCACGCTCCCGCGTCATCCTTGTCACGTGGCGCAAAAATATATTTAAAAAGGGGAATGCAACGCGAGGACTTCCAGGAGGTCACCCATCCTAGTACTACTCTCGCCCAAGCACGCTTAACTTCGGAGTTCTGATGGGATCCGGTGCTTTAGTGCTGGTATGATCGCATCCGACATGCAACTATCTATTTGTTCCTTATGCTTGCCCTACTACTACTACTACTACTACTACTAGTCGTTGGGTGTCAAGCGCGGTGGGAAAAGTCACACAGTAATCGTCAAAAATAAGAAAATGAGGTCATATAGATCACGGTCCCGCGTCATCCTTGTCACGTGGCGCAAAAATATATTTAAAAAGGGGAATGCAACACGAGGACTTCCTAGGAGGTGACCCATCCTAGTACTACTCTCGCCCAAGCACGCTTAACTTCGGAGTTCTGATGGGATCCGGTGCTTTAGTGCTGGTATGATCGCATCCGACATGCAACTATCTATTTGTTCCTTATGCTTGCCCCTACTACTACTAGTCGTTGGGTGTCAAGCGCGGTGGGAAAAGTCACACAGTAATCGTCAAAAATAAGAAAATGAGGTCATATAGATCACGCTCCCGCGTCATCCTTGTCACGTGGCGCAAAAATATATTTAAAAAGGGAAATGCAACACGAGGACTTCCCAGGAGGTCACCCATCCTAGTACTACTCTCGCCCAAGCACGCTTAACTTCGAAGTTCTGATGGGATCCGGTGCTTTAGTGCTGGTATGATCGCATCCGACATGCAACTATCTATTTGTTCCTTATGCTTGCCCCTACTACTACTAGTCTTTGGATGTCAAGCGCGGTGGGAAAAGTCACACAGTAATCGTCAAAAATAAGAAAATGAGGTCATATAGATCACGCTCCCGCGTCATCCTTGTCACGTGGCGCAAAAATATATTTAAAAAGGGGAATGCAACACGAGGACTTCCAGGAGGTCACCCATCCTAGTACTACTCTCGCCCAAGCACGCTTAACTTCGGAGTTCTGATGGGATCCGGTGCTTTAGTGCTGGTATGATCGCATCCGACATGCAACTATCTATTTGTTCCTTATGCTTGCCCTACTACTACTACTACTACTACTACTACTACTACTACTACTACTAGTCGTTGGGTGTCAAGCGCGGTGGGAAAAGTCACACAGTAATCGTCAAAAATAAGAAAATGAGGTCATATAGATCACGGTCCCGCGTCATCCTTGTCACGTGGCGCAAAAATATATTTAAAAAGGGGAATGCAACACGAGGACTTCCTAGGGGGTGACCCATCCTAGTACTACTCTCGCCCAAGCACGCTTAACTTCGGAGTTCTGATGGGATCCGGTGCTTTAGTGCTGGTATGATCGCATCCGACATGCAACTATCTATTTGTTCCTTATGCTTGCCCCTACTACTACTAGTCGTTGGGTGTCAAGCGCGGTGGGAAAAGTCACACAGTAATCGTCAAAAATAAGAAAATGAGGTCATATAGATCACGCTCCCGCGTCATCCTTGTCACGTGGCGCAAAAATATATTTAAAAAGGGGAATGCAACACGAGGACTTCCCAGGAGGTCACCCATCCTAGTACTACTCTCGCCCAAGCACGCTTAACTTCGAAGTTCTGATGGGATCCGGTGCTTTAGTGCAGAAATGATCGCATCCGACATGCAACTATCTATTTGTTCCTTATGCTTGCCCCTACTACTACTACTACTAATGCTACTACTACTAGTCGTTGGGTGTCAAGCGCGGTGGGAAAAGTCACACAGTAATCGTCAAAAATAAGAAAATGAGGTCATATAGATCACGCTCCCGCGTCATCCTTGTCACGTGGCGCAAAAATATATTTAAAAAGGGGAATGCAACAAGAGGACTTCCCAGGAGGTCACCCATCCTAGTACTACTCTCGCCCAAGCACGCTTAACTTCGTAGTTCTGATGGGATCCGGTGGTTTAGTGCTGTTATGATCGCATCCGACATGCAACTATCTATTTGTTCCTTATGCTTGCCCCAACTACTACTACTACTACTACTACTACTACTACTACTACTACTACTAGTCGTTGGGTGTCAAGCGCGGTGGGAAAAGTCACACAGTAATCGTCAAAAATAAGAAAATGAGGTCATATAGATCACGCTCCCGCGTCATCCTTGTCACGTGGCGCAAAAATATATTTAAAAAGGGGAATGCAACACGAGGACTTCGCAGGAGGTCACCCATCCTAGTACTACTCTCGCCCAAGCACGCTTAACTTCGGAGTTCTGATGGGATCCGGTGCTTTAGTGCTGGTATGATCGCATCCGACATGCAACTATCTATTTGTTCCTTATGCTTGCCCCTACTACTACTAGTCGTTGGGTGTCAAGCGCGGTGGGAAAAGTCACACAGTAATCGTCAAAAATAAGAAAATGAGGTCATATAGATCACGCTCCCGCGTCATCCTTGTCACGTGGCGCAAAAATATATTTAAAAAGGGGAATGCAACACGAGGACTTCCCAGGAGGTCACCCATCCTAGTACTACTCTCGCCCAAGCACGCTTAACTTCAGAGTTCTGATGGGATCCGGTGCTTTAGTGCTGGTATGATCGCATCCGACATGCAACTATCTATTTGTTCCTTATGCTTGCCCCTACTACTACTACTACTACTAGTCGTTGGGTGTCAAGCGCGGTGCGAAAAGTCACACAGTAATCGTCAAAAATAAGAAAATGAGGTCATATAGATCACGCTCCCGCGTCATCCTTGTCACGTGGCGCAAAAATATATTTAAAAAGGGGAATGCAACACGAGGACTTCCGAGGAGGTCACCCATCCTAGTACTAATCTCGCCCAAGCACGCTTAACTTCGGAGTTCTGATGGGATCCGGTGCTTTAGTGCTGGTATGATCGCATCCGACATGCAACTATCTATTTGTTCCTTATGCTTGCCCCTACTACTACTAGTCGTTGGGTGTCAAGCGCGGTGGGAAAAGTCACACAGTAATCGTCAAAAATAAGAAAATGAGGTCATATAGATCACGCTCCCGCGTCATCCTTGTCACGTGGCGCAAAAATATATTTAAAAAGGGGAATGCAACACGAGGACTTCCCAGGAGGTCACCCATCCTAGTACTACTCTCGCCCAAGCACGCTTAACTTCGGAGTTCTGATGGGATCCGGTGCTTTAGTGCTGGTATGATCGCATCCGGCATGTAACTATCTATTTGTTCCTTATGCTTGCCCCTACTACTACTAGTCGTTGGGTGTCAAGCGCGGAGGGAAAAGTCACACAGTAATCGTCAAAAATAAGAAAATGAGGTCATATAGATCACGCTCCCGCGTCATCCTTGTCACGTGGCGCAAAAATATATTTAAAAAGGGGAATGCAACACGAGGACTTCCCACGAGGTCACCCATCCTAGTACTACTCTCGCCCGAGCACGCTTAACTTCAAAGTTCTGATGGGATCCGGTGCTTTAGTGCTGGTATGATCGCATCCGACATGCAACTATCTATTTGTTCCTTATGCTTGCCCCTACTACTACTACTACTGCTACTACTACTAGTCGTTGGGTGTCAAGCGCGGTGGGAAAAGTCACACAGTAATCGTCAAAAATAAGAAAATGAGGTCATATAGATCACGCTCCCGCGTCATCCTTGTCACGTGGCGCAAAAATATATTTAAAAAGGGGAATGCAACACGAGGACTTCCCAGGAGGTCACCCATCCTAGTACTACTCTCGCCCAAGCACGCTTAACTTCGGAGTTCTGATGGGATCCGGTGCTTTAGTGCTGGTATGATCGCATCCGACATGCAAATATCTATTTGTTCCTTATGCTTGCCCCTACTACTACTACTACTACTAGTCGTTGGGTGTCAAGCGCGGTGGGAAAAGTCACACAGTAATCGTCAAAAATAAGAAAATGAGGTCATATAGATCACGCTCCCGCGTCATCCTTGTCACGTGGCGAAAAAATATATTTAAAAAGGGGAATGCAACACGAGGACTTCCCAGGAGGTCACCCATCCTAGTACTACTCTCGCCCAAGCACGCTTAACTTCGGAGTTCTGATGGGATCCGGTGCTTTAGTGCTGGTATGATCGCATCCGACATGCAACTATCTATTTGTTCCTTATGCTTGCCCCTACTACTACTATTCGTTGGGTGTCAAGCGCGGTGGGAAAAGTCACACAGTAATCGTCAAAAATAAGAAAATGAGGTCATATAGATCACGCTCCCGCGTCATCCTTGTCACGTGGCGCAAAAATATATTTAAAAAGGGGAATGCAACACGAGGACTTCCCAGGAGGTCACCCATCCTAGTACTACTCTCGCCCAAGCACGCTTAACTTCGGAGTTCTGATGGGATCCGGTGCTTTAGTGCTGGTATGATCGCATCCAACATGCAACTATCTATTTGTTCCTTATGCTTGCCCCTACTACTACTAGTCGTTGGGTGTCAAGCGCGGTGGGAAAAGTCACACAGTAATCGTCAAAAATAAGAAAATGAGGTCATATAGATCACGCTCCCGCGTCATCCTTGTCACGTGGCGCAAAAATATATTTAAAAAGGGGAATGCAACACGAGGACTTCCCAGGAGGTCACCCATCCTAGTACTACTCTCGCCCAAGCACGCTTAACTTCGGAGTTCTGATGGGATCCGGTGCTTTAGTGCTGGTATGATCGCATCCGACATGCAACTATCTATTTGTTCCTTATGCTTGCCCCTACTACTACTATTCGTTGGGTGTCAAGCGCGGTGGGAAAAGTCACACAGTAATCGTCAAAAATAAGAAAATGAGGTCATATATATCACGCTCCCGCGTCATCCTTGTCACGTGGCGCAAAAATATATTTAAAAAGGGGAATGCAACACGAGGACTTCCGAGGAGGTCACCCATCCTAGTACTACTCTCGCCCAAGCACGCTTAACTTCGGAGTTCTGATGGGATCCGGTGCTTTAGTGCTGGTATGATCGCATCCGACATGCAACTATCTATTTGTTCCTTATGCTTGCCCCTACTACTACTAGTCGTTGGGTGTCAAGCGCGGTGGGAAAAGTCACACAGTAATCGTCAAAAATAAGAAAATGAGGTCATATAGATCACGCTCCCGCGTCATCCTTGTCACGTGGCGCAAAAATATATTTAAAAAGGGGAATGCAACACGAGGACTTCCCAGGAGGTCACCCATCCTAGTACTACTCTCGCCCAAGCACGCTTAACTTCGGAATTAGATGGGATCCGGTGCTTTAGTGCTGGTATGATCGCATCCGACATGCAACTATCTATTTGTTCCTTATGCTTGCCCCTACTACTACTATTCGTTGGGTGTCAAGCGCGGTGGGAAAAGTCACACAGTAATCGTCAAAAATAAGAAAATAAGGTCATATAGATCACGCTCCCGCGTCATCCTTGTCACGTGGCGCAAAAATATATTTAAAAAGGGGAATGCAACACGAGGACTTCCCAGGAGGTCACCCATCCTAGTACTACTCTCGCCCAAGCACGCTTAACTTCAAAGTTCTGATGGGATCCGGTGCTTTAGTGCTGGTATGATCGCATCCGACATGCAACTATCTATTTGTTCCTTATGCTGGCCCCTACTACTACTACTACTACTACTACTACTGCTACTACTACTAGTCGTTGGGTGTCAAGCGCGGTGGGAAAAGTCACACAGTAATCGTCAAAAATAAGAAAATGAGGTCATATAGATCACGCTCCCGCGTCATCCTTGTCACGTGGCGCAAAAATATATTTAAAAAGGGGAATGCAACACGAGGACTTCCCAGGAGGTCACCCATCCTAGTACTACTCTCGCCCAAGCACGCTTAACTTCGGAGTTCTGATGGGATCCGGTGCTTTAGTGCTGGTACGATCACATCCGACATGCAACTATCTATTTGTTCCTTATGCTTGCCCCTACTACTACTACTACTACTAGTCGTTGGGTGTCAAGCGCGGTGGGAAAAGTCACACAGTAATCGTCAAAAATAAGAAAATGAGGTCATATAGATCACGGTCCCGCGTCATCCTTGTCACGTGGCGCAAAAATATATTTAAAAAGGGGAATGCAACACGAGGACTTCCCAGGAGGTCACCCATCCTAGTACTACTCTTGCCCAAGTACGCTTAACTTCAGAGTTCTGATGGGATCCGGTGCTTTAGTGCTGTTATGATCGCATCCGACATGCAACTATCTATTTGTTCCTTATGCTTGCCCCTACTACTACTACTACTACTACTACTACTACTACTACTACTAGTCGTTGGGTGTCAAGCGCGGTGGGAAAAGTCACACAGTAATCGTCAAAAATAAGAAAATGAGGTCATATAGATCACGCTCCCGCGTCATCCTTGTCACGTGGCGCAAAAATATATTTAAAAAGGGGAATGCAACACGAGGACTTCCCAGGAGGTGACCCATCCTAGTACTACTCTCGCCCAAGCACGCTTAACTTCCGAGTTCTGATGGGATCCGGTGCTTTAGTGCTGGTATGATCGCATCCGACATGCAACTATCTATTTGTTCCTTATGCTTGCCCCTACTACTACTAGTCGTTGGGTGTCAAGCGCGGTGGGAAAAGTCACACAGTAATCGTCAAAAATAAGAAAATGAGGTCATATAGATCACGCTCCCGCGTCATCCTTGTCACGTGGCGCAAAAATATATTTAAAAAGGGGAATGCAACACGAGGACTTCCCAGGAGGTCACCCATCCTAGTACTACTCTCGCCCAAGCACGCATAACTTCGAAGTTCTGATGGGATCCGGTGCTTTAGTGCTGGTATGATCGCATCCGACATGCAACTATCTATTTGTTCCTTATGCTTGCCCCTACTACTACTACTACTGCTGCTACTACTACTAATTGTTGGGTGTCAAGCGCGGTGGGAAAAGTCACACAGTAATCGTCAAAAATAAGAAAATGAGGTCATATAGATCACGCTCCCGCGTCATCCTTGTCACGTGGCGCAAAAATATATTTAAAAAGGGGAATGCAACACGAGGACTTCCCAGGAGGTCACCCATCCTAGTACTACTCTCGCCCAAGCACGCTTAACTTCGGAGTTTTGATGGGATCGGGTGCTTTAGTGCTGTTATGATCGCATCCGACATGCAACTATCTATTTGTTCCTTATGCTTTCCCCAACTACTACTACTACTACTACTACTACTACTACTACTACTACTACTAGTCGTTGGGTGTCAAGCGCGGTGGGAAAAGTCACACAGTAATCGTCAAAAATAAGAAAATGAGGTCATATAGATCACGCTCCCGCGTCATCCTTGTCACGTGGCGCAAAAATATATTTAAAAAGGGGAATGCAACACGAGGACTTCCCACGAGGTCACCAATCCTAGTACTACTCTCGCCCAAGCACGCTTAACTTCGGAGTTCTGATGGGATCCGGTGCTTTAGTGCTGGTATGATCGCATCCCACATGCAACTATCTATTTGTTCCTTATGCTTGCCCCTACTACTACTAGTCGTTGGGTGTCAAGCGCGGTGGGAAAAGTCACACAGTAATCGTCAAAAATAAGAAAATGAGGTCATATAGATCACGCTCCCGCGTCATCCTTGTCACGTGGCGCAAAAATATATTTAAAAAGGGGAATGCAACACGAGGACTTCCCAGGAGGTCACCCATCCTAGTACTACTCTCGCCCAAGCACGCTTAACTTCGGAGTTTTGATGGGATCCGGTGCTTTAGTGCTGGTATGATCGCATCCGACATGCAACTATCTATTTGTTCCTTATGCTTGCCCCTACTACTACTACTACTACTACTAGTCGTTGGGTGTCAAGCGCGGTGGGAAAATTCACACAGTAATCGTCAAAAATAAGAAAATGAGGTCATATAGATCACGCTCCCGCGTCATCCTTGTCACGTGGCGCAAAAATATATTTAAAAAGGGGAATGCAACACGAGGACTTCCCAGGAGGTCACCCATCCTAGTACTACTCTCGCCCAAGCACGCTTAACTTCGGAGTTCTGATGGGATCCGGTGCTTTAGTGCTGGTATGATCGCATCCGACATGCAACTATCTATTTGTTCCTTATGCTTGCCCTACTACTACTACTACTACTAGTCGTTGGGTGTCAAGCGCGGTGGGAAAAGTCACACAGTAATCGTCAAAAATAAGAAAATGAGGTCATATAGATCACGGTCCCGCGTCATCCTTGTCACGTGGCGCAAAAATATATTTAAAAAGGGGAATGCAACACGAGGACTTCCCAGGAGGTCACCCATCCTAGTACTACTCTCGCCCAAGCACGCTTAACTTCGAAGTTCTGATGGGATCCGGTGCTTTAGTGCTGGTATGATCGCATCCAACATGCAACTATCTATTTGTTCCTTATGCTTGCCCCTACTACTACTACTACTACTACTACTACTACTACTACTACTACTACTACTACTACTACTACTACTAGTCGTTGGGTGTCAAGCGCGGTGGGAAAAGTCACACAGTAATCGTCAAAAATAAGAAAATGAGGTCATATAGATCACGTTCACGCGTCATCCTTGTCACGTGGCGCAAAAATATATTTACTACTACTACTACTACTACTAGTCGTTGGGTGTCAAGCGCGGTGGGAAAAGTCACACAGTAATCGTCAAAAATAAGAAAATGAGGTCATATAGATCACGTTCACGCGTCATCCTTGTCACGTGGCGCAAAAATATATTTAAAAAGGGGAATGCAACACGAGGACTTCCCAGGAGGTCACCCATCCTAGTACTACTCTCGCCCAAGCACGCTTAACTTCGGAGTTCTGATGGGATCCGGTGCTTTAGTGCTGGTATGATCGCATCCGACATGCAACTATCTATTTGTTCCTTATGCTTGCCCCTACTACTACTACTACTAGTCGTTGGGTGTCAAGCGCGATGGGAAAAGTCACACAGTAATCGTCAAAAATAAGAAAATGAGGTCATATAGATCACGGTCCCGCGTCATCCTTGTCACGTGGCGCAAAAATATATTTAAAAAGGGGAATGCAACACGAGGACTTCCCAGGAGGTCACGCATCCTAGTACTACTCTCGCCCAAGCACGCTTAACTTCGGAGTTCTGATGGGATCCGGTGCTTTAGTGCTGGTATGATCGCATCCGACATGCAACTATCTATTTGTTCCTTATGCTTGCCCCTACTACTACTACTACTAGTCGTTGGGTGTCAAGCGCGGTGGGAAAAGTCACACAGTAATCGTCAAAAATAAGAAAATGAGGTCATATAGATCACGGTCCCGCGTCATCCTTGTCACGTGGCGCAAAAATATATTTAAAAAGGGGAATGCAACACGAGGGCTTCCCAGGAGGTCACCCATCCTAGTACTACTCTCGCCCAAGCACGCTTAACTTCGGAGTTCTGATGGCATCCGGTGCTTTAGTGCTGGTATGATCGCATCCGACATGCAACTATCTATTTGTTCCTTATGCTTGCCCCAACTACTACTACTACTACTACTACTACTACTACTACTACTAGTCGTTGGGTGTCAAGCGCGGTGGGAAAAGTCACACAGTAATCGTCAAAAATAAGAAAATGAGGTCATATAGATCACGCTCCCGCGTCATCCTTGTCACGTGGCGCAAAAATATATTTAAAAAGGGGAATGCAACACAAGGACTTCCCAGGAGGTCACCCATCCTAGTACTACTCTCGCCCAAGCACGCTTAACTTCAGAGTTCTGATGGGATCCGATGCTTTAGTGCTGGTATGATCGCATCCGACATGCAACTATCTATTTGTTCCTTATGCTTGCCCTACTACTACTACTACTACTAGTCGTTGGGTGTCAAGCGCGGTGGGAAAAGTCACACAGTAATCGTCAAAAATAAGAAAATGAGGTCATATAGATCACGGTCCCGCGTCGTCCTTGTCACGTGGCGCAAAAATATATTTAAAAAGCGGAATGCAACACGAGGACTTCCCAGGAGGTGACCCATCCTAGTACTACTCTCGCCCAAGCACGCTTAACTTCCGAGTTCTGATGGGATCCGGTGCTTTAGTGCTGGTATGATCGCATCCGACATGCAACTATCTATTTGTTCCTTATGCTTGCCCCTACTACTACTAGTCGTTGGGTGTCAAGCGCGGTGGGAAAAGTCACACAGTAATCGTCAAAAATAAGAAAATGAGGTCATATAGATCACGCTCCCGCGTCATCCTTGTCACGTGGCGCAAAAATATATTTAAAAAGGGGAATGCAACACGAGGACTTCCCAGGAGGTCACCCATCCTAGTACTACTCTCGCCCAAGCACGCTTAACTTCGAAGTTCTGATGGGATCCGGTGCTTTAGTGCTGGTATGATCGCATCCGACATGCAACTATCTATTTGTTCCTTATGCTTGCCCCTACTACTACTACTACTGCTGCTACTACTACTAATTGTTGGGTGTCAAGCGCGGTGGGAAAAGTCACACAGTAATCGTCAAAAATAAGAAAATGAGGTCATATAGATCACGCTCCCGCGTCATCCTTGTCACGTGGCGCAAAAATATATTTAAAAAGGGGAATGCAACACGAGGACTTCCCAGGAGGTCACCCATCCTAGTACTACTCTCGCCCAAGCACGCTTAACTTCGAAGTTCTGATGGGATCCGGTGCTTTAGTGCTGTTATGATCGCATCCGACATGCAACTATCTATTTGTTCCTTATGCTTGCCCCTACTACTACTAGTCGTTGGGTGTCAAGCGCGGTGGGAAAAGTCACACAGTAATCGTCAAAAATAAGAAAATGAGGTCATATAGATCACGCTCCCGCGTCATCCTTGTCACGTGGCGCAAAAAAATATTTAAAAAGGGGAATGCAACACGAGGACTTCCCAGGAGGTCACCCATCCTAGTACTACTCTCGCCCAAGCACGCTTAACTTCAAAGTTCTGATGGGATCCGGTGCTTTAGTGCTGGTATGATCGCATCCGACATGCAACTATCTATTTGTTCCTTATGCTTGCCCCTACTACTACTACTACTACTGCTACTACTACTAATTGTTGGGTGTCAAGCGCGGTGAGAAAAGTCACACAGTAATCGACAAAAATAAGAAAATGAGGTCATATAGATCACGCTCCCGCGTCATCCTTGTCACGTGGCGCAAAAATATATTTAAAAAGGGGAATGCAACACGAGGACTTCCAGGAGGTCACCCATGCTAGTACTACTCTCGCCCAAGCACGCTTAACTTCGGAGTTCTGATGGGATCCGGTGCTTTAGTGCTGTTATGATCGCATCCGAGATGCAACTATCTATTTGTTCCTTATGCTTGCCCCAACTACTACTACTACTACTACTACTAATACTACTACTACTACTAGTTGTTGGGTGTCAAGCGCGGTGGGAAAAGTCACACAGTAATCGTCAAAAATAAGAAAATGAGGTCATATAGATCACGGTCCCGCGTCATCCTTGTCACGTGGCGCAAAAATATATTTAAAAAAGGGAATGCAACACGAGGACTTCCCAGGAGGTCACCCATCCTAGTACTACTCTCGCCCAAGCACGCTTAACATCGGAGTTCTGATGGGATCCGGTGCTTTAGTGCTGGTATGATCGCATCCGACATGCAACTATCTATTTGTTCCTTATGCTTGCCCCAACTACTACTACTACTACTACTACTACTACTACTACTAGTCGTTGGGTGTCAAGCGCGGTGGGAAAAGTCACACAGTAATCGTCAAAAATAAGAAAATGAGGTCATATAGATCACGCTCCCGCGTCATCCTTGTCACGTGGCGCAAAAATATATTTAAAAAGGGGAATGCAACACAAGGACTTCCCAGGAGGTCACCCATCCTAGTACTACTCTCGCCCAAGCACGCTTAACTTCGGAGTTCTGATGGGATCCGATGCTTTAGTGCTGGTATGATCGCATCCGACATGCAACTATCTATTTGTTCCTTATGCTTGCCCTACTACTACTACTACTACTAGTCGTTGGGTGTCAAGCGCGGTGGGAAAAGTCACACAGTAATCGTCAAAAATAAGAAAATGAGGTCATATAGATCACGGTCCCGCGTCGTCCTTGTCACGTGGCGCAAAAATATATTTAAAAAGGGGAATGCAACACGAGGACTTCCCAGGAGGTGACCCATCCTAGTACTACTCTCGCCCAAGCACGCTTAACTTCCGAGTTCTGATGGGATCCGGTGCTTTAGTGCTGGTATGATCGCATCCGACATGCAACTATCTATTTGTTCCTTATGCTTGCCCCTACTACTACTAGTCGTTGGGTGTCAAGCGCGGTGGGAAAAGTCACACAGTAATCGTCAAAAATAAGAAAATGAGGTCATATAGATCACGCTCCCGCGTCATCCTTGTCACGTGGCGCAAAAATATATTTAAAAAGGGGAATGCAACACGAGGACTTCCCAGGAGGTCACCCATCCTAGTACTACTCTCGCCCAAGCACGCTTAACTTCGAAGTTCTGATGGGATCCGGTGCTTTAGTGCTGGTATGATCGCATCCGACATGCAACTATCTATTTGTTCCTTATGCTTGCCCCTACTACTACTACTACTGCTGCTACTACTACTAATTGTTGGGTGTCAAGCGCGGTGGGAAAAGTCACACAGTAATCGTCAAAAATAAGAAAATGAGGTCATATAGATCACGCTCCCGCGTCATCCTTGTCACGTGGCGCAAAAATATATTTAAAAAGGGGAATGCAACACGAGGACTTCCCAGGAGGTCACCCATCCTAGTACTACTCTCGCCCAAGCACGCTTAACTTCGAAGTTCTGATGGGATCCGGTGCTTTAGTGCTGTTATGATCGCATCCGACATGCAACTATCTATTTGTTCCTTATGCTTGCCCCTACTACTACTAGTCGTTGGGTGTCAAGCGCGGTGGGAAAAGTCACACAGTAATCGTCAAAAATAAGAAAATGAGGTCATATAGATCACGCTCCCGCGTCATCCTTGTCACGTGGCGCAAAAAAATATTTAAAAAGGGGAATGCAACACGAGGACTTCCCAGGAGGTCACCCATCCTAGTACTACTCTCGCCCAAGCACGCTTAACTTCAAAGTTCTGATGGGATCCGGTGCTTTAGTGCTGGTATGATCGCATCCGACATGCAACTATCTATTTGTTCCTTATGCTTGCCCCTACTACTACTACTACTACTGCTACTACTACTAATTGTTGGGTGTCAAGCGCGGTGGGAAAAGTCACACAGTAATCGTCAAAAATAAGAAAATGAGGTCATATAGATCACGCTCCCGCGTCATCCTTGTCACGTGGCGCAAAAATATATTTAAAAAGGGGAATGCAACACGAGGACTTCCAGGAGGTCACCCATGCTAGTACTACTCTCGCCCAAGCACGCTTAACTTCGGAGTTCTGATGGGATCCGGTGCTTTAGTGCTGTTATGATCGCATCCGACATGCAACTATCTATTTGTTCCTTATGCTTGCCCCAACTACTACTACTACTACTACTACTAATACTACTACTACTACTAGTTGTTGGGTGTCAAGCGCGGTGGGAAAAGTCACACAGTAATCGTCAAAAATAAGAAAATGAGGTCATATAGATCACGCTCCCGCGTCATCCTTGTCACGTGGCGCAAAAATATATTTAAAAAGGGGAATGCAACACAAGGACTTCCCAGGAGGTCACCCATCCTAGTACTACTCTCGCCCAAGCACGCTTAACTTCGGAGTTCTGATGGGATCCGGTGCTTTAGTGCTGGTATGATCGCATCCGACATGCAACTATCTATTTGTTCCTTATGCTTGCCCCTACTACTACTAGTCGTTGGGTGTCAAGCGCGGTGGGAAAAGTCACACAGTAATCGTCAAAAATAAGAAAATGAGGTCATATAGATCACGCTCCCGCGTCATCCTTGTCACGTGGCGCAAAAATATATTTAAAAAGGGGAATGCAACACGAGGACTTCCCAGGAGGTCACCCATCCTAGTACTACTCTCGCCCAAGCACGCTTAACTTCGGAGTTTTGATGGGATCCGGTGCTTTAGTGCTGGTATGATCGCATCCGACATGCAACTATCTATTTGTTCCTTATGCTTGCCCCTACTACTACTACTACTACTACTACTACTACTACTAGTCGTTGGGTGTCAAGCGCGGTGGGAAAAGTCACACAGTAATCGTCAAAAATAAGAAAATGAGGTCATATAGATCACGCTCCCGCGTCATCCTTGTCACGTGGCGCAAAAATATATTTAAAAAGGGGAATGCAACACGAGGACTTCCCAGGAGGTCACCCATCCTAGTACTACTCTCGCCCAAGCACGCTTAACTTCGGAGTTCTGATGGGATCCGGTGCTTTAGTGCTGATATGATCGCATCCAACATGCAACTATCTATTTGTTCCTTATGCTTGCCCCTACTACTACTACTACTACTACTACTACTACTACTACTACTACTACTACTACTACTACTACTACTACTACTACTACTACTAGTCGTTGGGTGTCAAGCGCGGTGGGAAAAGTCACACAGTAATCGTCAAAAATAAGAAAATGAGGTCATATAGATCACGTTCACGCGTCATCCTTGTCACGTGGCGCAAAAATATATTTAAAAAGGGGAATGCAACACGAGGACTTCCCAGGAGGTCACCCATCCTAGTACTACTCTCGCCCAAGCACGCTTAACTTCGGAGTTCTGATGGGATCCGCTGCTTTAGTGCTGGTATGATCGCATCCGACATGCAACTATCTATTTGTTCCTTATGCTTGCCCTACTACTACTACTACTACTAGTCGTTGGGTGTCAAGCGCGGTGGGAAAAGTCACACAGTAATCGTCAAAAATAAGAAAATGAGGTCATATAGATCACGCTCCCGCGTCATCCTTGTCACGTGGCGCAAAAATATATTTAAAAAGGGGAATGCAACACGAGGACTTCCAAGGAGGTCACCCATCCTAGTACTACTCTCGCCCAAGCACGCTTAACTTCGAAGTTCTGATGGGATCCGGTGCTTTAGTGCTGATATGATCGCATCCAACATGCAACTATCTATTTGTTCCTTATGCTTGCCCCTACTACTACTACTACTACTACTACTACTACTACTACTACTACTACTACTACTACTACTACTACTACTACTACTACTACTACTACTACTACTACTACTACTAGTCGTTGGGTGTCAAGCGCGGTGGGAAAAGTCACACAGTAATCGTCAAAAATAAGAAAATGAGGTCATATAGATCACGTTCACGCGTCATCCTTGTCACGTGGCGCAAAAATATATTTAAAAAGGGGAATGCAACACGAGGACTTCCCAGGAGGTCACCCATCCTAGTACTACTCTCGCCCAAGCACGCTTAACTTCGGAGTTCTGATGGGATCCGCTGCTTTAGTGCTGGTATGATCGCATCCGACATGCAACTATCTATTTGTTCCTTATGCTTGCCCCTACTACTACTACTAGTCGTTGGGTGTCAAGCGCGATGGGAAAAGTCACACAGTAATCGTCAAAAATAAGAAAATAAGGTCATATAGATCACGGTCCCGCGTCATCCTTGTCACGTGGCGCAAAAATATATTTAAAAAGGGGAATGCAACACGAGGACTTCCCAGGAGGTCACCCATCCTAGTACTACTCTCGCCCAAGCACGCTTAACTTCGGAGTTCTGATGGGATCCGGTGCTTTAGTGCTGGTATGATCGCATCCGACATGCAACTATCTATTTGTTCCTTATGCTTGCCCCTACTACTACTACTACTACTAGTCGTTGGGTGTCAAGCGCGGTGGGAAAAGTCACACAGTAATCGTCAAAAATAAGAAAATGAGGTCATATAGATCACGGTCCCGCGTCATCCTTGTCACGTGGCGCAAAAATATATTTAAAAAGGGGAATGCAACACGAGGACTTCCCAGGAGGTCACCCATCCTAGTACTACTCTCGCCCAAGCACGCTTAACTTCGGAGTTCTGATGGGATCTGGTGCTTTAGTGCTGTTATGATCGCATCCGACATGCAACTATCTATTTGTTCCTTATGCTTGCCCCAACTACTACTACTACTACTACTAATACTACTACTACTACTAGTTGTTGGGTGACAAGCGCGGTGGGAAAAGTCACACAGTAATCGTCAAAAATAAGAAAATGAGGTCATATAGATCACGCTCCCGCGTCATCCTTGTCACGTGGCGCAAAAATATATTTAAAAAGGGGAATGCAACACGAGGACTTCCCAGGAGGTCACCCATCCTAGTACTACTCTCGCCCAAGCACGCTTTACTTCGGAGTTCTGATGGGATCCGGTGCTTTAGTGCTGGTATGATCGCATCCGACATGCAACTATCTATTTGTTCCTTATGCTTGCCCCTACTACTACTAGTCGTTGGGTGTCAAGCGTGGTGGGAAAAGTCACACAGTAATCGTCAAAAATAAGAAAATGAGGTCATATAGATCACGCTCCCGCGTCATCCTTGTCACGTGGCGCAAAAATATATTTAAAAAGGGGAATGCAACACGAGGACTTCCCAGGAGGTCACCCATCCTAGTACTACTCTCGCCCAAGCACGCTTAACTTCGGAGTTTTGATGGGATCCGGTGCTTTAGTGCTGGTATGATCGCATCCGACATGCAACTATCTATTTGTTCCTTATGCTTGCCCCTACTACTACTACTACTACTAGTCGTTGGGTGTCAAGCGCGGTGGGAAAAGTCACACAGTAATCGTCAAAAATAAGAAAATGAGGTCATATAGATCACGCTCCCGCGTCATCCTTGTCACGTGGCGCAAAAATATATTTAAAAAGGGGAATGCAACACGAGGACTTCCCAGGAGGTCACCCATCCTAGTACTACTCTCGCCCAAGCACGCTTAACTTCGGAGTTCTGATGGGATTCGGTGCTTTAGTGCTGGTATGATCGCATCCGACATGCAACTATCTATTTGTTCCTTATGCTTGCCCTACTACTACTACTACTACTAGTCGTTGGGTGTCAAGCGCGGTGGGAAAAGTCATACAGTAATCCTCAAAAATAAGAAAATGAGGTCATATAGATCACGCTCCCGCGTCATCCTTGTCACGTGGCGCAAAAATATATTTAAAAAGGGGAATGCAACACGAGGACTTCCCAGGAGGTCACCCATCCTAGTACTACTCTCGCCCAAGCACGCTTAACTTCGAAGTTCTGATGGGATCCGGTGCTTTAGTGCTGATATGATCGCATCCAACATGCAACTATCTATTTGTTCCTTATGCTTGCCCCTACTACTACTACTACTACTACTACTACTACTACTACTAGTCGTTGGGTGTCAAGCGCGGTGGGAAAAGTCACACAGTAATCGTCAAAAATAAGAAAATGAGGTCATATAGATCACGTTCACGCGTCATCCTTGTCACGTGGCGCAAAAATATATTTAAAAAGGGGAATGCAACACGAGGACTTCCCAGGAGGTCACCCATCCTAGTACTACTCTCGCCCAAGCACGCTTAACTTCGGAGTTCTGATGGGATCCGCTGCTTTAGTGCTGGTATGATCGCATCCGACATGCAACTATCTATTTGTTCCTTATGCTTGCCCCTACTACTACTACTACTAGTCGTTGGGTGTCAAGCGCGATGGGAAAAGTCACACAGTAATCGTCAAAAATAAGAAAATAAGGTCATATAGATCACGGTCCCGCGTCATCCTTGTCACGTGGCGCAAAAATATATTTAAAAAGGGGAATGCAACACGAGGACTTCCCAGGAGGTCACCATCCTAGTACTACTCTCGCCCAAGCACGCTTAACTTCGGAGTTCTGATGGGATCCGGTGCTTTAGTGCTGGTATGATCGCATCCGACATGCAACTATCTATTTGTTCCTTATGCTTGCCCCTACTACTACTACTACTAGTCGTTGGGTGTCAAGCGCGGTGGGAAAAGTCACACAGTAATCGTCAAAAATAAGAAAATGAGGTCATATAGATCACGGTCCCGCGTCATCCTTGTCACGTGGCGCAAAAATATATTTAAAAAGGGGAATGCAACACGAGGACTTCCCAGGAGGTCACCCATCCTAGTACTACTCTCGCCCAAGCACGCTTAACTTCGGAGTTCTGATGGGATCCGGTGCTTTAGTGCTGGTATGATCGCATCCGACATGCAACTATCTATTTGTTCCTTATGCTTGCCCCAACTACTACTACTACTACTACTACTACTACTACTACTACTAGTCGTTGGGTGTCAAGCGCGGTGGGAAAAGTCACACAGTAATCGTCAAAAATAAGAAAATGAGGTCATATAGATCACGCTCCCGCGTCATCCTTGTCACGTGGCGCAAAAATATATTTAAAAAGGGGAATGCAACACAAGGACTTCCCAGGAGGTCACCCATCCTAGTACTACTCTCGCCCAAGCACGCTTAACTTCGGAGTTCTGATGGGATCCGATGCTTTAGTGCTGGTATGATCGCATCCGACATGCAACTATCTATTTGTTCCTTATGCTTGCCCTACTACTACTACTACTACTAGTCGTTGGGTGTCAAGCGCGGTGGGAAAAGTCACACAGTAATCGTCAAAAATAAGAAAATGAGGTCATATAGATCACGCTCCCGCGTCATCCTTGTCACGTGGCGCAAAAATATATTTAAAAAGGGGAATGCAACACGAGGACTTCCCAGGAGGTCACCCATCCTAGTACTACTCTCGCCCAAGCACGCTTAACTTCGGAGTTCTGTTGGGATCCGGTGCTTTAGTGCTGTTATGATCGCATCCGACATGCAACTATCTATTTGTTCCTTATGCTTGCCCCTACTACTACTAGTCGTTGGGTGTCAAGCGCGGTGGGAAAAGTCACACAGTAATCGTCAAAAATAAGAAAATGAGGTCATATAGATCACGCTCCCGCGTCATCCTTGTCACGTGGCGCAAAAATATATTTAAAAAGGGGAATGCAACACGAGGACTTCCCAGGAGGTCACCCATCCTAGTACTACTCTCGCCCAAGCACGCTTAACTTCGGAGTTCTGTTGGGATCCGGTGCTTTAGTGCTGTTATGATCGCATCCGACATGCAACTATCTATTTGTTCCTTATGCTTGCCCCTACTACTACTAGTCGTTGGGTGTCAAGCGCGGTGGGAAAAGTCACACAGTAATCGTCAAAAATAAGAAAATGAGGTCATATAGATCACGCTCCCGCGTCATCCTTGTCACGTGGCGCAAAAAAATATTTAAAAAGGGGAATGCAACACGAGGACTTCCCATGAGGTCACCCATCCTAGTACTACTCTCGCCCAAGCACGCTTAACTTCGAAGTTCTGATGGGATCCGGTGCTTTAGTGCTGGTATGATCGCATCCGACATGCAACTATCTATTTGTTCCTTATGCTTGCCCCTACTACTACTACTACTACTGCTACTACTACTAATTGTTGGGTGTCAAGCGCGGTGGGAAAAGTCACACAGTAATCGTCAAAAATAAGAAAATGAGGTCATATAGATCACGCTCCCGCGTCATCCTTGTCACGTGGCGCAAAAATATATTTAAAAAGGGGAATGGAACACGAGGACTTCCAGGAGGTCACCCATCCTAGTACTACTCTCGCCCAAGCACGCTTAACTTCGGAGTTCTGATGGGATCCGGTGCTTTAGTGCTGTTATGATCGCATCCGACATGCAACTATCTATTTGTTCCTTATGCTTGCCCCAACTACTACTACTACTACTACTACTAATACTACTACTACTACTAGTCGTTGGGTGTCAAGCGCGGTGGGAAAAGTCACACAGTAATCGTCAAAAATAAGAAAATGAGGTCATAGAGATCACGCTCCCGCGTCATCCTTGTCACGTGGCGCAAAAATATATTTAAAAAGGGGAATGCAACACGAGGACTTCCCAAGAGGTCACCCATCCTAGTACTACTCTCGCCCAAGCACGCTTAACTTCGGAGTTCTGATGGGATCCGGTGCTTTAGTGCTGGTATGATCGCATCCGACATGCAACTATCTATTTGTTCCTTATGCTTGCCCCTACTACTACTAGTCGTTGGGTGTCAAGCGCGGTGGGAAAAGTCACACAGTAATCGTCAAAAATAAGAAAATGAGGTCATATAGATCACGCTCCCGCGTCATCCTTGTCACGTGGCGCAAAAATATATTTAAAAAGGGGAATGCAACACGAGGACTTCCCAGGAGGTCACCCATCCTAGTACTACTCTCGCCCAAGCACGCTTAACTTCGGAGTTCTGATGGGATCCGGTGCTTTAGTGCTGGTATGATCGCATCCGACATGCAACTATCTATTTGTTCCTTATGCTTGCCCCTACTACTACTACTACTACTACTACTACTACTACTAGTCGTTGGGTGTCAAGCGCGGTGGGAAAAGTCACACAGTAATCGTCAAAAATAAGAAAATGAGGTCATATAGATCACGCTCCCGCGTCATCCTTGTCACGTGGCGCAAAAATATATTTAAAAAGGGGAATGCAACACGAGGACTTCCCAGGAGGTGACCCATCCTAGTACTACTCTCGCCCAAGCACGCTTAACTTCGGAGTTCTGATGGGATCCGGTGCTTTAGTGCTGGTATGATCGCATCCGACATGCAACTATCTATTTGTTCCTTATGCTTGCCCTACTACTACTACTACTACTAGTCGTTGGGTGTCAAGCGCGGTGGGAAAAGTCACACAGTAATCGTCAAAAATAAGAAAATGAGGTCATATAGATCACGGTCCCGCGTCATCCTTGTCACGTGGCGCAAAAATATATTTAAAAAGGGGAATGCAACACGAGGACTTCCCAGGAGGTCACCCATCCTAGTACTACTCTCGCCCAAGCACGCTTAACTTCGAAGTTCTGATGGGATCCGGTGCTTTAGTGCTGGTATGATCGCATCCAACATGCAACTATCTATTTGTTCCTTATGCTTGCCCCTACTACTACTACTACTACTACTACTACTACTACTAGTCGTTGGGTGTCAAGCGCGGTGGGAAAAGTCACACAGTAATCGTCAAAAATAAGAAAATGAGGTCATATAGATCACGTTCACGCGTCATCCTTGTCACGTGGCGCAAAAATATATTTAAAAAGGGGAATGCAACACGAGGACTTCCCAGGAGGTCACCCATCCTAGTACTACTCTCGCCCAAGCACGCTTAACTTCGGAGTTCTGATGGGATCCGGTGCTTTAGTGCTGGTATGATCGCATCCGACATGCAACTATCTATTTGTTCCTTATGCTTGCCCCTACTACTACTACTACTAGTCGTTGGGTGTCAAGCGCGATGGGAAAAGTCACACAGTAATCGTCAAAAATAAGAAAATAATAAGAAAATGAGGTCATATAGATCACGGTCCCGCGTCATCCTTGTCACGTGGCGCAAAAATATATTTAAAAAGGGGAATGCAACACGAGGACTTCCCAGGAGGTCACCCATCCTAGTACTACTCTCGCCCAAGCACGCTTAACTTCGGAGTTCTGATGGGATCCGATGCTTTAGTGCTGGTATGATCGCATCCGACATGCAACTATCTATTTGTTCCTTATGCTTGCCCCTACTACTACTACTACTAGTCGTTGGGTGTCAAGCGCGGTGGGAAAAGTCACACAGTAATCGTCAAAAATAAGAAAATGAGGTCATATAGATCACGGTCCCGCGTCATCCTTGTCACGTGGCGCAAAAATATATTTAAAAAGGGGAATGCAACACGAGGACTTCCCAGGAGGTCACCCATCCTAGTACTACTCTCGCCCAAGCACGCTTAACTTCGGAGTTCTGATGGGATCCGGTGCTTTAGTGCTAGTATGATCGCATCCGACATGCAACTATCTATTTGTTCCTTATGCTTGCCCCAACTACTACTACTACTACTACTACTACTAGTCGTTGGGTGTCAAGCGCGGTGGGAAAAGTCACACAGTAATCGTCAAAAATAAGAAAATGAGGTCATATAGATCACGCTCCCGCGTCATCCTTGTCACGTGGCGCAAAAATATATTTAAAAAGGGGAATGCAACACGAGGACTTCCCAGGAGGTCACCCATCCTAGTACTACTCTCGCCCAAGCACGCTTAACTTCGGAGTTCTGATGGGATCCGGTGCTTTAGTGCTGTTATGATCGCATCCGACATGCAACTATCTATTTGTTCCTTATGCTTGCCCCTACTACTACTAGTCGTTGGGTGTCAAGCGCGGTGGGAAAAGTCACACAGTAATCGTCAAAAATAAGAAAATGAGGTCATATAGATCACGCTCCCGCGTCATCCTTGTCACGTGGCGCAAAAAAATATTTAAAAAGGGGAATGCAACACGAGGACTTCCCAGGAGGTCACCCATCCTAGTACTACTCTCGCCCAAGCACGCTTAACTTCGAAGTTTTGATGGGATCCGGTGCTTTAGTGCTGGTATGATCGCATCCGACATGCAACTATCTATTTGTTCCTTATGCTTGCCCCTACTACTACTACTACTACTGCTGCTACTACTACTAATTGTTGGGTGTCAAGCGTGGTGGGAAAAGTCACACAGTAATCGTCAAAAATAAGAAAATGAGGTCATATAGATCACGCTCCCGCGTCATCCTTGTCACGTGGCGCAAAAATATATTTAAAAAGGGGAATGCAACACGAGGACTTCCAGGAGGTCACCCATCCTAGTACTACTCTCGCCCAAGCACGCTTAACTTCGGAGTTCTGATGGGATCCGGTGCTTTAGTGCTGTTATGATCGCATCCGACATGCAACTATCTATTTGTTCCTTATGCTTGCCCCAACTACTACTACTACTATTACTACTAATACTACTACTACTACTAGTCGTTGGGTGTCAAGCGCGGTGGGAAAAGTCACACAGTAATCGTCAAAAATAAGAAAATGAGGTCATATAGATCACGCTCCCGCGTCATCCTTGTCACGTGGCGCAAAAATATATTTAAAAAGGGGAATGCAACACGAGGATTTCCCAGGAGGTCACCCATCCTAGTACTACTCTCGCCCAAGCACGCTTAACTTCGGAGTTCTGATGGGATCCGATGCTTTAGTGCTGGTATGATCGCATCCGACATGCAACTATCTATTTGTTCCTTATGCTTGCCCCTACTAATACTAGTCGTTGGGTGTCAAGCGCGGTGGGAAAAGTCACACAGTAATCGTCAAAAATAAGAAAATGAGGTCATATAGATCACGCTCCCGCGTCATCCTTGTCACGTGGCGCAAAAATATATTTAAAAAGGGGAATGCAACACGAGGACTTCCCAGGAGGTCACCCATCCTAGTACTACTCTCGCCCAAGCACGCTTAACTTCGGAGTTCTGATGGGATCCGGTGCTTTAGTGCTGGTATGATCGCATCCGACATGCAACTATCTATTTGTTCCTTATGCTTGCCCCTACTACTACTACTACTACTACTACTACTACTAGTCGTTGGGTGTCAAGCGCGGTGGGAAAAGTCACACAGTAATCGTCAAAAATAAGAAAATGAGGTCATATAGATCACGCTCCCGCGTCATCCTTGTCACGTGGCGCAAAAATATATTTAAAAAGGGGAATGCAACACGAGGACTTCCCAGGAGGTCACCCATCCTAGTACTACTCTCGCCCAAGCACGCTTAACTTCGGAGTTCTGATGGGATCCGGTGCTTTAGTGCTGGTATGATCGCATCCGACATGCAACTATCTATTTGTTCCTTATGCTTGCCCTACTACTACTACTACTACTAGTCGTTGGGTGTCAAGCGCGGTGGGAAAAGTCACACAGTAATCGTCAACAATAAGAAAATGAGGTCATATAGATCACGGTCCCGCGTCATCCTTGTCACGTGGCGCAAAAATATATTTAAAAAGGGGAATGCAACACAAGGACTTCCCAGGAGGTCACCCATCCTAGTACTACTCTCGCCCAAGCACGCTTAACTTCGAAGTTCTGATGGGATCCGGTGCTTTAGTGCTGGTATGATCGCATCCAACATGCAACTATCTATTTGTTCCTTATGCTTGCCCCTACTACTACTACTACTACTACTACTACTACTACTACTACTACTAGTCGTTGGGTGTCAAGCGCGGTGGGAAAAGTCACACAGTAATCGTCAAAAATAAGAAAATGAGGTCATATAGATCACGTTGACGCGTCATCCTTGTCACGTGGCGCAAAAATATATTTAAAAGGGGGAATGCAACACGAGGACTTCCCAGGAGGTCACCCATCCTAGTACTACTCTCGCCCAAGCACGCTTAACTTCGGAGTTCTGATGGGATCCGGTGCTTTAGTGCTGGTATGATCGCATCCGACATGCAACTATCTATTTGTTCCTTATGCTTGCCCCTACTACTACTACTACTAGTCGTTGGGTGTCAAGCGCGATGGGAAAAGTCACACAGTAATCGTCAAAAATAAGAAAATGAGGTCATATAGATCACGGTCCCGCGTCATCCTTGTCACGTGGCGCAAAAATATATTTAAAAAGGGGAATGCAACACGAGGACTTCCCAGGAGGTCACCCATCCTAGTACTACTCTCGCCCAAGCACGCTTAACTTCGGAGTTCTAATGGGATCCGGTGCTTTAGTGCTGGTATGATCGCATCCGACATGCAACTATCTATTTGTTCCTTATGCTTGCCCCTACTACTACTACTACTAGTCGTTGGGTGTCAAGCGCGGTGGGAAAAGTCACACAGTAATCGTCAAAAATAAGAAAATGAGGTCATATAGATCACGGTCCCGCGTCATCCTTGTCACGTGGCGCAAAAATATATTTAAAAAGGGGAATGCAACACGAGGACTTCCCAGGAGGTCACCCATCCTAGTACTACTCTCGCCCAAGCACGCTTAACTTCGGAGTTCTGATGGGATCCGCTGCTTTAGTGCTGGTATGATCGCATCCGACATGCAACTATCTATTTGTTCCTTATGCTTGCCCCTACTACTACTACTACTAGTCGTTGGGTGTCAAGCGCGGTGGGAAAAGTCACACAGTAATCGTCAAAAATAAGAAAATGAGGTCATATAGATCACGCTCCCGCGTCATCCTTGTCACGTGGCGCAAAAATATATTTAAAAAGGGGAATGCAACACGAGGACTTCCCAGGAGGTCACCCATCCTAGTACTACTCTCGCCCAAGCACGCTTAACTTCGGAGTTCTGATGGGATCCGCTGCTTTAGTGCTGGTATGATCGCATCCGACATGCAACTATCTATTTGTTCCTTATGCTTGCCCCAACTACTACTACTACTACTACTACTACTACTACTACTACTACTACTAGTCGTTGGGTGTCAAGCGCGGTGGGAAAAGTCACACAGTAATCGTCAAAAATAAGAAAATGAGGTCATATAGATCACGCTCCCGCGTCATCCTTGTCACGTGGCGCAAAAATATATTTAAAAAGGGGAATGCAACACAAGGACTTCCCAGGAGGTCACCCATCCTAGTACTACTCTCGCCCAAGCACGCTTAACTTCGGAGTTCTGATGGGATCCGATGCTTTAGTGCTGGTATGATCGCATCCGACATGCAACTATCTATTTGTTCCTTATGCTTGCCCTACTACTACTACTACTACTAGTCGTTGGGTGTCAAGCGCGGTGGGAAAAGTCACACAGTAATCGTCAAAAATAAGAAAATGAGGTCATATAGATCACGGTCCCGCGTCGTCCTTGTCACGTGGCGCAAAAATATATTTAAAAAGGGGAATGCAACACGAGGACTTCCCAGGAGGTGACCCATCCTAGTACTACTCTCGCCCAAGCACGCTTAACTTCCGAGTTCTGATGGGATCCGGTGCTTTAGTGCTGGTATGATCGCATCCGACATGCAACTATCTATTTGTTCCTTATGCTTGCCCCTACTACTACTAGTCGTTGGGTGTCAAGCGCGGTGGGAAAAGTCACACAGTAATCGTCAAAAATAAGAAAATGAGGTCATATAGATCACGCTCCCGCGTCATCCTTGTCACGTGGCGCAAAAATATATTTAAAAAGGGGAATGCAACACGAGGACTTCCCAGGAGGTCACCCATCCTAGTACTACTCTCGCCCAAGCACGCTTAACTTCGAAGTTCTGATGGGATCCGGTGCTTTAGTGCTGGTATGATCGCATCCGACATGCAACTATCTATTTGTTCCTTATGCTTGCCCCTACTACTACTACTACTGCTGCTACTACTACTAATTGTTGGGTGTCAAGCGCGGTGGGAAAAGTCACACAGTAATCGTCAAAAATAAGAAAATGAGGTCATATAGATCACGCTCCCGCGTCATCCTTGTCACGTGGCGCAAAAATATATTTAAAAAGGGGAATGCAACACGAGGACTTCCCAGGAGGTCACCCATCCTAGTACTACTCTCGCCCAAGCACGCTTAACTTCGGAGTTCTGATGGGATCCGGTGCTTTAGTGCTGTTATGATCGCATCCGACATGCAACTATCTATTTGTTCCTTATGCTTTCCCCAACTACTACTACTACTACTACTACTACTAGTCGTTGGGTGTCAAGCGCGGTGGGAAAAGTCACACAGTAATCGTCAAAAATAAGAAAATGAGGTCATATAGATCACGCTCCCGCATCATCCTTGTCACGTGGCGCAAAAATATATTTAAAAAGGGGAATGCAACACGAGGACTTCCCAGGAGGTCACCAATCCTAGTACTACTCTCGCCCAAGCACGCTTAACTTCGGAGTTCTGATGGGATCCGGTGCTTTAGTGCTGGTATGATCGCATCCGACATGCAACTATCTATTTGTTCCTTATGCTTGCCCCTACTACTACTAGTCGTTGGGTGTCAAGCGCGGTGGGAAAAGTCACACAGTAATCATCAAAAATAAGAAAATGAGGTCATATAGATCACGCTCCCGCGTCATCCTTGTCACGTGGCGCAAAAATATATTTAAAAAGGGAAATGCAACACGAGGACTTCCCAGGAGGTCACCCATCCTAGTACTACTCTCGCCCAAGCAAGCTTAACTTCGGAGTTCTGATGGGATCCGGTGCTTTAGTGCTGGTATGATCGCATCCGACATGCAACTATCTATTTGTTCCTTATGCTTGCCCCTACTACTACTACTACTACTACTACTACTACTACTACTACTACTACTACTACTACTACTACTAGTCGTTGGGTGTCAAGCGCGGTGGGAAAAGTCACACAGTAATCGTCAAAAATAAGAAAATGAGGTCATATAGATCACGCTCCCGCGTCATCCTTGTCACGTGGCGCAAAAATATATTTAAAAAGGGGAATGCAACACGAGGACTTCCCAGGAGGTCACCCATCCTAGTACTACTCTCGCCCAAGCACGCTTAACTTCAGAGTTTTGATGGGATCCGGTGCTTTAGTGTTGGTATGATCGCATCCGACATGCAACTATCTATTTGTTCCTTATGCTTGCCCCTACTACTACTACTACTACTACTACTACTACTACTACTACTACTACTACTACTAGTCGTTGGGTGTCAAGCGCGGTGGGAAAAGTCACACAGTAATCGTCAAAAATAAGAAAATGAGGTCATATAGATCACGGTCCCGCGTCATCCTTGTCACGTGGCGCAAAAATATATTTAAAAAGGGGAATGCACCACGAGGACTTCCGAGGAGGTCACCCATCCTAGTACTACTCTCGCCCAAGCACGCTTAACTTCGGAGTTCTGATGGGATCCGGTGCTTTAGTGCTGGTATGATCGCATCCGACATGCAACTATCTATTTGTTCCTTATGCTTGCCCCTACTACTACTACTACTACTACTACCACTACTACTACTACTACTACTAGTCGTTGGGTGTCAAGCGCGGTGGGAAAAGTCACACAGTAATCGTCAAAAATAAGAAAATGAGGTCATATAGATCACGGTCCCGCGTCATCCTTGTCACGTGGCGCAAAAATATATTTAAAAAGGGGAATGCAACACGAGGACTTCCCAAGAGGTCACCCATCCTAGTACTACTCTCGCCCAAGCACGCTTAACTTCGGAGTTCTGATGGGATCCGGTGCTTTAGTGCTGGTATGATCGCATCCGACATGCAACTATCTATTTGTTCCTTATGCTTGCCCCTACTACTACTACTACTACTACTACTACTACTACTAGTCGTTGGGTGTCAAGCGCGGTGGGAAAAGTCACACAGTAATCGTCAAAAATAAGAAAATGAGGTCATATAGATCACGCTCCCGCGTCATCCTTGTCACGTGGCGCAAAAATATATTTAAAAAGGGGAATGCAACACGAGGACTTCCCAGGAGGTCACCCATCCTAGTACTACTCTCGCCCAAGCACGCTTAACTTCGAAGTTCTGATGGGATCCGGTGCTTTAGTGCTGGTATGATCGCATCCGACATGCAACTATCTATTTGTTCCTTATGCTTGCCCCTACTACTACTACTACTACTACTACTACTACTACTACTAGTCGTTGGGTGTCAAGCGCGGTGGGAAAAGTCACACAGTAATCGTCAAAAATAAGAAAATGAGGTCATATAGATCACGCTCCCACGTCATCCTTGTCACGTGGCGCAAAAATATATTTAAAAAGGGGAATGCAACACGAGGACTTCCCAGGAGGTCACCCATCCTAGTACTACTCTCGCCCAAGCACGCTTAACTTCGGAGTTCTCATGGGATCCGGTGCTTTAGTGCTGGTATGATCGCATCCGACATGCAACTATCTATTTGTTCCTTATGCTTGCCCCTACTACTACTAGTCGTTGGGTGTCAAGCGCGGTGGGAAAAGTCACACAGTAATCGTCAAAAATAAGAAAATGAGGTCATATAGATCACGGTCCCGCGTCATCCTTGTCACGTGGCGCAAAAATATATTTAAAAAGGGGAATGCAACACGAGGACTTCCCAGGAGGTCACCCATCCTAGTACTACTCTCGCCCAAGCACGCTTAACTTCGGAGTTCTGATGGGATCCGGTGCTTTAGTGCTGGTATGATCGCATCCGACATGCAACTATCTATTTGTTCCTTATGCTTGCCCCTACTACTACTACTACTACTAGTCGTTGGGTGTCAAGCGCGGTGGGAAAAGTCACACAGTAATCGTCAAAAATAAGAAAATGAGGTCATATAGATCACGCTCCCGCGTCATCCTTGTCACGTGGCGCAAAAATATATTTAAAAAGGGGAATGCAACACGAGGACTTCCCAGGAGGTCACCCATCCTAGTACTACTCTCGCCCAAGCACGCTTAACTTCGAAGTTCTGATGGGATCCGATGCTTTAGTGCTGGTATGATCGCATCCGACATGCAACTATCTATTTGTTCCTTATGCTTGCCCTACTACTACTACTACTACTAGTCGTTGGGTGTCAAGCGCGGTGGGAAAAGTCACACAGTAATCGTCAAAAATAAGAAAATGAGGTCATATAGATCACGGTCCCGCGTCGTCCTTGTCACGTGGCGCAAAAATATATTTAAAAAGGGGAATGCAACACGAGGACTTCCCACGAGGTGACCCATCCTAGTACTACTCTCGCCCAAGCACGCTTAACTTCCGAGTTCTGATGGGATCCGGTGCTTTAGTGCTGGTATGATCGCATCCGACATGCAACTATCTATTTGTTCCTTATGCTTGCCCCTACTACTACTAGTCGTTGGGTGTCAAGCGCGGTGGGAAAAGTCACACAGTAATCGTCAAAAATAAGAAAATGAGGTCATATAGATCACGCTCCCGCGTCATCCTTGTCACGTGGCGCAAAAATATATTTAAAAAGGGGAATGCAACACGAGGACTTCCCAGGAGGTCACCCATCCTAGTACTACTCTCGCCCAAGCACGCTTAACTTCGAAGTTCTGATGGGATCCGGTGCTTTAGTGCTGGTATGATTGCATCCGACATGCAACTATCTATTTGTTCCTTATGCTTGCCCCTACTACTACTACTACTGCTGCTACTACTACTAATTGTTGGGTGTCAAGCGCGGTGGGAAAAGTCACACAGTAATCGTCAAAAATAAGAAAATGAGGTCATATAGATCACGCTCCCGCGTCATCCTTGTCACGTGGCGCAAAAATATATTTAAAAAGGGGAATGCAACACGAGGACTTCCCAGGAGGTCACCCATCCTAGTACTACTCTCGCCCAAGCACGCTTAACTTCGGAGTTCTGATGGGTTCCGGTGCTTTAGTGCTGTTATGATCGCATCCAACATGCAACTATCTATTTGTTCCTTATGCTTTCCCCAACTACTACTACTACTACTACTACTACTACTACTAGTCGTTGGGTGTCAAGCGCGGTGGGAAAAGTCACACAGTAATCGTCAAAAATAAGAAAATGAGGTCATATAGATCACGCTCCCGCGTCATCCTTGTCACGTGGCGCAAAAATATATTTAAAAAGGGGAATGCAACACGAGGACTTCCCAGGAGGTCACCAATCCTAGTACTACTCTCGCCCAAGCACGCTTAACTTCGGAGTTCTGATGGGATCCGGTGCTTTAGTGCTGGTATGATCGCATCCGACATGCAACTATCTATTTGTTCCTTATGCTTGCCCCTACTATTACTAGTCGTTGGGTGTCAAGCGCGGTGGGAAAAGTCACACAGTAATCGTCAAAAATAAGAAAATGAGGTCATATAGATCACGCTCCCGCGTCATCCTTGTCACGTGGCGCAAAAATATATTTAAAAAGAGGAATGCAACACGAGGACTTCCCAGGAGGTCACCCATCCTAGTACTACTCTCGCCCAAGCACGCTTAACTTCGGAGTTCTGATGGGATCCGGTGCTTTAGTGCTGGTATGATCGCATCCGACATGCAACTATCTATTTGTTCCTTATGCTTGCCCCTACTACTACTACTACTACTACTACTCCCGCCGGTCCTTTTTTCTTTGCGTTTAAGAAAAGTTGATTTTTCCCTCAATGCTCTGCGTACTAGCTTTTCTTGGCTGTTGTTTCCAACTTTACCCCTCCTTTCCAATTATTGCATGTCTCTTTCCCATGCACAGCCAACGCCTCTTTCCCATGTACAGCGCCGCAGCCACCGCCTCTTCCCAAGGAAACCAGCTGCCTACCTCTTCCTCTCCTTCCCACGGGTCTCATCTCACCCTCCCATTCTCCACATCTCACTCTCCCTTCTCCTCTACATCCCCTCCATTTCTATGGATGAAATCCACCCATCATGGTTGTGGGAGGACAGCCAACCTGTAGAGCATAGTGAGTCCATGCATGAAAGTTTGCTCGCGGAAGACAGCTTGCTCGACGTGGACGACAGCGAGCTCGCGTACGGAGGTGTGCTCCCCACAGGCGGTGCGCTCACGAGCAGTGGTGTTCTCTCGCTCGCAGAGGGCAGCGCCCTCGCGGACGGCGTCGTGCTCCCGCTCGCGGACGGCGACGCAGTCATGGAAGGCAGCGTGTCTGCGGATAGTGGCCTCCTGCCGCTCGCGGATGGCGACGCAGTCATGGAAGGCAGTGCGCCCACGGACGGCGACGCAGTCGTGGAAGGCGGCGCGTTCGCGGAGTGCAGCATGCACCTGAAGGACGGTGGCGTCCACGCACTTGAGCACGTCGTGCATGCGTTGGTCGACAAGGTGAACAAGCTGACCGACAAGGTGCAGCAGCTCACCGAACTGCTGCACGCGCTCGCCGTGAGGGGCATGAAGGTGGATGGTGCCAACCTGGAGGACGAGGACGGCCAACATGCGCTCGTGGATGATAGTGGCATCTACGACGGACAGAAGTGCGGCGAGATGGTCGATGGCGACCCATTGCCGCCGATCGAGCAATTCTCTGTTCCTCCCGGCGCAGAAGAGGTCAGGCTAGAACTGATGAGCATTTGCTATCGAGATATTCTGACTAAGGATGAACTGAAGGAAATTTTAAAATGATCCAACACTGATCATCGAGTAGTGCTGATGATGCATAGATGGTTCAAGTAGTGGATGTCACTTTTATCATGTGATGTTAATTTTGTTATCGATCATTGGATGTGATGTTAATTTTGTTATCGATCATTGGAGTATTTTTCTTTCGAACCAAATGTTCATTCTCATTGCAACAAAAGATGGATTACATGATCCCATTACATCAACAAGACAACATAGCACTAATCTTACATCAACAAGACAACATAGCACTAATCTTACATCAACAAGACAAAACAACACTACTCAACTAAGAATGCCCTCGCTTTGTCCACGATGGATCGATCACAAGGTAACGTCACCGGTAAGATATGAAGATGTTGAAGGACTTGCTTTCTCATGTGCGGCACCTTGTAGTGTTGACCTCCATTATCCTTGAGAACCTCACGCATGCAAGATTGTAGAGTGAGAAATATCCGGTTGCATCTCTCGGCGGGGTACTGATCAAATGCTTGGCACACCTTCATAATTATGTCATCGATGGAACCAGGAAAAAGTTTCTGGAACAATGACTGTAAGGCAGCAAAGAAACCAAGATCAAGTATGTTAAGATCCGGCGAGTTCGGTGGCTGACACACCAAACGAATGTCCCACCCATCCGCTTGGGCCGCGGCAAGGAAAACCGGATCATCAACATTCACATGGGTCCTAGCATTATCTTGCTGGATGAATATAGGACGCCCACGTTCAGAAGGAGGCCACTTCGCCTTGATCGCGGGGATAACCTTGTTCACTAAGAAGTCTCTACTCACATCCCTTGTCACCTTGGGAATGACCTTTGTCACAATTGTCCCGGCTAGACGGTTAGGACTATCCCTTTTAGCCGCTTCCTGAAAAGTGAACGGCCATATTCCAATTTTACCATCAAATGTCACATTATCATTCACATCAAAGCGAGGGCGTGCTACAGCTGCGAGAAACATAACCCTCTCTATATAATTCTTGTTCTGCGTGAACCGTTCCGGTTCTTCCTCATCACCTGCTAGGTATAGCTTGAGAGACTTCTTGGTGCGATAGAACCATTTCTCATCTATATGAATGACATTGTACATTTCTTTAAAAGACGGATGTTCCTGTAGGCTCTCTTCCTGAAACTGCGAGAGGCACCACTCAACCCTACGTCTCTTGTTCAAATCAGTGAGAGTTCCCTTGATGGCATTGCTGTGGCGCCTAATCTGCTTCTCTTTAAGCCTCCTCCAAACCGTGGTTTTGGACACATTTAACTCGTTTGCGAGATCTTTGATGGTTGTTCTCTTCCTCTTGTCGACTGCCTTTATAGACTCCGAGTCGATGTCTATCCTCTTACGACCACAATTTTTTGGCTTCTTGTTCAACACTCCAAGCATCCCTCCATATAACTTTCCCTTGTTCCATAAGTCCTGAACAGTTCTCTGCGGCATACCGGTCAAACGGGACACTTCTTTGGTCACTCCACGCTTCATAATGCCTAGACTTGTCCTCTCCAACAACATGCCATAGACGGTGAGCTTAGCTTTGTCACTCCACTCACGTGGCTGCTGAGGTTGTGGATTATTCCCTAAACCAAATTAAAAGTCAGATTTAGAGAAGCACATGCACATGCAGAGAGATGGAGAGAAGCACAAGCACATGCACATGCACATGCAGATTTTTATTAATTAATTGAGTCAAACCGGTGCTGGGCAAGTTTCTCACCATGCATGGGGTCACTTGCGTGAGCTTCACCATTCTCTTCGTCGTGCTCCTCGCCTCCTGCAGCATCATCATGTCCACCATTGCCGTTGCCACTACGAGCGGTGTATTCGTCTTCAACATCCTCACGTGTGGCGACGTTCAAGTCAGGAAGTTGACGCCCTCGACCGCGACCACGCCCGGCCGCACCTCTGCCATGTCCTCGTCCAGTCACGATAGGGTGCTCCGGCTGCCACTGGATCGTGCCGGCATGAGCGCGCCTGCGTCCAGCTAGGCCTAACCGTCCGCCGGCGACTTGCACGCTTCCTCTTCCGCGGTCAACGTTGCCGAGCCGACGGCCGGTCAAGCCTAGACGAGAGCGGCCATGGTTGTGGCCATGGTTTCCGCTCATACCAGCGCCGCTACTTCCGCCTTGCACCTCCACATCCGCAGGCTGGCTGGTGTCGTCGTTGCCATTGCTTCCGCTGGCTGGCTGGTTTTGCTCGACGGCTTCATTTTCTGTATTTGGTTTGGACTTTCAAAGGAAATCAAATAGAGCAGAATAAATAGAGTAAAATGAAACAAGAACAATCAGTTCGTACCGCCGTCGCTCTCCTCGAATACGTAGACATAGTTCATGTCCTCGGCGTGGCCATCATATTGATCCTCCACCTCTTCCCAGTCGATGGCCAAATTGAGATCGAAAGTAGCCATTGCATTCAAGTGGCAAGAGAGAGAGAGGAACAAAGAGAGTGGAGAGAGAATTCTGTGCGGTTCTGTTCATGACGGAGGCTAACATTTATAGACAAAACTTTTGAGTCTAACCATGGCGGTAAGCTAAATTTGGAGCTAATTCATGGCGGGCTGCTTAGTTTTGGAGGGAGTTGAAAATTTTGGCGAATTTTTTTTCAAAGAGAGAGAGAAGCGCATGCAGAAAGATGGAGAGGAGAGAGAGATGCATGCAGAACCGGAGAGAGAGAGAGAGAGGTGCATGCATTAGAGATGGAGAGGAGAAAGACGCATGCAAAAAGGTGGAGAGAGGAGTTACGTGGGCGCGAGAATATATGGGTGCATGCTGATGATTCACATGCATGGAGTAACTGCTCAGCGTAGCAACTCAGGGGCAAAGTAGTCCAAATTTTGCTCAGGTTTCCTCTTCTTGGTATCCGGGCTGAAGCTTAAACGCAAAGAAAAAAGGACCGGAGGGAGTACTACTACTACTACTAGTAGTCGTTGGGTGTCAAGCGCGGTGGGAAAAGTCACACAGTAATCGTCAAAAATAAGAAAATGAGGTCATATAGATCACGCTCCCGCGTCATCCTTGTCACGTGGCGCAAAAATATATTTAAAAAGGGGAATGCAACACGAGGACTTCCCAGGAGGTCACCCATCCTAGTACTACTCTCGCCCAAGCACGCTTAACTTCAGAGTTCTGATGGGATCCGGTGCTTTAGTGCTGGTATGATCGCATCCAACATGCAACTATCTATTTGTTCCTTATGCTTGCCCCTACTACTACTACTACTACTACTACTACTACTATTTCTAGTCGTTGGGTGTCAAGCGCGGTGGGAAAAGTCACACAGTAATCGTCAAAAATAAGAAAATGAGGTCATATAGATCACGGTCCCGCGTCATCCTTGTCACATGGCGCAAAAATATATTTAAAAAGGGGAATGCACCACGAGGACTTCCGAGGAGGTCACCCATCCTAGTACTACTCTCGCCCAAGCACGCTTAACTTCGGAGTTCTGATGGGATCCGGTGCTTTAGTGCTGGTATGATCGCATCCGACATGCAACTATCTATTTGTTCCTTATGCTTGCCCCTACTACTACTACTACTACTACTACTACTACTACCACTACTACTACTACTACTACTAGTCGTTGGGTGTCAAGCGCGGTGGGAAAAGTCACACAGTAATCGTCAAAAATAAGAAAATGAGGTCATATAGATCACGGTCCCGCGTCATCCTTGTCACGTGGCGCAAAAATATATTTAAAAAGGGGAATGCAACACGAGGACTTCCCAGGAGGTCACCCATCCTAGTACTACTCTCGCCCAAGCACGCTTAACTTCGGAGTTCTGATGGGATCCGGTGCTTTAGTGCTGGTATGATCGCATCCGACATGCAACTATCTATTTGTTCCTTATGCTTGCCCCTACCCCTACTACTACTACTGCCACTACTACTACTACTACTAATACTACTAGTCGTTGGTTGTCAAGCGCGGTGGGAAAAGTCACACAGTAATCGTCAAAAATAAGAAAATGAGGTCATATAGATCACGCTCCCGCGTCATCCTTGTCACGTGGCGCAAAAATATATTTAAAAAGGGGAATGCAACACGAGGACTTCCCAGGAGGTCACCCATCCTAGTACTACTCTCGCCCAAGCACGCTTAACTTCGAAGTTTTGATGGGATCCGGTGCTTTAGTGCTGGTATGATCGCATCCGACATGCAACTATCTATTTGTTCCTTATGCTTGCCCCTACTACTACTAGTCGTTGGGTGTCAAGCGCGGTGGGAAAAGTCACACAGTAATCGTCAAAAATAAGAAAATGAGGTCATATAGATCACGCTCCCGCGTCATCCTTGTCACGTGGCGCAAAAATATATTTAAAAAGGGGAATGCAACAAGAGGACTTCCCAGGAGGTCACCCAACCTAGTACTACTCTCGTCCAAGCACGCTTAACTTCGGAGTTCTGATGGGATCCGGTGCTTTAGTGCTGTTATGATCGCATCCGACATGCAACTATCTATTTGTTCCTTATGCTTGCCTCTACTACTACTACTACTACTACTACTACTACTACTACTACTACTACTACTACTACTACTAGTCGTTGGGTGTCAAGCGCGGTGGGAAAAGTCACACAGTAATCGTCAAAAATAAGAAAATGAGGTCATATAGATCACGCTCCCGCGTCATCCTTGTCACGTGGCGCAAAAATATATTTAAAAAGGGGAATGCAACACGAGGACTTCCCAGGAGGTCACCCATCCTAGTACTACTCTCGCCCAAGCACGCTTAACTTCGGAGTTCTGATGGGATCCGGTGCTTTAGTGCTGGTATGATCGCATCCGACATGCAACTATCTATTTGTTCCTTATGCTTGCCCCTACTACTACTAGTCGTTGGGTGTCAAGCGCGGTGGGAAAAGTCACACAGTAATCGTCAAAAATAAGAAAATGAGGTCATATAGATCACGCTCCCGCGTCATCCTTGTCACGTGGCGCAAAAATATATTTAAAAAGGGGAATGCAACACGAGGACTTCCCAGGAGGTCACCCATCCTAGTACTACTCTCGCCCAAGCACGCTTAACTTCGGAGTTCTGATGGGATCCGGTGCTTTAGTGCTGGTATGATCGCATCCGACATGCAACTATCTATTTGTTCCTTATGCTTGCCCCTACTACTACTACTACTAGTAGTCGTTGGGTGTCAAGCGCGGTGGGAAAAGTCACACAGTAATCGTCAAAAATAAGAAAATGAGGTCATATAGATCACGCTCCCGCGTCATCCTTGTCACGTGGCGCAAAAATATATTTAAAAAGGGGAATGCAACACGAGGACTTCCCAGGAGGTCACCCATCCTAGTACTACTCTCGCCCAAGCACGCTTAACTTCAGAGTTCTGATGGGATCCGGTGCTTTAGTGCTGGTATGTTAGCATCCGACATGCAACTATCTATTTGTTCCTTATGCTTGCCCCTACTACTACTACTACTACTACTACTACTACTACTAGTCGTTGGGTGTCAAGCGCGGTGGGAAAAGTCACACAGTAATCGTCAAAAATAAGAAAATGAGGTCATATAGATCACGGTCCCGCGTCATCCTTGTCACGTGGCGCAAAAATATATTTAAAAAGGGGAATGCACCACGAGGACTTCCGAGGAGGTCACCCATCCTAGTACTACTCTCGCCCAAGCACGCTTAACTTCGGAGTTCTGATGGGATCCGGTGCTTTAGTGCTGGTATGATCGCATCCGACATGCAACTATCTATTTGTTCCTTATGCTTGCCCCTACTACTACTACTACTACTACTACTACTACCACTACTACAACTACTACTACTAGTCGTTGGGTGTCAAGCGCGGTGGGAAAAGTCACACAGTAATCGTCAAAAATAAGAAAATGAGGTCATATAGATCACGGTCCCGCGTCATCCTTGTCACGTGGCGCAAAAATATATTTAAAAAGGGGAATGCAACACGAGGACTTCCCAGGAGGTCACCCATCCTAGTACTACTCTCGCCCAAGTACGCTTAACTTCGGAGTTCTGATGGGATCCGGTGCTTTAGTGCTGGTATGATCGCATCCGACATGCAACTATCTATTTGTTCCTTATGCTTGCCCCTACCCCTACTACTACTACTACCACTACTACTACTACTACTAATACTACTAGTCGTTGGGTGTCAAGCGCGGTGGGAAAAGTCACACAGTAATCGTCAAAAATAAGAAAATGAGGTCATATAGATCACGCTCCCGCGTCATCCTTGTCACGTGGCGCAAAAATATATTTAAAAAGGGGAATGCAACACGAGGACTTCCCAGGAGGTCACCCATCCTAGTACTACTCTCGCCCAAGCACGCTTAACTTCGAAGTTCTGATGGGATCCGGTGCTTTAGTGCTGGTATGATCGCATCCGACATGCAACTATCTATTTGTTCCTTATGCTTGCCCCTACTACTACTAGTCGTTGGGTGTCAAGCGCGGTGGGAAAAGTCACACAGTAATCGTCAAAAATAAGAAAATGAGGTCATATAGATCACGCTCCCGCGTCATCCTTGTCACGTGGCGCAAAAATATATTTAAAAAGGGGAATGCAACACGAGGACTTCCGAGGAGGTCACCCAACCTAGTACTACTCTCGCCCAAGCACGCTTAACTTCGGAGTTCTGATGGGATCCGGTGCTTTAGTGCTGTTATGATCGCATCCGACATGCAACTATCTATTTGTTCCTTATGCTTGCCCCAACTACTACTACTACTACTACTACTACTACTACTACTACTACTACTACTACTAGTCGTTGGGTGTCAAGCGCGGTGGGAAAAGTCACACAGTAATCGTCAAAAATAAGAAAATGAGGTCATATAGATCACGCTCCCGCGTCATCCTTGTCACGTGGCGCAAAAATATATTTAAAAAGGGGAATGCAACACGAGGACTTCCCAGGAGGTCACCCATCCTAGTACTACTCTCGCCCAAGCACGCTTAACTTCGGAGTTCTGATGGGATCCGGTGCTTTAGTGCTGGTATGATCGCATCCGACATGCCACTATCTATTTGTTCCTTATGCTTGCCCCTACTACTACTAGTCGTTGGGTGTCAAGCGCGGTGGGAAAAGTCACACAGTAATCGTCAAAAATAAGAAAATGAGGTCATATAGATCACGCTCCCGCGTCATCCTTGTCACGTGGCGCAAAAAAATATTTAAAAAGGGGAATGCAACACGAGGACTTCCCAGGAGGTCACCCATCCTAGTACTACTCTCGCCCAAGCACGCTTAACTTCGAAGTTCTGATGGGATCCGGTGCTTTAGTGCTGGTATGATTGCATCCGACATGCAACTATCTATTTGTTCCTTATGCTTGCCCCTACTACTACTACTACTACTACTACTGCTACTACTACTAATTGTTGGGTGTCAAGCGCGGTGGGAAAAGTCACACAGTAATCGTCAAAAATAAGAAAATGAGGTCATATAGATCACGCTCCCGCGTCATCCTTGTCACGTGGCGCAAAAATATATTTAAAAAGGGGAATGCAACACGAGGACTTCCCAGGAGGTCACCCATCCTAGTACTACTCTCGCCCAAGCACACCCATCCTAGTACTACTCTCGCCCATGCACGCTTAACTTCGGAGTTCTGATGGGATCCGGTGCTTTAGTGCTGTTATGATCGCATCCGACATGCAACTATCTATTTGTTCCTTATGCTTGCCCCAACTACTACTACTACTACTACTACTAATACTACTACTACTACTAGTCGTTGGGTGTCAAGCGCGGTGGGAAAAGTCACACAGTAATCGTCAAAAATAAGAAAATGAGGTCATATAGATCACGCTCCCGCGTCATCCTTGTCACGTGGCGCAAAAATATATTTAAAAAGGGGAATGCAACACGAGGACTTCCGAGGAGGTCACCCATCCTAGTACTACTCTCGCCCAAGCACGCTTAACTTCGGAGTTCTGATGGGATCCGGTGCTTTAGTGCTGGTATGATCGCATCCGACATGCAACTATCTATTTGTTCCTTATGCTTGCCCCTACTACTACTACTACTACTAGTCGTTGGGTGTCAAGCGCGGTGGGAAAAGTCACACAGTAATCGTCAAAAATAAGAAAATGAGGTCATATAGATCACGTTCCCGCGTCATCCTTGTCACGTGGCGCAAAAATATATTTAAAAAGGGGAATGCAACACGAGGACTTCCCAGGAGGTCACCCATCCTAGTACTACTCTCGCCCAAGCACGCTTAACTTCGGAGTTCTGATGGGATCCGGTGCTTTAGTGCTGGTATGATCGCATCCGACATGCAACTATCTATTTGTTCCTTATGCTTGCCCCTACTACTACTACTACTACTAGTCGTTGGGTGTCAAGCGCGGTGGGAAAAGTCACACAGTAATCGTCAAAAATAAGAAAATGAGGTCATATAGATCACGGTCCCGCGTCATCCTTGTCACGTGGCGCAAAAATATATTTAAAAAGGGGAATGCAACACGAGGACTTCCCAGGAGGTCACCCATCCTAGTACTACTCTTGCCCAAGCACGCTTAACTTCAGAGTTCTGATGGGATCCGGTGCTTTAGTGCTGGTATGATCGCATCCGACATGCAACTATCTATTTGTTCCTTATGCTTGCCCCTACTACTACTACTACTACTACTACTAGTCGTTGGGTGTCAAGCGCGGTGGGAAAAGTCACACAGTAATCGTCAAAAATAAGAAAATGAGGTCATATAGATCACGCTCCCGCGTCATCCTTGTCACGTTGCGCGAAAATATATTTAAAAAGGGGAATGCAACACGAGGACTTCCCAGGAGGTCACCCATCCTAGTACTACTCTCGCCCAAGCACGCTTAAGTTCGGAGTTCTGATGGGATCCGATGCTTTAGTGCTGGTATGATCGCATCCGACATGCAACTATCTATTTGTTCCTTATGCTTGCCCTACTACTACTACTACTACTACTAGTCGTTGGGTGTCAAGCGCGGTGGAAAAAGTCACACAGTAATCGTCAAAAATAAGAAAATGAGGTCATATAGATCACGGTCCCGCGTCGTCCTTGTCACGTGGCGCAAAAATATATTTAAAAAGGGGAATGCAACACGAGGACTTCCCAGGAGGTCACCCATCCTAGTACTACTCTCGCCCAAGCACGCTTAACTTCGGAGTTCTGATGGGATCCGGTGCTTTAGTGCTGGTATGATCACATCCGACATGCAACTATCTATTTGTTCCTTATGCTTGCCCCTACTACTACTACTACTACTACTACTAGTCGTTGGGTGTCAAGCGCGGTGGGAAAAGTCACACAGTAATCGTCAAAAATAAGAAAATGAGGTCATATAGATCACGGTCCCGCGTCATCCTTGTCACGTGGCGCAAAAATATATTTAAAAAGGGGAATGCAACACGAGGACTTCCCAGGAGGTCACCCATCCTAGTACTACTCTCGCCCAAGCACGCTTAACTTCGGAGTTCTGATGGGATCCGGTGCTTTAGTGCTGGTATGATCGCATCCGACATGCAACTATCTATTTGTTCCTTATGCTTGCCCCTACTACTACTACTACTACTACTACTACTACTACTAGTCGTTGGGTGTCAAGCGCGGTGGGAAAAGTCACACAGTAATCGTCAAAAATAAGAAAATGAGGTCATATAGATCACGCTCCCGCGTCATCCTTGTCACGTGGCGCAAAAATATATTTAAAAAGGGGAATGCAACACGAGGACTTCCCAGGAGGTCACCCATCCTAGTACTACTCTCGCCCAAGCACGCTTAACTTCGGAGTTCTGATGGGATCCGGTGCTTTAGTGCTGGTATGATCGCATCCGACATGCAACTATCTATTTGTTCCTTATGCTTGCCCTACTACTAATACTACTACTAGTCGTTGGGTGTCAAGCGCGGTGGGAAAAGTCACACAGTAATCGTCAAAAATAAGAAAATGAGGTCATATAGATCACGGTCCCGCGTCATCCTTGTCACGTGGCGCAAAAATATATTGAAAAAGGGGAATGCAACACGAGGACTTCCCAGGAGGTCACCCATCCTAGTACTACTCTCGCCAAAGCACGCTTAACTTCGGAGTTCTGATGGGATCCGGTGCTTTAGTGCTGGTATGATCGCATCCGACATGCAACTATCTATTTGTTCCTTATGCTTGCCCCTACTACTACTACTACTACTAGTCGTTGGGTGTCAAGCGCGGTGGGAAAAGTCACACAGTAATCGTCAAAAATAAGAAAATGAGGTCATATAGATCACGGTCCCGCGTCATCTTTGTCATGTGGCGCAAAAATATATTTAAAAAGGGGAATGCAACACGAGGACTTCCCAGGAGGTCACCCATCCTAGTACTACTCTCGCCCAAGCACGCTTAACTTCGGAGTTCTGATGGGATCCGGTGCTTTAGTGCTGGTATGATCGCATCCGACATGCAACTATCTATTTGTTCCTTATGCTTGCCCCTACTACTACTACTACTACTAGTCGTTGGGTGTCAAGCGCGGTGGGAAAAGTCACACAGTAATCGTCAAAAATAAGAAAATGAGGTCATATAGATCACGCTCCCGCGTCATCCTTGTCACGTGGCGCAATAATATATTTAAAAAGGGGAATGCAACACGAGGACTTCCCAGGAGGTCACCCATCCTAGTACTACTCTCGCCCAAGCACGCTTAACTTTGGAGTTCTGATGGGATCCGGTGCTTTAGTGCTGGTATGATCGCATCCGACATGCAACTATCTATTTGTTCCTTATGCTTGCCCCTACTACTACTACTACTACTACTACTACTACTACTAGTCGTTGGGTGTCAAGCGCGGTGGGAAAAGTCACACAGTAATCGTCAAAAATAAGAAAATGAGGTCATATAGATCACGGTCCCGCGTCATCCTTGTCACGTGCCGCAAAAATATATTTTAAAAGGGGAATGCAACACGAGGACTTCCCAGGAGGTCACCCATCCTAGTACTACTCTCGCCCAAGTACGCTTAACTTCGGAGTTCTGATGGGATCCGGTGCTTTAGTGCTGGTATGATCGCATCCGACATGCAACTATCTATTTGTTCCTTATGCTTGCCCCTACTACTACTACTACTACTACTACTAGTCGTTGGGTGTCAAGCGCGGTGGGAAAAGTCACACAGTAATCGTCAAAAATAAGAAAATGAGGTCATATAGATCACGCTCCCGCGTCATCCTTGTCACGTGGCGCAAAATTATATTTAAAAAGGGAAATGCAACACGAGGACTTCCCAGGAGGTCACCCATCCTAGTACTACTCTCGCCCAAGCACGCTTAACTTCGGAGTTCTGATGGGATCCGGTGCTTTAGTGCTGGTATGATCGCATCCGACATGCAACTATCTATTTGTTCCTTATGCTTGCCCCTACTACTACTACTACTACTACTACTACTACTACTAGTCGTTGGGTGTCAAGCGCGGTGGGAAAAGTCACACAGTAATCGTCAAAAATAAGAAAATGAGGTCATATAGATCACGGTCCCGCGTCATCCTTGTCACGTGCCGCAAAAATATATTTAAAAAGGGGAATGCAACACGAGGACTTCCCAGGAGGTCACCCATCCTAGTACTACTCTCGCCCAAGCACGCTTAACTTCGGAGTTCTGATGGGATCCGGTGCTTTAGTGCTGGTATGATCGCATCCGACATGCAACTATCTATTTGTTCCTTATGCTTGCCCCTACTACTACTACTACTACTAGTCGTTGGGTGTCAAGCGCGGTGGGAAAAGTCACACAGTAATCGTCAAAAATAAGAAAATGAGGTCATATAGATCACGGTCCCGCGTCATCCTTGTCACGTGCCGCAAAAATATATTTAAAAAGGGGAATGCAACACGAGGACTTCCCAGGAGGTCACCCATCCTAGTACTACTCTCGCCCAAGCACGCTTAACTTCGGAGTTCTGATGGGATCCGATGCTTTAGTGCTGGTATGATCGCATCCGACATGCAACTATCTATTTGTTCCTTATGCTTGCCCCTACTACTACTACTACTACTACTACTAGTCGTTGGGTGTCAAGCGCGGTGGGAAAAGTCACACAGTAATCGTCAAAAATAAGAAAATGAGGTCATATAGATCACGCTCCCGCGTCATCCTTGTCACGTGGCGCAAAAATATATTTAAAAAGGGGAATGCAACAAGAGGACTTCCCAGGAGGTCACCCATCCTAGTACTACTCTCGCTCTAGCACGCTTAACTTCGGAGTTCTTATGGGATCCGGTGCTTTAGTGCTGGTATGATCGCATCCGACATGCAACTATCTATTTCTTCCTTATGCTTGCCCCTACTACTACTACTACTACTACTACTACTACTACTACTACTACTAGTCGTTGGGTGTCAAGCGCGGTGGGAAAAGTCACACAGTAATCGTCAAAAATAAGAAAATGAGGTCATATAGATCACGGTCCCGCGTCATCCTTGTCACGTGGCGCAAAAATATATTTAAAAAGGGGAATGCAACGCGAGGACTTCCCAGGAGGTCACCCATCCTAGTACTACTCTCGCCCAAGCACGCTTAACTTCGGAGTTCTGATGGGATCCGGTGCTTTAGTGCTGGTATGATCGCATCCGACATGCAACTATCTATTTGTTCCTTATGCTTGCCCCTACTACTACTACTACTACTACTACTACCACTACTACTACTACTACTACTAGTCGTTGGGTGTCAAGCGCGGTGGGAAAAGTCACACAGTAATCGTCAAAAATAAGAAAATGAGGTCATATAGATCACGCTCCCGCGTCATCCTTGTCACGTGGCGCAAAAATATATTTAAAAAGGGGAATGCAACACGAGGACTTCCCAGGAGGTCACCCATCCTAGTACTACTCTCGCCCTACTACTACTACTACTACTACTACTACTACTAATACTACTACTAGTCGTTGGGTGTCAAGCGCGGTGGGAAAAGTCACACAGTAATCGTCAAAAATAAGAAAATGAGGTCATATAGATCACGGTCCCGCGTCATCCTTGTCACGTGGCGTAAAAATATATTTAAAAATGGGAATGCAACATGAGGACTTCCCAGGAGGTCACCCATCCTAGTACTACTCTCGCCCAAGCACGCTTAACTTCGGAGTTCTGATGGGATCTGGTGCTTTAGTGCTAGTATGATCGCATCCGACATGCAACTATCTATTTGTTCCTTATGCTTGCCCCTACTACTACTACTACTACTACTACTACTACTACTACTACTACTACTACTACTACTACTACTACTACTACTACTACTAGTACGGTGCTTTAGTGCTGGTATGATCGCATCCGACATGCAACTATCTATTTGTTCCTTATGCTTGCCCCTACTACTACTACTACTACTAGTCGTTGGGTGTCAAGCGCGGTGGGAAAAGTCACACAGTAATCGTCAAAAATAAGAAAATGAGGTCATATAGATCACGCTCCCGCGTCATCCTTGTCACGTGGCGCAAAAATATATTTAAAAAGGGGAATGCAACACGAGGACTTCCCAGGAGGTCACCCATCCTAGTACTACTCTCGCCCAAGCACGCTTAACTTCGGAGTTCTGATGGGATCCGTTGCTTTAGTGCTGGTATGATCGCATCCGACATGCAACTATCTATTTCTTCCTTATGCTTGCCCCTACTACTACTACTACTACTACTACTACTACTACTACTAGTCGTTGGGTGTCAAGCGCGGTGGGAAAAGTCACACAGTAATCGTCAAAAATAAGAAAATGAGGTCATATAGATCACGGTCCCGCGTCATCCTTGTCACGTGCCGCAAAAATATATTTTAAAAGGGGAATGCAACACGAGGACTTCCCAGGAGGTCACCCATCCTAGTACTACTCTCGCCCAAGTACGCTTAACTTCGGAGTTCTGATGGGATCCGGTGCTTTAGTGCTGGTATGATCGCATCCGACATGCAACTATCTATTTGTTCCTTATGCTTGCCCCTCCTACTACTACTACTACTACTACTAGTCGTTGGGTGTCAAGCGCGGTGGGAAAAGTCACACAGTAATCGTCAAAAATAAGAAAATGAGGTCATATAGATCACGCTCCCGCGTCATCCTTGTCACGTGGCGCAAAAATATATTTAAAAAGGGAAATGCAACACGAGGACTTCCCAGGAGGTCACCCATCCTAGTACTACTCTCGCCCAAGCACGCTTAACTTCGGAGTTCTGATGGGATCCGGTGCTTTAGTGCTGGTATGATCGCATCCGACATGCAACTATCTATTTGTTCCTTATGCTTGCCCCTACTACTACTACTACTACTACTACTACTACTACTAGTCGTTGGGTGTCAAGCGCGGTGGGAAAAGTCACACAGTAATCGTCAAAAATAAGAAAATGAGGTCATATAGATCACGGTCCCGCGTCATCCTTGTCACGTGCCGCAAAAATATATTTAAAAAGGGGAATGCAACACGAGGACTTCCCAGGAGGTCACCCATCCTAGTACTACTCTCGCCCAAGCACGCTTAACTTCGGAGTTCTGATGGGATCCGGTGCTTTAGTGCTGGTATGATCGCATCCGACATGCAACTATCTATTTGTTCCTTATGCTTGCCCCTACTACTACTACTACTACTAGTCGTTGGGTGTCAAGCGCGGTGGGAAAAGTCACACAGTAATCGTCAAAAATAAGAAAATGAGGTCATATAGATCACGGTCCCGCGTCATCCTTGTCACGTGCCGCAAAAATATATTTAAAAAGGGGAATGCAACACGAGGACTTCCCAGGAGGTCACCCATCCTAGTACTACTCTCGCCCAAGCACGCTTAACTTCGGAGTTCTGATGGGATCCGATGCTTTAGTGCTGGTATGATCGCATCCGACATGCAACTATCTATTTGTTCCTTATGCTTGCCCCTACTACTACTACTACTACTACTAGTCGTTGGGTGTCAAGCGCGGTGGGAAAAGTCACACAGTAATCGTCAAAAATAAGAAAATGAGGTCATATAGATCACGCTCCCGCGTCATCCTTGTCACGTGGCGCAAAAATATATTTAAAAAGGGGAATGCAACAAGAGGACTTCCCAGGAGGTCACCCATCCTAGTACTACTCTCGCTCAAGCACGCTTAACTTCGGAGTTCTGATGGGATCCGGTGCTTTAGTGCTGGTATGATCGCATCCGACATGCAACTATCTATTTCTTCCTTATGCTTGCCCCTACTACTACTACTACTACTACTACTACTACTACTACTACTACTACTACTACTACTACTACTACTAGTCGTTGGGTGTCAAGCGCGGTGGGAAAAGTCACACAGTAATCGTCAAAAATAAGAAAATGAGGTCATATAGATCACGGTCCCGCGTCATCCTTGTCACGTGGCGCAAAAATATATTGAAAAAGGGGAATGCAACACGAGGACTTCCCAGGAGGTCACACATCCTAGTACTACTCTCGCCCAAGCACGCTTAACTTCGGAGTTCTGATGGGATCCGATGCTTTAGTGCTAGTATGATCGCATCCGACATGCAACTATCTATTTGTTCCTTATGCTTGCCCCTACTACTACTACTACTACTACTACTACTACTACTAGTCGTTGGGTGTCAAGCGCGGTGGGAAAAGTCACACAGTAATCGTCAAAAATAAGAAAATGAGGTCATATAGATCACGGTCCCGCGTCATCCTTGTCATGTGGCGCAAAAATATATTTAAAAAGGGGAATGCAACACGAGGACTTCCCATGAGGTCACCCATCCTAGTACTACTCTCGCCCAAGCACGCTTAACTTCGGAGTTCTGATGGGATCCGGTGCTTTAGTGCTGGTATGATCGCATCCGACATGCAACTATCTATTTGTTCCTTATGCTTGCCCCTACTACTACTACTACTACTACTACTACTACTAGTCGTTGGGTGTCAAGCGCGGTGGGAAAAGTCACACAGTAATCGTCAAAAATAAGAAAATGAGGTCATATAGATCACGCTCCCGCGTCATCCTTGTCACGTGGCGCAAAAATATATTTAAAAAGGGGAATGCAACACGAGGACTTCCCAGGAGGTCACCCATCCTAGTACTACTCTCGCCCAAGCACGCTTAACTTCGAAGTTCTGATGGGATCCGGTGCTTTAGTGCTGGTATGATCGCATCCGACATGCAACTATCTATTTGTTCCTTATGCTTGCCCCTACTACTACTACTACTACTACTACTAGTCGTTGGGTGTCAAGCGCGGTGGGAAAAGTCACACAGTAATCGTCAAAAATAAGAAAATGAGGTCATATAGATCACGCTACCGCGTCATCCTTGTCACGTGGCGCAAAAATATATTTAAAAAGGGGAATGCAACACGAGGACTTCCCAGGAGGTCACCCATCCTAGTACTACTCTCGCCCAAGCACGCTTAACTTCGGAGTTCTGATGGGATCCGGTGCTTTAGTGCTGGTATGATCGCATCCGACATGCAACTATCTATTTGTTCCTTATGCTTGCCCCTACTACTACTACTACTACTACTACTACTACTAGTCGTTGGGTGTCAAGCGCGGTGGGAAAAGTCACACAGTAATCGTCAAAAATAAGAAAATGAGGTCATATAGATCACGGTCCCGCGTCATCCTTGTCACGTGCCGCAAAAATATATTTAAAAAGGGGAATGCAACACGAGGACTTCCGAGGAGGTCACCCATCCTAGTACTACTCTCGCCCAAGTACGCTTAACTTCGGAGTTCTGATGGGATCCGGTGCTTTAGTGCTGGTATGATCGCATCCGACATGCAACTATCTATTTCTTCCTTATGCTTGCCCCTACTACTACTACTACTACTACTACTACTACTACTACTAGTCGTTGGGTGTCAAGCGCGGTGGGAAAAGTCACACAGTAATCGTCAAAAATAAGAAAATGAGGTCATATAGATCACGCTCCCGCGTCATCCTTGTCACGTGCCGCAAAAATATATTTAAAAAGGGGAATGCAACACGAGGACTTCCGAGGAGGTCACCCATCCTAGTACTACTCTCGCCCAAGTACGCTTAACTTCGGAGTTCTGATGGGATCCGGTGCTTTAGTGCTGGTATGATCGCATCCGACATGCAACTATCTATTTGTTCCTTATGCTTGCCCCTACTACTACTACTACTACTACTACTACTACTACTACTACTAGTCGTTGGGTGTCAAGCGCGGTGGGAAAAGTCACACAGTAATCGTCAAAAATAAGAAAATGAGGTCATATAGATCACGGTCCCGCGTCATCCTTGTCACGTGCCGCAAAAATATATTTAAAAAGGGAAATGCAACACGAGGACTTCCGAGGAGGTCACCCATCCTAGTACTACTCTCGCGCAAGCACGCTTAACTTCGGAGTTCTGATGGGATCCGGTGCTTTAGTGCTGGTATGATCGCATCCGACATGCAACTATCTATTTCTTCCTTATGCTTGCCCCTACTACTACTACTACTACTACTACTACTACTACTACTAGTCGTTGGGTGTCAAGCGCGGTGGGAAAAGTCACACAGTAATCGTCAAAAATAAGAAAATGAGGTCATATAGATCACGGTCCCGCGTCATCCTTGTCACGTGCCGCAAAAATATATTTAAAAAGGGGAATGCAACACGAGGACTTTCCAGGAGGTCACCCATCCTAGTACTACTCTCGCCCAAGCACGCTTAACTTCGGAGTTCTGATGGGATCCGGTGCTTTAGTGCTGGTATGATCGCATCCGACATGCAACTATCTATTTGTTCCTTATGCTTGCCCCTACTACTACTACTACTACTACTACTACTACTACTACTACTAGTCGTTGGGTGTCAAGCGCGGTGGGAAAAGTCACACAGTAATCGTCAAAAATAAGAAAATGAGGTCATATAGATCACGGTCCCGCGTCATCCTTGTCACGTGGCGCAAAAATATATTTAAAAAGGGGAATGCAACACGAGGACTTCCCAGGAGGTCACCCATCCTAGTACTACTCTCGTCCAAGCACGCTTAACTTCGGAGTTCTGATGGGATCTAGTGCTTTAGTGCTGGTATGATCGCATCCGACATGCAACTATCTATTTGTTCCTTATGCTTGCCCCTACTACTACTACTACTACTACTACTAGTACTACTACTACTAGTCGTTGGGTGTCAAGCGCGGTGGGAAAAGTCACACAGTAATCGTCAAAAATAAGAAAATGAGGTCATATAGATCACGCTCCCGCGTCATCCTTGTCACGTGGCGCAAAAATATATTTAAAAAGGGGAATGCAACACGAGGACTTCCCAGGAGGTCACCAATCCTAGTACTACTCTCGCCAAAGCACGCTTAACTTCGGAGTTCTGATGGGATCCGGTGCTTTAGTGCTGGTATGATCGCATCCGACATGCAACTATCTATTTCTTGCTTATGCTTGCCCCTACTACTACTACTACTACTACTACTACTACTACTAGTCGTTGGGTGTCAAGCGCGGTGGGAAAAGTCACACAGTAATCGTCAAAAATAAGAAAATGAGGTCATATAGATCACGGTCCCGCGTCATCCTTGTCACGTGCCGCAAAAATATATTTAAAAAGGGGAATGCAACACGAGGACTTCCCAGGAGGTCACCCATCCTAGTACTACTCTCGCCCAAGTACGCTTAACTTCGGAGTTCTGATGGGATCCGGTGCTTTAGTGCTGGTATGATCGCATCCGACATGCAACTATCTATTTGTTCCTTATGCTTGCCCCTACTACTACTACTACTACTACTACTACTAGTCGTTGGGTGTCAAGCGCGGTGGAAAAAGTCACACAGTAATCGTCAAAAATAAGAAAATGAGGTCATATAGATCACGCTCCCGCGTCATCCTTGTCACGTGGCGCAAAAATATATTTAAAAAGGGAAATGCAACACGAGGACTTCCCAGGAGGTCACCCATCCTAGTACTACTCTCGCCCAAGCACGCTTAACTTCGGAGTTCTGATGGGATCCGGTGCTTTAGTGCTGGTATGATCGCATCCGACATGCAACTATCTATTTGTTCCTTATGCTTGCCCCTACTACTACTACTACTACTACTAGTCGTTGGGTGTCAAGCGCGGTGGGAAAAGTCACACAGTAATCGTCAAAAATAAGAAAATGAGCTCATATAGATCACGGTCCCGCGTCATCCTTGTCACGTGCCGCAAAAATATATTTAAAAGGGGGAATGCAACACGAGGACTTCCCAGGAGGTCACCCATCCTAGTACTACTCTCGCCCAAGCACGCTTAACTTAGGAGGTCACCCATCCTAGTACTACTCTCGCCCAAGCACGCTTAACTTCGGAGTTCTGATGGGATCCGGTGCTTTACTGCTGGTATGATCGCATCCGACATGCAACTATCTATTTCTTCCTTATGCTTGCCCCTACTACTACTACTACTACTAGTCGTTGGGTGTCAAGCGCGGTGGGATAAGTCACACAGTAATCGTCAAAAATAAGAAAATGAGGTCATATAGATCACGGTCCTGCGTCATCCTTGTCACGTGGCGCAAAAATATATTTAAAAAGGGGAATGCAACACGAGGACTTCCCAGGAGGTCACCCATCCTAGTACTACTCTCGCCCAAGCACGCTTAACTTCGGAGTTCTGATGGGATCCGGTGCTTTAGTGCTGGTATGATCGCATCCGACATGCAACTATCTATTTGTTCCTTATGCTTGCCCTACTACTACTACTACTACTAGTCGTTGGGTGTCAAGCGCGGTGGGAAAAGTCACACAGTAATCGTCAAAAATAAGAAAATGAGGTCATATAGATCACGGTCCCGCGTCATCCTTGTCACGTGGCGCAAAAATATATTTAAAAAGGGGAATGCAACACGAGGACTTCCCAGGAGGTCACCCATCCTAGTACTACTCTCGCCCAAGCACGCTTAACTTCGGAGTTCTGATGGGATCCGGTGCTTTAGTGCTGGTATGATCGCATCCGACATGCAACTATCTATTTGTTCCTTATGCTTGCCCCTACTACTACTACTACTACTAGTCGTTGGGTGTCAAGCGCGGTGGGAAAAGTCACACAGTAATCGTCAAAAATAAGAAAATGAGGTCATATAGATCACGCTCCCGCGTCATCCTTGTCACGTGGCGCAAAAATATATTTAAAAAGGGGAATGCAACACGAGGACTTCCCAGGAGGTCACCCATCCTAGTACTACTCTCGCCCAAACACGCTTAACTTCGGAGTTCTGATGGGATCCGGTGCTTCAGTGCTGGTATGATCGCATCCGACATGCAACCATCTATTTGTTCCTTATGCTTGCCCCTACTACTACTACTAATACTACTACTACTACTACTACTACTACTAGTCGTTGGGTGTCAAGCGCGGTGGGAAAAGTCACACAGTAATCGTCAAAAATAAGAAAATGAGGTCATATAGATCACGCTCCCGCGTCATCCTTGTCACGTGGCGCAAAAATATATTTAAAAAGGGGAATGCAACACGAGGACTTCCCAATTGGTCACCCATCCTAGTACTACTATCGCCCAAGCACGCTTAACTTCGGAGTTCTGATGGGATCCGGTGCTTTAGTGCTGGTATGATCGCATCCGACATGCAACTATCTATTTGTTCCTTATGCTTGCCCCTACTACTACTACTACTACTACTAGTCGTTGGGTGTCAAGCGCGGTGGGAAAAGTCACACAGTAATCGTCAAAAATAAGAAAATGAGGTCATATAGATCACGGTCCCGCGTCATCCTTGTCACGTGGCGCAAAAATATATTTAAAAAGGGGAATGCAACACGAGGACTTCCCAGGAGGTCACCCATCCTAGTACTACTCTCGCCCAAGCACGCTTAACTTCGGAGTTCTGATGGGATCCGGTGCTTTAGTGCTGGTATGATCGCATCCGACATGCAACTATCTATTTGTTCCTTATGCTTGCCCCTACTACTACTACTACTAGTACTACTACTACTACTACTACTAGTCGTTGGGTGTCAAGCGCGGTGGGAAAAGTCACACAGTAATCGTCAAAAATAAGAAAATGAGGTCATATAGATCACGCTCCCGCGTCATCCTTGTCACGTGGCGCAAAAATATATTTAAAAAGGGGAATGCAACACGAGGACTTCCCAGGAGGTCACCCATCCTAGTACTACTCTCGCCCAAGCACGCTTAACTTCGGAGTTCTGATGGGATCCGGTGCTTTAGTGCTGGTATGATCGCATCCGACATGCAACTATCTATTTGTTCCTTATGCTTGCCCCTACTACTACTACTACTACTAGTCGTTGGGTGTCAAGCGCGGTGGGAAAAGTCACACAGTAATCGTCAAAAATAAGAAAATGAGGTCATATAGATCACGCTCCCGCGTCATCCTTGTCATGTGGCGCAAAAATATATTTAAAAAGGGGAATGCAACACGAGGACTTCCCAGGAGGTCACCCATCCTAGTACTACTCTCGCCCAAACACGCTTAACTTCGGAGTTGTGATGGGATCCGGTGCTTCAGTGCTGGTATGATCGCATCCGACATGCAACCATCTATTTGTTCCTTATGCTTGCCCCTACTACTACTACTAATACTACTACTACTACTACTACTACTACTACTACTACTAGTCGTTGGGTGTCAAGCGCGGTGGGAAAAGTCACACAGTAATCGTCAAAAATAAGAAAATGAGGTCATATACATCACGGTCCCGCGTCATCCTTGTCACGTGGCGCAAAAATATATTTAAAAAGGGGAATGCAACACGAGGACTTCCCAGGAGGTCACCCATCCTAGTACTACTCTCGCCCAAGCACGCTTAAGTTCGGAGTTCTGATGGGATCCGATGCTTTAGTGCTCGTATGATCGCATCCGACATGCAACTATCTATTTGTTCCTTATGCTTGCCCTACTACTACTACTACTACTACTAGTCGTTGGGTGTCAAGCGCGGTGGGAAAAGTCACACAGTAATCGTCAAAAATAAGAAAATGAGGTCATATAGATCACGGTCCCGCGTCGTCCTTGTCACGTGGCGCAAAAATATATTTAAAAAGGGGAATGCAACACGAGGACTTCCCAGGAGGTCACCCATCCTAGTACTACTCTCGCCCAAGCACGCTTAACTTCGGAGTTCTGATGGGATCCGATGCTTTAGTGCTGGTATGATCACATCCGACATGCAACTATCTATTTGTTCCTTATGCTTGCCCCTACTACTACTACTACTAGTCGTTGGGTGTCAAGCGCGGTGGGAAAAGTCACACAGTAATCGTCAAAAATAAGAAAATGAGGTCATATAGATCACGGTCCCGCGTCATCCTTGTCACGTGGCGCAAAAATATATTTAAAAAGGGGAATGCAACACGAGGACTTCCCAGGAGGTCACCCATCCTAGTACTACTCTCGCACAAGCACGCTTAACTTCGGAGTTCTGATGGGATCCGGTGCTTTAGTGCTGGTATGATCGCATCAGACATGCAACTATCTATTTGTTCCTTTTGCTTGCCCCTACTACTACTACTACTACTACTACTACTACTACTAGTCGTTGGGTGTCAAGCGCGGTGGGAAAAGTCACACAGTAATCGTCAAAAATAAGAAAATGAGGTCATATAGATCACGCTCCCGCGTCATCCTTGTCACGTGGCGCAAAAATATATTTAAAAAGGGGAATGCAACACGAGGACTTCCCAGGAGGTCACCCATCCTAGTACTACTCTCGCCCAAGCACGCTTAACTTCGGAGTTCTGATGGGATCCGGTGCTTTAGTGCTGGTATGATCGCATCCGACATGCAACTATCTATTTGTTCCTTATGCTTGCCCTACTACTACTACTACTACTAGTCGTTGGGTGTCAAGCGCGGTGGGAAAAGTCACACAGTAATCGTCAAAAATAAGAAAATGAGGTCATATAGATCACGGTCCCGCGTCATCCTTGTCACGTGGCGCAAAAATATATTTAAAAAGGGGAATGCAACACGAGGACTTCCCAGGAGGTCACCTATCCTAGTACTACTCTCGCCCAAGCACGCTTAACTTCGGAGTTCTGATGGGATCCGGTGCTTTAGTGCTGGTATGATCGCATCCGACATGCAACTATCTATTTGTTCCTTATGCTTGCCCCTACTACTACTACTACTACTACTAGTCGTTGGGTGTCAAGCGCGGTGGGAAAAGTCACACAGTAATCGTCAAAAATAAGAAAATGAGGTTATATAGATCACGGTCCCGCGTCATCCTTGTCACGTGGCGCAAAAATATATTTAAAAAGGGGAATGCAACACGAGGACTTCCCAGGAGGTCACCCAGGGAATGCAACACGAGGACTTCCGAGGAGGTCACCCATCCTAGTACTACTCTCGCCCTACTACTACTACTACTACTACTACTAGTCGTTGGGTGTCAAGCGCGGTGGGAAAAGTCACACAGTAATCGTCAAAAATAAGAAAATGAGGTCATATAGATCACGGTCCCGCGTCATCCTTGTCACGTGGCGCAAAAATATATTTAAAAAGGGGAATGCAACACGAGGACTTCCCAGGAGGTCACCCATCCTAGTACTACTCTCGCCCAAGCACACTTAACTTCGGAGTTCTGATGGGATCCGGTGCTTTAGTGCTGGTATGATCGCATCCGACATGCAACTATCTATTTGTTCCTTATGCTTGCCCCTACTACTACTACTACTAGTACTACCACTACTACTACTACTACTACTAGTCGTTGGGTGTCAAGCGCGGTGGGAAAAGTCACACAGTAATCGTCAAAAATAAGAAAATGAGGTCATATAGATCACGCTCCCGCGTCATCCTTGTCACGTGGCGCAAAAATATATTTAAAAAGGGGAATGCAACACGAGGACTTCCCAGGAGGTCACCCATCCTAGTACTACTCTCGCCCAAGCACGCTTAACTTCGGAGTTCTGATGGGATCCGGTGCTTTAGTGCTGGTATGATCGCATCCGACATGCAACTATCTATTTGTTCCTTATGCTTGCCCCTACTACTACTACTACTACTAGTCGTTGGGTGTCAAGCGCGGTGGGAAAAGTCACACAGTAATCGTCAAAAATAAGAAAATGAGGTCATATAGATCACGCTCCCGCGTCATCCTTGTCACGTGGCGCAAAAATATATTTAAAAAGGGGAATGCAACACGAGGACTTCCCAGGAGGTCACCCATCCTAGTACTACTCTCGCCCAAACACGCTTAACTTCGGAGTTGTGATGGGATCCGGTGCTTCAGTGCTGGTATGATCGCATCCGACATGCAACCATCTATTTGTTCCTTATGCTTGCCCCTACTACTACTACTAATACTACTACTACTACTACTACTACTACTACTACTATTACTAGTCGTTGGGTGTCAAGCGCGGTGGGAAAAGTCACACAGTAATCGTCAAAAATAAGAAAATGAGGTCATATAGATCACGGTCCCGCGTCATCCTTGTCACGTGGCGCAAAAAATATATTTAAAAAGGGGAATGCAACACGAGGACTTCCCAGGAGGTCACCCATCCTAGTACTACTCTCGCCCAAGCACGCTTAAGTTCGGAGTTCTGATGGGATCCGATGCTTTAGTGCTGGTATGATCGCATCCGACATGCAACTATCTATTTGTTCCTTATGCTTGCCCTACTACTACTACTACTACTACTAGTCGTTGGGTGTCAAGCGCGGTGGGAAAAGTCACACAGTAATCGTCAAAAATAAGAAAATGAGGTCATATAGATCACGGTCCCGCGTCGTCCTTGTCACGTGGCGCAAAAATATATTTAAAAAGGGGAATGCAACACGAGGACTTCCCAGGAGGTCACCCATCCTAGTACTACTCTCGCCCAAGCACGCTTAACTTCGGAGTTCTGATGGGATCCGGTGCTTTAGTGCTGGTATGATCACATCCGACATGCAACTATCTATTTGTTCCTTATGCTTGCCCCTACTACTACTACTACTAGTCGTTGGGTGTCAAGCGCGGTGGGAAAAGTCACACAGTAATCGTCAAAAATAAGAAAATGAGGTCATATAGATCACGGTCCCGCGTCATCCTTGTCACGTGGCGCAAAAATATATTTAAAAAGGGGAATGCAACACGAGGACTTCCCAGGAGGTCACCCATCCTAGTACTACTCTCGCACAAGCACGCTTAACTTCGGAGTTCTGATGGGATCCGGTGCTTTAGTGCTGGTATGATCGCATCAGACATGCAACTATCTATTTGTTCCTTATGCTTGCCCCTACTACTACTACTACTACTACTACTACTAGTCGTTGGGTGTCAAGCGCGGTGGGAAAAGTCACACAGTAATCGTCAAAAATAAGAAAATGAGGTCATATAGATCACGCTCCCGCGTCATCCTTGTCACGTGGCGCAAAAATATATTTAAAAAGGGGAATGCAACACGAGGACTTCCCAGGAGGTCACCCATCCTAGTACTACTCTCGCCCAAGCACGCTTAACTTCGGAGTTCTGATAGGATCCGGTGCTTTAGTGCTGGTATGATCGCATCCGACATGCAACTATCTATTTGTTCCTTATGCTTGCCCTACTACTACTACTACTACTAGTCGTTGGGTGTCAAGCGCGGTGGGAAAAGTCACACAGTAATCGTCAAAAATAAGAAAATGAGGTCATATAGATCACGGTCCCGCGTCATCCTTGTCACGTGGCGCAAAAATATATTTAAAAAGGGGAATGCAACACGAGAACTTCCCAGGAGGTCACCCATCCTAGTACTACTCTCGCCCAAGCACGCTTAACTTCGGAGTTCTGATGGGATCCGGTGCTTTAGTGCTGGTATGATCGCATCCGACATGCAACTATCTATTTGTTCCTTATGCTTGCCCCTACCCCTACTACTACTACTACCACTACTACTAATACTACTAGTCGTTGGGTGTCAAGCGCGGTGGGAAAAGTCACACAGTAATCGTCAAAAATAAGAAAATGAGGTCATATAGATCACGCTCCCGCGTCATCCTTGTCACGTGGCGCAAAAATATATTTAAAAAGGGGAATGCAACACGAGGACTTCCCAGGAGGTCACCCATCCTAGTACTACTCTCGCCCAAGCACGCTTAACTTCGGAGTTCTGATGGGATCCGGTGCTTTAGTGGTGGTATGATCGCATCCGACATGCTACTATCTATTTGTTCCTTATGCTTGCCCCTACTACTACTAGTCGTTGGGTGTCAAGCGCGGTGGGAAAAGTCACACAGTAATCGTCAAAAATAAGAAAATGAGGTCATATAGATCACGCTCCCGCGTCATCCTTGTCACGTGGCGCAAAAATATATTTAAAAAGGGGAATGCAACACGAGGACTTCCCAGGAGGTCACCCATCCTAGTACTACTCTCGCCCAAGCACGCTTAACTTCGAAGTTCTGATGGGATCCGGTGCTTTAGTGCTGGTATGATTGCATCCGACATGCAACTATCTATTTGTTCCTTATGCTTGCCCCTACTACTACTACTACTACTACTGCTACTACTACTAATTGTTGGGTGTCAAGCGCGGTGGGAAAAGTCACACAGTAATCGTCAAAAATAAGAAAATGAGGTCATATAGATCACGCTCCCGCGTCATCCTTGTCACGTGGCGCAAAAATATATTTAAAAAGGGGAATGCAACACGAGGACTTCCCAGGAGGTCACCCATCCTAGTACTACTCTCGCCCAAGCACACCCATCCTAGTACTACTCTCGCCCATGCACGCTTAACTTCGGAGTTCTGATGGGATCCGGTGCTTTAGTGCTGTTATGATCGCATCCGACATGCAACTATCTATTTGTTCCTTATGCTTGCCCCAACTACTACTACTACTACTACTAATACTACTACTACTACTAGTCGTTGGGTGTCAAGCGCGGTGGGAAAAGTCACACAGTAATCGTCAAAAATAAGAAAATGAGGTCATATAGATCACGCTCCCGCGTCATCCTTGTCACGTGGCGCAAAAATATATTTAAAAAGGGGAATGCAACACGAGGACTTCCCAGGAGGTCACCCATCCTAGTACTACTCTCGCCCAAGCACGCTTAACTTCGGAGTTCTGATGGGATCCGGTGCTTTAGTGCTGGTATGATCGCATCCGACATGCAACTATCTATTTGTTCCTTATGCTTGCCCCTACTACTACTACTACTACTAGTCGTTGGGTGTCAAGCGCGGTGGGAAAAGTCACACAGTAATCGTCAAAAATAAGAAAATGAGGTCATATAGATCACGTTCCCGCGTCATCCTTGTCACGTGGCGCAAAAATATATTTAAAAAGGGGAATGCAACACGAGGACTTCCCAGGAGGTCACCCATCCTAGTACTACTCTCGCCCAAGCACGCTTAACTTCGGAGTTCTGATGGGATCCGGTGCTTTAGTGCTGGTATGATCGCATCCGACATGCAACTATCTATTTGTTCCTTATGCTTGCCCCTACTACTACTACTACTACTAGTCGTTGGGTGTCAAGCGCGGTGGGAAAAGTCACACAGTAATCGTCAAAAATAAGAAAATGAGGTCATATAGATCACGGTCCCGCGTCATCCTTGTCACGTGGCGCAAAAATATATTTAAAAAGGGGAATGCAACACGAGGACTTCCCAGGAGGTCACCCATCCTAGTACTACTCTTGCCCAAGCACGCTTAACTTCAGAGTTCTGATGGGATCCGGTGCTTTAGTGCTGGTATGATCGCATCCGACATGCAACTATCTATTTGTTCCTTATGCTTGCCCCTACTACTACTACTACTACTACTACTAGTCGTTGGGTGTCAAGCGCGGTGGGAAAAGTCACACAGTAATCGTCAAAAATAAGAAAATGAGGTCATATAGATCACGCTCCCGCGTCATCCTTGTCACGTGGCGCGAAAATATATTTAAAAAGGGGAATGCAACACGAGGACTTCCCAGGAGGTCACCCATCCTAGTACTACTCTCGCCCAAGCACGCTTAAGTTCGGAGTTCTGATGGGATCCGATGCTTTAGTGCTGTTATGATCGCATCCGACATGCAACTATCTATTTGTTCCTTATGCTTGCCCTACTACTACTACTACTACTACTAGTCGTTGGGTGTCAAGCGCGGTGGAAAAAGTCACACAGTAATCGTCAAAAATAAGAAAATGAGGTCATATAGATCACGGTCCCGCGTCGTCCTTGTCACGTGGCGCAAAAATATATTTAAAAAGGGGAATGCAACACGAGGACTTCCCAGGAGGTCACCCATCCTAGTACTACTCTCGCCCAAGCACGCTTAACTTCGGAGTTCTGATGGGATCCGGTGCTTTAGTGCTGGTATGATCACATCCGACATGCAACTATCTATTTGTTCCTTATGCTTGCCCCTACTACTACTACTACTAGTCGTTGGGTGTCAAGCGCGGTGGGAAAAGTCACACAGTAATCGTCAAAAATAAGAAAATGAGGTCATATAGATCACGGTCCCGCGTCATCCTTGTCACGTGGCGCAAAAATATATTTAAAAAGGGGAATGCAACACGAGGACTTCCCAGGAGGTCACCCATCCTAGTACTACTCTCGCCCAAGCACGCTTAACTTCGGAGTTCTGATGGGATCCGGTGCTTTAGTGCTGGTATGATCGCATCCGACATGCAACTATCTATTTGTTCCTTATGCTTGCCCCTACTACTACTACTACTACTACTACTACTACTACTAGTCGTTGGGTGTCAAGCGCGGTGGGAAAAGTCACACAGTAATCGTCAAAAATAAGAAAATGAGGTCATATAGATCACGCTCCCGCGTCATCCTTGTCACGTGGCGCAAAAATATATTTAAAAAGGGGAATGCAACACGAGGACTTCCCAGGAGGTCACCCATCCTAGTACTACTCTCGCCCAAGCACGCTTAACTTCGGAGTTCTGATGGGATCCGGTGCTTTAGTGCTGGTATGATCGCATCCGACATGCAACTATCTATTTGTTCCTTATGCTTGCCCTACTACTACTACTACTACTAGTCGTTGGGTGTCAAGCGCGGTGGGAAAAGTCACACAGTAATCGTCAAAAATAATAAAATGAGGTCATATAGATCACGGTCCCGCGTCATCCTTGTCACGTGGCGCAAAAATATATTTAAAAAGGGGAATGCAACACGAGGACTTCCCAGGAGGTCACCCATCCTAGTACTACTCTCGCCCAAGCACGCTTAACTTCGGAGTTCTGATGGGATCCGGTGCTTTAGTGCTGGTATGATCGCATCCGACATGCAACTATCTATTTGTTCCTTATGCTTGCCCCTACTACTACTACTACTACTACCACTACTACTACTACTACTACTAGTCGTTGGGTGTCAAGCGCGGTGGGAAAAGTCACACAGTAATCGTCAAAAATAAGAAAATGAGGTCATATAGATCACGCTCCCGCGTCATCCTTGTCACGTGGCGCAAAAATATATTTAAAAAGGGGAATGCAACACGAGGACTTCCCAGGAGGTCACCCATCCTAGTACTACTCTCGCCCTACTACTACTACTACTACTACTACTACTACTACTACTACTACTAGTCGTTGGGTGTCAAGCGCGGTGGGAAAAGTCACACAGTAATCGTCAAAAATAAGAAAATGAGGTCATATAGATCACGGTCCCGCGTCATCCTTGTCACGTGGCGTAAAAATATATTTAAAAAGGGGAATGCAACATGAGTTCTGATGGGATCCGGTGCTTTAGTGCTGGTATGATCGCATCCGACATGCAACTATCTATTTGTTCCTTATGCTTGCCCCTACTACTACTACTACTACTACTACTACTACTACTACTACTACTACTACTAGTCGTTGGGTGTCAAGCGCGGTGGGAAAAGTCACACAGTAATCGTCAAAAATAAGAAAATGAGGTCATATAGATCACGTTCCCGCGTCATCCTTGTCACGTGGCGCAAAAATATATTTAAAAAGGGGAATGCAACACGAGGACTTCCGAGGAGGTCACCCATCCTAGTACTACTCTCGCCCAAGCACGCTTAACTTCGGAGTTCTGATGGGATCCGGTGCTTTAGTGCTGGTATGATCGCATCCGACATGCAACTATCTATTTGTTCCTTATGCTTGCCCCTACTACTACTACTACTAGTCGTTGGGTGTCAAGCGCGGTGGGAAAAGTCACACAGTAATCGTCAAAAATAAGAAAATGAGGTTATATAGATCACGGTCCCGCGTCATCCTTGTCACATGGCGCAAAAATATATTTAAAAAGGGGAATGCAACACGAGGACTTCCCAGGAGGTCACCCAGGGAATGCAACACGAGGACTTCCCAGGAGGTCACCCATCCTAGTACTACTCTCGCCCTACTACTACTACTACTACTACTACTACTACTACTACTACTAGTCGTTGGGTGTCAAGCGCGGTGGGAAAAGTCACACAGTAATCGTCAAAAATAAGAAAATGAGGTCATATAGATCACGGTCCCGCGTCATCCTTGTCACGTGGCGCAAAAATATATTTAAAAAGGGGAATGCAACGCGAGGACTTCCCAGGAGGTCACCCATCCTAGTACTACTCTCGCCCAAGCACGCTTAACTTCGGAGTTCTGATGGGATCCGGTGCTTTAGTGCTAGTATGATCGCATCCGACATGCAACTATCTATTTGTTCCTTATGCTTGCCCCTACTACTACTACTACTACTACTACTACTACCACTACTACTACTACTACTACTAGTCGTTGGGTGTCAAGCGCGGTGGGAAAAGTCACACAGTAATCGTCAAAAATAAGAAAATGAGGTCATATAGATCACGCTCCCGCGTCATCCTTGTCACGTGGCGCAAAAATATATTTAAAAAGGGGAATGCAACACGAGGACTTCCCAGGAGGTCACCCATCCTAGTACTACTCTCGCCCAAGCACGCTTAACTTCGGAGTTCTGATGGGATCCGGTGCTTTAGTGCTGGTATGATCGCATCCGACATGCAACTATCTATTTGTTCCTTATGCTTGCCCTACTACTACTACTACTACTAGTCGTTGGGTGTCAAGCGCGGTGGGAAAAGTCACACAGTAATCGTCAAAAATAAGAAAATGAGGTCATATAGATCACGCTCCCGCGTCATCCTTGTCACGTGGCGCAAAAATATATTTAAAAAGGGGAATGCAACACGAGGACTTCCCAAGAGGTAACCCATCCTAGTACTACTCTCGCCCAAGCACGCTTAACTTCGGAGTTCTGATGGGATCCGGTGCTTTAGTGCTGGTATGATCGCATCCGACATGCAACTATCTATTTCTTCCTTATGCTTGCCCCTACTACTACTACTACTACTACTACTACTAGTCGTTGGGTGTCAAGCGCGGTGGGAAAAGTCACACAGTAATCGTTAAAAATAAGAAAATGAGGTCATATAGATCACGGTCCCGCGTCATCCTTGTCACGTGGCGTAAAAATATATTTAAAAAGGGGAATGCAACATGAGGACTTCCCAGGAGGTCACCCATCCTAGTACTACTCTCGCCCAAGCACGCTTAACTTCGGAGTTCTGATGGGATCTGGTGCTTTAGTGCTAGTATGATCGCATCCGACATGCAACTATCTATTTGTTCCTTATGCTTGCCCCTACTACTACTACTACTACTACTACTACTACTACTACTACTACTACTACTAGTCGTTGGGTGTCAAGCGCGGTGGGAAAAGTCACACAGTAATCGTCAAAAATAAGAAAATGAGGTCATATAGATCACGCTCCCGCGTCATCCTTGTCACGTGGCGCAAAAATATATTTAAAAAGGGGAATGCAACACGAGGACTTCCCAGGAGGTCACCCATCCTAGTACTACTCTCGCCCAAGCACGCTTAACTTCGGAGTTCTGATGGGATCCGGTGCTTTAGTGCTGGTATGATCGCATCCGACATGCAACTATCTATTTGTTCCTTATGCTTGCCCTACTACTACTACTACTACTAGTCGTTGGGTGTCAAGCGCGGTGGGAAAAGTCACACAGTAATCGTCAAAAATAATAAAATGAGGTCATATAGATCACGGTCCCGCGTCATCCTTGTCACGTGGCGCAAAAATATATTTAAAAAGGGGAATGCAACACGAGGACTTCCCAGGAGGTCACCCATCCTAGTACTACTCTCGCCCAAGCACGCTTAACTTCGGAGTTCTGATGGGATCCGGTGCTTTAGTGCTGGTATGATCGCATCCGACATGCAACTATCTATTTGTTCCTTATGCTTGCCCCTACTACTACTACTACTACTACCACTACTACTACTACTACTACTAGTCGTTGGGTGTCAAGCGCGGTGGGAAAAGTCACACAGTAATCGTCAAAAATAAGAAAATGAGGTCATATAGATCACGCTCCCGCGTCATCCTTGTCACGTGGCGCAAAAATATATTTAAAAAGGGGAATGCAACACGAGGACTTCCCAGGAGGTCACCCATCCTAGTACTACTCTCGCCCTACTACTACTACTACTACTACTACTACTACTACTACTACTAGTCGTTGGGTGTCAAGCGCGGTGGGAAAAGTCACACAGTAATCGTCAAAAATAAGAAAATGAGGTCATATAGATCACGGTCCCGCGTCATCCTTGTCACGTGGCGTAAAAATATATTTAAAAAGGGGAATGCAACATGAGTTCTGATGGGATCCGGTGCTTTAGTGCTGGTATGATCGCATCCGACATGCAACTATCTATTTGTTCCTTATGCTTGCCCCTACTACTACTACTACTACTACTACTACTACTACTACTACTACTACTAGTCGTTGGGTGTCAAGCGCGGTGGGAAAAGTCACACAGTAATCGTCAAAAATAAGAAAATGAGGTCATATAGATCACGTTCCCGCGTCATCCTTGTCACGTGGCGCAAAAATATATTTAAAAAGGGGAATGCAACACGAGGACTTCCGAGGAGGTCACCCATCCTAGTACTACTCTCGCCCAAGCACGCTTAACTTCGGAGTTCTGATGGGATCCGGTGCTTTAGTGCTGGTATGATCGCATCCGACATGCAACTATCTATTTGTTCCTTATGCTTGCCCCTACTACTACTACTACTAGTCGTTGGGTGTCAAGCGCGGTGGGAAAAGTCACACAGTAATCGTCAAAAATAAGAAAATGAGGTTATATAGATCACGGTCCCGCGTCATCCTTGTCACATGGCGCAAAAATATATTTAAAAAGGGGAATGCAACACGAGGACTTCCCAGGAGGTCACCCAGGGAATGCAACACGAGGACTTCCCAGGAGGTCACCCATCCTAGTACTACTCTCGCCCTACTACTACTACTACTACTACTACTACTACTACTACTACTAGTCGTTGGGTGTCAAGCGCGGTGGGAAAAGTCACACAGTAATCGTCAAAAATAAGAAAATGAGGTCATATAGATCACGGTCCCGCGTCATCCTTGTCACGTGGCGCAAAAATATATTTAAAAAGGGGAATGCAACGCGAGGACTTCCCAGGAGGTCACCCATCCTAGTACTACTCTCGCCCAAGCACGCTTAACTTCGGAGTTCTGATGGGATCCGGTGCTTTAGTGCTAGTATGATCGCATCCGACATGCAACTATCTATTTGTTCCTTATGCTTGCCCCTACTACTACTACTACTACTACTACTACCACTACTACTACTACTACTACTAGTCGTTGGGTGTCAAGCGCGGTGGGAAAAGTCACACAGTAATCGTCAAAAATAAGAAAATGAGGTCATATAGATCACGCTCCCGCGTCATCCTTGTCACGTGGCGCAAAAATATATTTAAAAAGGGGAATGCAACACGAGGACTTCCCAGGAGGTCACCCATCCTAGTACTACTCTCGCCCAAGCACGCTTAACTTCGGAGTTCTGATGGGATCCGGTGCTTTAGTGCTGGTATGATCGCATCCGACATGCAACTATCTATTTGTTCCTTATGCTTGCCCTACTACTACTACTACTACTAGTCGTTGGGTGTCAAGCGCGGTGGGAAAAGTCACACAGTAATCGTCAAAAATAAGAAAATGAGGTCATATAGATCACGCTCCCGCGTCATCCTTGTCACGTGGCGCAAAAATATATTTAAAAAGGGGAATGCAACACGAGGACTTCCCAAGAGGTAACCCATCCTAGTACTACTCTCGCCCAAGCACGCTTAACTTCGGAGTTCTGATGGGATCCGGTGCTTTAGTGCTGGTATGATCGCATCCGACATGCAACTATCTATTTCTTCCTTATGCTTGCCCCTACTACTACTACTACTACTACTACTACTAGTCGTTGGGTGTCAAGCGCGGTGGGAAAAGTCACACAGTAATCGTTAAAAATAAGAAAATGAGGTCATATAGATCACGGTCCCGCGTCATCCTTGTCACGTGGCGTAAAAATATATTTAAAAAGGGGAATGCAACATGAGGACTTCCCAGGAGGTCACCCATCCTAGTACTACTCTCGCCCAAGCACGCTTAACTTCGGAGTTCTGATGGGATCTGGTGCTTTAGTGCTAGTATGATCGCATCCGACATGCAACTATCTATTTGTTCCTTATGCTTGCCCCTACTACTACTACTACTACTACTACTACTACTACTACTACTACTACTACTACTAGTCGTTGGGTGTCAAGCGCGGTGGGAAAAGTCACACAGTAATCGTCAAAAATAAGAAAATGAGGTCATATAGATCACGCTCCCGCGTCATCCTTGTCACGTGGCGCAAAAATATATTTAAAAAGGGGAATGCAACACGAGGACTTCCCAGGAGGTCACCCATCCTAGTACTACTCTCGCCCAAGCACGCTTAACTTCGGAGTTCTGATGGGATCCGGTGCTTTAGTGCTGGTATGATCGCATCCGACATGCAACTATCTATTTGTTCCTTATGCTTGCCCCTACTACTACTACTACTACTACTAATACTACTACTAGTCGTTGGGTGTCAAGCGCGGTGGGAAAAGTCACACAGTAATCGTCAAAAATAAGAAAATGAGGTCATATAGATCACGGTCCCGCGTCATCCTTGTCACGTGGCGCAAAAATATATTGAAAAAGGGGAATGCAACACGAGGACTTCCCAGGAGGTCACCCATCCTAGTACTACTCTCGCCAAAGCACGCTTAACTTCGGAGTTCTGATGGGATCCGGTGCTTTAGTGCTGGTATGATCGCATCCGACATGCAACTATCTATTTGTTCCTTATGCTTGCCCCTACTACTACTACTACTACTACTAGTCGTTGGGTGTCAAGCGCGGTGGGAAAAGTCACACAGTAATCGTCAAAAATAAGAAAATGAGGTCATATAGATCACGGTCCCGCGTCATCCTTGTCATGTGGCGCAAAAATATATTTAAAAAGGGGAATGCAACACGAGGACTTCCCAGGAGGTCACCCATCCTAGTACTACTCTCGTCCAAGCACGCTTAACTTCGGAGTTCTGATGGGATCCGGTGCTTTAGTGCTGGTATGATCGCATCCGACATGCAACTATCTATTTGTTCCTTATGCTTGCCCCTACTACTACTACTACTACTAGTCGTTGGGTGTCAAGCGCGGTGGGAAAAGTCACACAGTAATCGTCAAAAATAAGAAAATGAGGTCATATAGATCACGCTCCCGCGTCATCCTTGTCACGTGGCGCAAAAATATATTTAAAAAGGGGAATGCAACACGAGGACTTCCCAGGAGGTCACCCATCCTAGTACTACTCTCGCCCAAGCACGCTTAACTTCGGAGTTCTGATGGGATCCGTTGCTTTAGTGCTGGTATGATCGCATCCGACATGCAACTATCTATTTCTTCCTTATGCTTGCCCCTACTACTACTACTACTACTACTACTACTACTACTACTAGTCGTTGGGTGTCAAGCGCGGTGGGAAAAGTCACACAGTAATCGTCAAAAATAAGAAAATGAGGTCATATAGATCACGGTCCCGCGTCATCCTTGTCACGTGGCGCAAAAATATATTTAAAAAGGGGAATGCAACGCGAGGACTTCCCAGGAGGTCACCCATCCTAGTACTACTCTCGCCCAAGCACGCTTAACTTCGGAGTTCTGATGGGATCCGGTGCTTTAGTGCTGGTATGATCGCATCCGACATGCAACTATCTATTTGTTCCTTATGCTTGCCCCTACTACTACTACTACTACTACTACTACTACTACCACTACTACTACTACTACTACTACTACTACTACCACTACTACTACTACTACTACTACTACTACTACCACTACTACTACTACTACTACTAGTCGTTGGGTGTCAAGCGCGGTGGGAAAAGTCACACAGTAATCGTCAAAAATAAGAAAATGAGGTCATATAGATCACGCTCCCGCGTCATCCTTGTCACGTGGCGCAAAAATATATTTAAAAAGGGGAATGCAACACGAGGACTTCCCAGGAGGTCACCCATCCTAGTACTACTCTCGCCCTACTACTACTACTACTACTACTACTACTAATACTACTACTAGTCGTTGGGTGTCAAGCGCGGTGGGAAAAGTCACACAGTAATCGTCAAAAATAAGAAAATGAGGTCATATAGATCACGGTCCCGCGTCATCCTTGTCACGTGGCGTAAAAATATATTTAAAAAGGGGAATGCAACATGAGGACTTCCCAGGAGGTCACCCATCCTAGTACTACTCTCGCCCAAGCACGCTTAACTTCGGAGTTCTGATGGGATCTGGTGCTTTAGTGCTAGTATGATCGCATCCGACATGCAACTATCTATTTGTTCCTTATGCTTGCCCCTACTACTACTACTACTACTACTACTACTACTACTACTACTACTACTACTACTACTACTACTACTACTACTACTACTACTACTACTACTACTACTACTACTACTACTACTACTACTACTACTACTACTACTACTAGTCGTTGGGTGTCAAGCGCGGTGGGAAAAGTCACACAGTAATCGTCAAAAATAAGAAAATGAGGTCATATAGATCACGCTCCCGCGTCATCCTTGTCACGTGGCGCAAAAATATATTTAAAAAGGGGAATGCAACACGAGGACTTCCCAGGAGGTCACCCATCCTAGTACTACTCTCGCCCAAGCACGCTTAACTTCGGAGTTCTGATGGGATCCGGTGCTTTAGTGCTGGTATGATCGCATCCGACATGCAACTATCTATTTGTTCCTTATGCTTGCCCCTACTACTACTACTACTACTAATACTACTACTAGTCGTTGGGTGTCAAGCGCGGTGGGAAAAGTCACACAGTAATCGTCAAAAATAAGAAAATGAGGTCATATAGATCACGGTCCCGCGTCATCCTTGTCACGTGGCGCAAAAATATATTGAAAAAGGGGAATGCAACACGAGGACTTCCCAGGAGGTCACCCATCCTAGTACTACTCTCGCCAAACCACGCTTAACTTCGGAGTTCTGATGGGATCCGGTGCTTTAGTGCTGGTATGATCGCATCCGACATGCAACTATCTATTTGTTCCTTATGCTTGCCCCTACTACTACTACTACTACTAGTCGTTGGGTGTCAAGCGCGGTGGGAAAAGTCACACAGTAATCGTCAAAAATAAGAAAATGAGGTCATATAGATCACGGTCCCGCGTCATCTTTGTCATGTGGCGCAAAAATATATTTAAAAAGGGGAATGCAACACGAGGACTTCCCAGGAGGTCACCCATCCTAGTACTACTCTCGCCCAAGCACGCTTAACTTCGGAGTTCTGATGGGATCCGGTGCTTTAGTGCTGGTATGATCGCATCCGACATGCAACTATCTATTTGTTCCTTATGCTTGCCCCTACTACTACTACTACTAGTCGTTGGGTGTCAAGCGCGGTGGGAAAAGTCACACAGTAATCGTCAAAAATAAGAAAATGAGGTCATATAGATCACGCTCCCGCGTCATCCTTGTCACGTGGCGCAAAAATATATTTAAAAAGGGGAATGCAACACGAGGACTTCCCAGGAGGTCACCCATCCTAGTACTACTCTCGCCCAAGCACGCTTAACTTCGGAGTTCTGATGGGATCCGTTGCTTTAGTGCTGGTATGATCGCATCCGACATGCAACTATCTATTTCTTCCTTATGCTTGCCCCTACTACTACTACTACTACTACTACTACTACTACTAGTCGTTGGGTGTCAAGCGCGGTGGGAAAAGTCACACAGTAATCGTCAAAAATAAGAAAATGAGGTCATATAGATCACGGTCCCGCGTCATCCTTGTCACGTGCCGCAAAAATATATTTTAAAAGGGGAATGCAACACGAGGACTTCCCAGGAGGTCACCCATCCTAGTACTACTCTCGCCCAAGTACGCTTAACTTCGGAGTTCTGATGGGATCCGGTGCTTTAGTGCTGGTATGATCGCATCCGACATGCAACTATCTATTTGTTCCTTATGCTTGCCCCTACTACTACTACTACTACTACTACTAGTCGTTGGGTGTCAAGCGTGGTGGGAAAAGTCACACAGTAATCGTCAAAAATTAGAAAATGAGGTCATATAGATCACGCTCCCGCGTCATCCTTGTCACGTGGCGCAAAAATATATTTAAAAAGGGAAATGCAACACGAGGACTTCCCAGGAGGTCACCCATCCTAGTACTACTCTCGCCCAAGCACGCTTAACTTCGGAGTTCTGATGGGATCCGGTGCTTTAGTGCTGGTATGATCGCATCCGACATGCAACTATCTATTTGTTCCTTATGCTTGCCCCTACTACTACTACTACTACTACTACTACTACTAGTCGTTGGGTGTCAAGCGCGGTGGGAAAAGTCACACAGTAATCGTCAAAAATAAGAAAATGAGGTCATATAGATCACGGTCCCGCGTCATCCTTGCCACGTGCCGCAAAAATATATTTAAAAAGGGGAATGCAACACGAGGACTTCCCAGGAGGTCACCCATCCTAGTACTACTCTCGCCCAAGCACGCTTAACTTCGGAGTTCTGATGGGATCCGGTGCTTTAGTGCTGGTATGATCGCATCCGACATGCAACTATCTATTTGTTCCTTATGCTTGCCCCTACTACTACTACTACTACTAGTCGTTGGGTGTCAAGCGCGGTGGGAAAAGTCACACAGTAATCGTCAAAAATAAGAAAATGAGGTCATATAGATCACGGTCCCGCGTCATCCTTGTCACGTGCCGCAAAAATATATTTAAAAAGGGGAATGCAACACGAGGACTTCCCAGCAGGTCACCCATCCTAGTACTACTCTCGCCCAAGCACGCTTAACTTCGGAGTTCTGATGGGATCCGATGCTTTAGTGCTGGTATGATCGCATCCGACATGCAACTATCTATTTGTTCCTTATGCTTGCCCCTACTACTACTACTACTACTACTACTACTACTAGTCGTTGGGTGTCAAGCGCGGTGGGAAAAGTCACACAGTAATCGTCAAAAATAAGAAAATGAGGTCATATAGATCACGCTCCCGCGTCATCCTTGTCACGTGGCGCAAAAATATATTTAAAAAGGGGAATGCAACAAGAGGACTTCCCAGGAGGAAACCCATCCTAGTACTACTCTCGCTCTAGCACGCTTAACTTCGGAGTTCTGATGGGATCCGGTGCTTTAGTGCTGGTATGATCGCATCCGACATGCAACTATCTATTTCTTCCTTATGCTTGCCCCTACTACTACTACTACTACTACTACTACTAGTCGTTGGGTGTCAAGCGCGGTGGGAAAAGTCACACAGTAATCGTCAAAAATAAGAAAATGAGGTCATATAGATCACGGTCCCGCGTCATCCTTGTCACGTGGCGCAAAAATATATTTAAAAAGGGGAATGCAACGCGAGGACTTCCCAGGAGGTCACCCATCCTAGTACTACTCTCGCCCAAGCACGCTTAACTTCGGAGTTCTGATGGGATCCGGTGCTTTAGTGCTGGTATGATCGCATCCGACATGCAACTATCTATTTGTTCCTTATGCTTGCCCCTACTACTACTACTACTACTACTACTACCACTACTACTACTACTACTACTAGTCGTTGGGTGTCAAGCGCGGTGGGAAAAGTCACACAGTAATCGTCAAAAATAAGAAAATGAGGTCATATAGATCACGCTCCCGCGTCATCCTTGTCACGTGGCGCAAAAATATATTTAAAAAGGGGAATGCAACACGAGGACTTCCCAGGAGGTCACCCATCCTAGTACTACTCTCGCCCTACTACTACTACTACTACTACTACTACTAATACTACTACTAGTCGTTGGGTGTCAAGCGCGGTGGGAAAAGTCACACAGTAATCGTCAAAAATAAGAAAATGAGGTCATATAGATCACGGTCCCGCGTCATCCTTGTCACGTGGCGTAAAAATATATTTAAAAAGGGGAATGCAACATGAGGACTTCCCAGGAGGTCACCCATCCTAGTACTACTCTCGCCCAAGCACGCTTAACTTCGGAGTTCTGATGGGATCTGGTGCTTTAGTGCTAGTATGATCGCATCCGACATGCAACTATCTATTTGTTCCTTATGCTTGCCCCTACTACTACTACTACTACTACTACTACTACTACTACTACTACTACTACTACTACTACTACTACTACTACTACTACTACTACTACTACTACTACTACTACTACTACTACTACTACTACTACTACTACTACTACTACTACTACTACTACTACTACTACTACTACTACTACTACTACTACTACTACTACTACTACTACTACTACTACTACTACTACTACTACTACTACTACTACTACTACTACTACTACTACTACTACTACTACTACTACTACTACTACTACTACTACTACTACTACTACTACTACTACTACTACTAGTCGTTGGGTGTCAAGCGCGGTGGGAAAAGTCACACAGTAATCGTCAAAAATAAGAAAATGAGGTCATATAGATCACGCTCCCGCGTCATCCTTGTCACGTGGCGCAAAAATATATTTAAAAAGGGGAATGCAACACGAGGACTTCCCAGGAGGTCACCCATCCTAGTACTACTCTCGCCCAAGCACGCTTAACTTCGGAGTTCTGATGGGATCCGGTGCTTTAGTGCTGGTATGATCGCATCCGACATGCAACTATCTATTTGTTCCTTATGCTTGCCCCTACTACTACTACTACTACTACTAATACTACTACTAGTCGTTGGGTGTCAAGCGCGGTGGGAAAAGTCACACAGTAATCGTCAAAAATAAGAAAATGAGGTCATATAGATCACGGTCCCGCGTCATCCTTGTCACGTGGCGCAAAAATATATTGAAAAAGGGGAATGCAACACGAGGACTTCCCAGGAGGTCACCCATCCTAGTACTACTCTCGCCAAAGCACGCTTAACTTCGGAGTTCTGATGGGATCCAGTGCTTTAGTGCTGGTATGATCGCATCCGACATGCAACTATCTATTTGTTCCTTATGCTTGCCCCTACTACTACTACTACTACTAGTCGTTGGGTGTCAAGCGCGGTGGGAAAAGTCACACAGTAATCGTCAAAAATAAGAAAATGAGGTCATATAGATCACGGTCCCGCGTCATCTTTGTCATGTGGCGCAAAAATATATTTAAAAAGGGGAATGCAACACGAGGACTTCCCAGGAGGTCACCCATCCTAGTACTACTCTCGCCCAAGCACGCTTAACTTCGGAGTTCTGATGGGATCCGGTGCTTTAGTGCTGGTATGATCGCATCCGACATGCAACTATCTATTTGTTCCTTATGCTTGCCCCTACTACTACTACTACTACTAGTCGTTGGGTGTCAAGCGCGGTGGGAAAAGTCACACAGTAATCGTCAAAAATAAGAAAATGAGGTCATATAGATCACGCTCCCGCGTCATCCTTGTCACGTGGCGCAAAAATATATTTAAAAAGGGGAATGCAACACGAGGACTTCCCAGGAGGTCACCAATCCTAGTACTACTCTCGCCCAAGCACGCTTAACTTCGGAGTTCTGATGGGATCCGGTGCTTTAGTGCTGGTATGATCGCATCCGACATGCAACTATCTATTTCTTGCTTATGCTTGCCCCTACTACTACTACTACTACTACTACTACTACTACTACTAGTCGTTGGGTGTCAAGCGCGGTGGGAAAAGTCACACAGTAATCGTCAAAAATAAGAAAATGAGGTCATATAGATCACGGTCCCGCGTCATCCTTGTCACGTGCCGCAAAAATATATTTAAAAAGGGGAATGCAACACGAGGACTTCCCAGGAGGTCACCCATCCTAGTACTACTCTCGCCCAAGTACGCTTAACTTCGGAGTTCTGATGGGATCCGGTGCTTTAGTGCTGGTATGATCGCATCCGACATGCAACTATCTATTTGTTCCTTATGCTTGCCCCTACTACTACTACTACTACTACTACTACTAGTCGTTGGGTGTCAAGCGCGGTGGAAAAAGTCACACAGTAATCGTCAAAAATAAGAAAATGAGGTCATATAGATCACGCTCCCGCGTCATCCTTGTCACGTGGCGCAAAAATATATTTAAAAAGGGAAATGCAACACGAGGACTTCCCAGGAGGTCACCCATCCTAGTACTACTCTCGCCCAAGCACGCTTAACTTCGGAGTTCTGATGGGATCCGGTGCTTTAGTGCTGGTATGATCGCATCCGACATGCAACTATCTATTTGTTCCTTATGCTTGCCCCTACTACTACTACTACTACTACTACTACTAGTCGTTGGGTGTCAAGCGCGGTGGGAAAAGTCACACAGTAATCGTCAAAAATAAGAAAATGAGCTCATATAGATCACGGTCCCGCGTCATCCTTGTCACGTGCCGCAAAAATATATTTAAAAGGGGGAAAAGCAACACGAGGACTTCCCAGAAGGTCACCCATCCTAGTACTACTCTCGCCCAAGCACGCTTAACTTCGGAGTTCTGATGGGATCCGGTGCTTTACTGCTGGTATGATCGCATCCGACATGCAACTATCTATTTCTTCCTTATGCTTGCCCCTACTACTACTACTACTACTACTAGTCGTTGGGTGTCAAGCGCGGTGGGATAAGTCACACAGTAATCGTCAAAAATAAGAAAATGAGGTCATATAGATCACGGTCCTGCGTCATCCTTGTCACGTGGCGCAAAAATATATTTAAAAAGGGGAATGCAACACGAGGACTTCCCAGGAGGTCACCCATCCTAGTACTACTCTCGCCCAAGCACGCTTAACTTCGGAGTTCTGATGGGATCCGGTGCTTTAGTGCTGGTATGATCGCATCCGACATGCAACTATCTATTTGTTCCTTATGCTTGCCCTACTACTACTACTACTACTAGTCGTTGGGTGTCAAGCGCGGTGGGAAAAGTCACACAGTAATCGTCAAAAATAAGAAAATGAGGTCATATAGATCACGGTCCCGCGTCATCCTTGTCACGTGGCGCAAAAATATATTTAAAAAGGGGAATGCAACACGAGGACTTCCCAGGAGGTCACCCATCCTAGTACTACTCTCGCCCAAGCACGCTTAACTTCGGAGTTCTAATGGGATCCGGTGCTTTAGTGCTGGTATGATCGCATCCGACATGCAACTATCTATTTGTTCCTTATGCTTGCCCCGACTACTACTACTACTACTACTACTACTACTACTACTACTACTACTACTACTAGTCGTTGGGTGTCAAGCGCGGTGGGAGAAGTCACACAGTAATCGTCAAAAATAAGAAAATGAGGTCATATAGATCACGCTCCCGCGTCATCCTTGTCACGTGGCGCAAAAATATATTTAAAAAGGGGAATGCAACACGAGGACTTCCCAGGAGGTCACCCATCCTAGTACTACTCTCGCCCAAGCACGCTTAACTTCGGAGTTCTGATGGGATCCGGTGCTTTAGTGCTGGTATGATCGCATCCGACATGCAACTATCTATTTGTTCCTTATGCTTGCCCCGACTACTACTACTACTACTACTACTACTACTACTACTACTACTACTAGTCGTTGGGTGTCAAGCGCGGTGGGAGAAGTCACACAGTAATCGTCAAAAATAAGAAAATGAGGTCATATAGATCACGCTCCCGCGTCATCCTTGTCACGTGGCGCAAAAATATATTTAAAAAGGGGAATGCAACACGAGGACTTCCCAGGAGGTCACCCATCCTAGTACTACTCTCGCCCAAGCACGCTTAACTTCGGAGTTCTGATGGGATCCGGTGCTTTAGTGCTGGTATGATCGCATCCGACATGCAACTATCTATTTGTTCCTTATGCTTGCCCCTACTACTACTACTACTACTAGTCGTTGGGTGTCAAGCGCGGTGGGAAAAGTCACACAGTAATCGTCAAAAATAAGAAAATGAGGTCATATAGATCACGCTCCCGCGTCATCCTTGTCACGTGGCGCAAAAATATATTTAAAAAGGGGAATGCAACACGAGGACTTCCCAGGAGGTCACCCATCCTAGTACTACTCTCGCCCAAACACGCTTAACTTCGGAGTTCTGATGGGATCCGGTGCTTCAGTGCTGGTATGATCGCATCCGACATGCAACCATCTATTTGTTCCTTATGCTTGCCCCTACTACTACTACTAATACTACTACTACTACTACTACTACTACTACTAGTCGTTGGGTGTCAAGCGCGGTGGGAAAAGTCACACAGTAATCGTCAAAAATAAGAAAATGAGGTCATATAGATCACGCTCCCGCGTCATCCTTGTCACGTGGCGCAAAAATATATTTAAAAAGGGGAATGCAACACGAGGACTTCCCAAGAGGTCACCCATCCTAGTACTACTATCGCCCAAGCACGCTTAACTTCGGAGTTCTGATGGGATCCGGTGCTTTAGTGCTGGTATGATCGCATCCGACATGCAACTATCTATTTGTTCCTTATGCTTGCCCCTACTACTACTACTACTACTACTAGTCGTTGGGTGTCAAGCGCGGTGGGAAAAGTCACACAGTAATCGTCAAAAATAAGAAAATGAGGTCATATAGATCACGGTCCCGCGTCATCCTTGTCACGTGGCGCAAAAATATATTTAAAAAGGGGAATGCAACACGAGGACTTCCCAGGAGGTCACCCATCCTAGTACTACTCTCGCCCAAGCACGCTTAACTTTGGAGTTCTGATGGGATCCGGTGCTTTAGTGCTGGTATGATCGCATCCGACATGCAACTATCTATTTGTTCCTTATGCTTGCCCCTACTACTACTACTACTAGTACTACTACTACTACTACTACTAGTCGTTGGGTGTCAAGCGCGGTGGGAAAAGTCACACAGTAATCGTCAAAAATAAGAAAATGAGGTCATATAGATCACGCTCCCGCGTCATCCTTGTCACGTGGCGCAAAAATATATTTAAAAAGGGGAATGCAACACGAGGACTTCCCAGGAGGTCACCCATCCTAGTACTACTCTCGCCCAAGCACGCTTAACTTCGGAGTTCTGATGGGATCCGGTGCTTTAGTGCTGGTATGATCGCATCCGACATGCAACTATCTATTTGTTCCTTATGCTTGCCCCTACTACTACTACTACTACTAGTCGTTGGGTGTCAAGCGCGGTGGGAAAAGTCACACAGTAATCGTCAAAAATAAGAAAATGAGGTCATATAGATCACGCTCCCGCGTCATCCTTGTCACGTGGCGCAAAAATATATTTAAAAAGGGGAATGCAACACGAGGACTTCCCAGGAGGTCACCCATCCTAGTACTACTCTCGCCCAAACACGCTTAACTTCGGAGTTGTGATGGGATCCGGTGCTTCAGTGCTGGTATGATCGCATCCGACATGCAACCATCTATTTGTTCCTTATGCTTGCCCCTACTACTACTACTAATACTACTACTACTACTACTACTACTACTACTACTACTAGTCGTTGGGTGTCAAGCGCGGTGGGAAAAGTCACACAGTAATCGTCAAAAATAAGAAAATGAGGTCATATACATCACGGTCCCGCGTCATCCTTGTCACGTGGCGCAAAAATATATTTAAAAAGGGGAATGCAACACGAGGACTTCCCAGGAGGTCACCCATCCTAGTACTACTCTCGCCCAAGCACGCTTAAGTTCGGAGTTCTGATGGGATCCGATGCTTTAGTGCTCGTATGATCGCATCCGACATGCAACTATCTATTTGTTCCTTATGCTTGCCCTACTACTACTACTACTACTACTAGTCGTTGGGTGTCAAGCGCGGTGGGAAAAGTCACACAGTAATCGTCAAAAATAAGAAAATGAGGTCATATAGATCACGGTCCCGCGTCGTCCTTGTCACGTGGCGCAAAAATATATTTAAAAAGGGGAATGCAACACGAGGACTTCCCAGGAGGTCACCCATCCTAGTACTACTCTCGCCCAAGCACGCTTAACTTCGGAGTTCTGATGGGATCCGATGCTTTAGTGCTGGTATGATCACATCCGACATGCAACTATCTATTTGTTCCTTATGCTTGCCCCTACTACTACTACTACTAGTCGTTGGGTGTCAAGCGCGGTGGGAAAAGTCACACAGTAATCGTCAAAAATAAGAAAATGAGGTCATATAGATCACGGTCCCGTGTCATCCTTGTCACGTGGCGCAAAAATATATTTAAAAAGGGGAATGCAACACGAGGACTTCCCAGGAGGTCACCCATCCTAGTACTACTCTCGCACAAGCACGCTTAACTTCGGAGTTCTGATGGGATCCGGTGCTTTAGTGCTGGTATGATCGCATCAGACATGCAACTATCTATTTGTTCCTTTTGCTTGCCCCTACTACTACTACTACTACTACTACTACTACTACTACTAGTCGTTGGGTGTCAAGCGCGGTGGGAAAAGTCACACAGTAATCGTCAAAAATAAGAAAATGAGGTCATATAGATCACGCTCCCGCGTCATCCTTGTCACGTGGCGCAAAAATATATTTAAAAAGGGGAATGCAACACGAGGACTTCCCAGGAGGTCACCCATCCTAGTACTACTCTCGCCCAAGCACGCTTAACTTCGGAGTTCTGATGGGATCCGGTGCTTTAGTGCTGGTATGATCGCATCCGACATGCAACTATCTATTTGTTCCTTATGCTTGCCCCTACTACTACTACTACTACTAGTCGTTGGGTGTCAAGCGCGGTGGGAAAAGTCACACAGTAATCGTCAAAAATAAGAAAATGAGGTTATATAGATCACGGTCCCGCGTCATCCTTGTCACGTGGCGCAAAAATATATTTAAAAAGGGGAATGCAACACGAGGACTTCCCAGGAGGTCACCCAGGGAATGCAACACGAGGACTTCCGAGGAGGTCACCCATCCTAGTACTACTCTCGCCCTACTACTACTACTACTACTACTACTAGTCGTTGGGTGTCAAGTGCGGTGGGAAAAGTCACACAGTAATCGTCAAAAATAAGAAAATGAGGTCATATAGATCACGGTCCCGCGTCATCCTTGTCACGTGGCGCAAAAATATATTTAAAAAGGGGAATGCAACACGAGGACTTCCCAGGAGGTCACCCATCCTAGTACTACTCTCGCCCAAGCACACTTAACTTCGGAGTTCTGATGGGATCCGGTGCTTTAGTGCTGGTATGATCGCATCCGACATGCAACTATCTATTTGTTCCTTATGCTTGCCCCTACTACTACTACTACTAGTACTACCACTACTACTACTACTACTACTAGTCGTTGGGTGTCAAGCGCGGTGGGAAAAGTCACACAGTAATCGTCAAAAATAAGAAAATGAGGTCATATAGATCATGCTCCCGCGTCATCCTTGTCACGTGGCGCAAAAATATATTTAAAAAGGGGAATGCAACACGAGGACTTCCCAGGAGGTCACCCATCCTAGTACTACTCTCGCCCAAGCACGCTTAACTTCGGAGTTCTGATGGGATCCGGTGCTTTAGTGCTGGTATGATCGCATCCGACATGCAACTATCTATTTGTTCCTTATGCTTGCCCCTACTACTACTACTACTACTAGTCGTTGGGTGTCAAGCGCGGTGGGAAAAGTCACACAATAATCGTCAAAAATAAGAAAATGAGGTCATATAGATCACGCTCCCGCGTCATCCTTGTCACGTGGCGCAAAAATATATTTAAAAAGGGGAATGCAACACGAGGACTTCCCAGGAGGTCACCCATCCTAGTACTACTCTCGCCCAAACACGCTTAACTTCGGAGTTGTGATGGGATCCGGTGCTTCAGTGCTGGTATGATCGCATCCGACATGCAACCATCTATTTGTTCCTTATGCTTGCCCCTACTACTACTACTAATACTACTACTACTACTACTACTACTACTACTACTAGTCGTTGGGTGTCAAGCGCGGTGGGAAAAGTCACACAGTAATCGTCAAAAATAAGAAAATGAGGTCATATAGATCACGGTCCCGCGTCATCCTTGTCACGTGGCGCAAAAATATATTTAAAAAGGGGAATGCAACACGAGGACTTCCCAGGAGGTCACCCATCCTAGTACTACTCTCGCCCAAGCACGCTTAAGTTCGGAGTTCTGATGGGATCCGATGCTTTAGTGCTGGTATGATCGCATCCGACATGCAACTATCTATTTGTTCCTTATGCTTGCCCTACTACTACTACTACTACTACTAGTCGTTGGGTGTCAAGCGCGGTGGGAAAAGTCACACAGTAATCGTCAAAAATAAGAAAATGAGGTCATATAGATCACGGTCCCGCGTCGTCCTTGTCACGTGGCGCAAAAATATATTTAAAAAGGGGAATGCAACACGAGGACTTCCCAGGAGGTCACCCATCCTAGTACTACTCTCGCCCAAGCACGCTTAACTTCGGAGTTCTGATGGGATCCGGTGCTTTAGTGCTGGTATGATCACATCCGACATGCAACTATCTATTTGTTCCTTATGCTTGCCCCTACTACTACTACTACTAGTCGTTGGGTGTCAAGCGCGGTGGGAAAAGTCACACAGTAATCGTCAAAAATAAGAAAATGAGGTCATATAGATCACGGTCCCGCGTCATCCTTGTCACGTGGCGCAAAAATATATTTAAAAAGGGGAATGCAACACGAGGACTTCCCAGGAGGTCACCCATCCTAGTACTACTCTCGCACAAGCACGCTTAACTTCGGAGTTCTGATGGGATCCGGTGCTTTAGTGCTGGTATGATCGCATCAGACATGCAACTATCTATTTGTTCCTTATGCTTGCCCCTACTACTACTACTACTACTACTACTAGTCGTTGGGTGTCAAGCGCGGTGGGAAAAGTCACACAGTAATCGTCAAAAATAAGAAAATGAGGTCATATAGATCACGCTCCCGCGTCATCCTTGTCACGTGGCGCAAAAATATATTTAAAAAGGGGAATGCAACACGAGGACTTCCCAGGAGGTCACCCATCCTAGTACTACTCTCGCCCAAGCACGCTTAACTTCGGAGTTCTGATGGGATCCGGTGCTTTAGTGCTGGTATGATCGCATCCGACATGCAACTATCTATTTGTTCCTTATGCTTGCCCTACTACTACTACTACTACTAGTCGTTGGGTGTCAAGCGCGGTGGGAAAAGTCACACAGTAATCGTCAAAAATAAGAAAATGAGGTCATATAGATCACGGTCCCGCGTCATCCTTGTCACGTGGCGCAAAAATATATTTAAAAAGGGGAATGCAACACGAGGACTTCCCAGGAGGTCACCCATCCTAGTACTACCCTCGCCCAAGCACGCTTAACTTCGGAGTTCTGATGGGATCCGGTGCTTTAGTGCTGGTATGATCGCATCCGACATGCAACTATCTATTTGTTCCTTATGCTTGCCCCTACTACTACTACTACTACTAGTCGTTGGGTGTCAAGCGCGGTGGGAAAAGTCACACAGTAATCGTCAAAAATAAGAAAATGAGGTTATATAGATCACGGTCCCGCGTCATCCTTGTCACGTGGCGCAAAAATATATTTAAAAAGGGGAATGCAACACGAGGACTTCCCAGGAGGTCACCCAGGGAATGCAACACGAGGACTTCCGAGGAGGTCACCCATCCTAGTACTACTCTCGCCCTACTACTACTACTACTACTACTACTACTACTACTACTACTAGTCGTTGGGTGTCAAGCGCGGTGGGAAAAGTCACACAGTAATCGTCAAAAATAAGAAAATGAGGTCATATAGATCACGGTCCCGCGTCATCCTTGTCACGTGGCGCAAAAATATATTTAAAAAGGGGAATGCAACACGAGGACTTCCCAGGAGGTCACCCATCCTAGTACTACTCTCGCCCAAGCACCCTTAACTTCGGAGTTCTGATGGGATCCGGTGCTTTAGTGCTGGTATGATCGCATCCGACATGCAACTATCTATTTGTTCCTTATGCTTGCCCCTACTACTACTACTACTACTACCACTACTACTACTACTACTACTAGTCGTTGGGTGTCAAGCGCGGTGGGAAAAGTCACACAGTAATCGTCAAAAATAAGAAAATGAGGTCATATAGATCACGCTCCCCCGTCATCCTTGTCACGTGGCGCAAAAATATATTTAAAAAGGGGAATGCAACACGAGGACTTCCCAGGAGGTCACCCATCCTAGTACTACTCTCGCCCTACTACTACTACTACTACTACTACTACTACTACTACTACTACTACTAGTCGTTGGGTGTCAAGCGCGGTGGGAAAAGTCACACAGTAATCGTCAAAAATAAGAAAATGAAGTCATATAGATCACGGTCCCGCGTCATCCTTGTCACGTGGCGTAAAAATATATTTAAAAAGGGGAATGCAACATGAGTTCTGATGGGATCCGGTGCTTTAGTGCTGGTATGATCGCATCCGACATGCAACTATCTATTTGTTCCTTATGCTTGCCCCTACTACTACTACTACTACTACTACTACTACTACTACTACTAGTCGTTGGGTGTCAAGCGCGGTGGGAAAAGTCACACAGTAATCGTCAAAAATAAGAAAATGAGGTCATATAGATCACGTTCCCGCGTCATCCTTGTCACGTGGCGCAAAAATATATTTAAAAAGGGGAATGCAACACGAGGACTTCCCAGAAGGTCACCCATCCTAGTACTACTCTCGCCCAAGCACGCTTAACTTCGGAGTTCTGATGGGATCCGGTGCTTTAGTGCTGGTATGATTGCATCCGACATGCAACTATCTATTTGTTCCTTATGCTTGCCCCTATTACTACTACTACTACTAGTCGTTGGGTGTCAAGCGCGGTGGGAAAAGTCACACAGTAATCGTCAAAAATAAGAAAATGAGGTTATATAGATCACGGTCCCGCGTCATCCTTGTCACGTGGCGCAAAAATATATTTAAAAAGGGGAATGCAACACGAGGACTTCCCAGGAGGTCACCCAGGGAATGCAACACGAGGACTTCCCAGGAGGTCACCCATCCTAGTACTACTCTCGCCCTACTACTACTACTACTACTAGTCGTTGGGTGTCAAGCGCGGTGGGAAAAGTCACACAGTAATCGTCAAAAATAAGAAAATGAGGTCATATAGATCACGGTCCCGCGTCATCCTTGTCACGTGGCGCAAAAATATATTTAAAAAGGGGAATGCAACACGAGGACTTCCCACGAGGTCACCCATCCTAGTACTACTCTCGCCCAAGCACGCTTAACTTCGGAGTTCTGATGGGATCCGGTGCTTTAGTGCTGGTATGATCGCATCCGACATGCAACTATCTATTTGTTCCTTATGCTTGCCCCTACTACTACTACTACTACCACTACTACTACTACTACTACTAGTCGTTGGGTGTCCAGCGCGGTGGGAAAAGTCACACAGTAATCGTCAAAAATAAGAAAATGAGGTCATATAGATCACGCTCCCGCGTCATCCTTGTCACGTGGCGCAAAAATATATTTAAAAAGGGGAATGCAACACGAGGACTTCCCAGGAGGTCACCCATCCTAGTACTACTCTCGCCCTACTACTACTACTACTACTACTACTACTACTACTAGTCGTTGGGTGTCAAGCGCGGTGGGAAAAGTCACACAGTAATCGTCAAAAATAAGAAAATGAGGTCATATAGATCACGGTCCCGCGTCATCCTTGTCACGTGGCGTAAAAATATATTTAAAAAGGGGAATGCAACATGAGGACTTCCCAGGAGGTCACCCATCCTAGTACTACTCTCGCCCAAGCACGCTTAACTTCGTAGTTCTGATGGGATCTCGTGCTTTAGTGCTAGTATGATCGCATCCGACATGCAACTATCTATTTGTTCCTTATGCTTGCCCCTACTACTACTACTACTACTACTACTACTACTACTACTACTACTACTACTACTACTACTACTACTACTAGTCGTTGGGTGTCAAGCGCGGTGGGAAAAGTCACACAGTAATCGTCAAAAATAAGAAAATGAGGTCATATAGATCACGCTCCCGCGTCATCCTTGTCACGTGGCGCAAAAATATATTTAAAAAGGGGAATGCAACACGAGGACTTCCCAGGAGGTCACCCATCCTAGTACTACTCTCGCCCAAGCACGCTTAACTTCGGAGTTCTGATGGGATCCGGTGCTTTAGTGCTGGTATGATCGCATCCAACATGCAACTATCTATTTGTTCCTTATGCTTGCCCCTACTACTACTACTACTACTACTACTACTACTACTACTACTAGTCGTTGGGTGTCAAGCGCGGTGGGAAAAGTGACACAGTAATCGTCAAAAATAAGAAAATGAGGTCATATAGATCACGGTCCCGCGTCATCCTTGTCACGTGGCGCAAAAATATATTGAAAAAGGGGAATGCAACACGAGGACTTCCCAGGAGGTCACCCATCCTAGTACTACTCTCGCCCAAGCACGCTTAACTTCGGAGTTCTGATGGGATCCGATGCTTTAGTGCTGGTATGATCGCATCCGACATGCAACTATCTATTTGTTCCTTATGCTTGCCCCTACTACTACTACTACTACTAGTCGTTGGGTGTCAAGCGCGGTGGGAAAAGTCACACAGTAATCGTCAAAAATAAGAAAATGAGGTCATATAGATCACGGTCCCGCGTCATCCTTGTCATGTGGCGCAAAAATATATTTAAAAAGGGGAATGCAACACGATGGGATCCGGTGCTTTAGTGCTGGTATGATCGCATCCGACATGCAACTATCTATTTGTTCCTTATGCTTGCCCCTACTACTACTACTACTACTACTACTACTAGTCGTTGGGTGTCAAGCGCGGTGGGAAAAGTCACACAGTAATCGTCAAAAATAAGAAAATGAGGTCATATAGATCACGCTCCCGCGTCATCCTTGTCACGTGGCGCAAAAATATATTTAAAAAGGGGAATGCAACACGAGGACTTCCCAGGAGGTCACCCATCCTAGTACTACTCTCGCCCAAGCACGCTTAACTTCGGAGTTCTGATGGGATCCGGTGCTTTAGTGCTGGTATGATCGCATCCGACATGCAACTATCTATTTGTTCCTTATGCTTGCCCCTACTACTACTACTACTACTACTACTACTAGTCGTTGGGTGTCAAGCGCGGTGGGAAAAGTCACACAGTAATCGTCAAAAATAAGAAAATGAGGTCATATAGATCACGGTCCCGCGTCATCCTTGTCACGTGCCGCAAAAATATATTTAAAAAGGGAAATGCAACACGAGGACTTCCCAGGAGGTCACCCATCCTAGTACTACTCTCGGCCAAGCACGCTTAACTTCGGAGTTCTGATGGGATCCGGTGCTTTAGTGCTAGTATGATCGCATCCGACATGCAACTATCTATTTGTTCCTTATGCTTGCCCCTACTACTACTACTACTACTACTACTACTACTACTACTACTAGTCGTTGGGTGTCAAGCGCGGTGGGAAAAGTCACACAGTAATCGTCAAAAATAAGAAAATGAGGTCATATAGATCACGGTCCCGCGTCATCCTTGTCACGTGCCGCAAAAATATATTTAAAAAGGGGAATGCAACACGAGGACTTCCCAGGAGGTCACCCATCCTAGTACTACTCTCGCCCAAGCACGCTTAACTTCGGAGTTGTGATGGGATCCGGTGCTTTAGTGCTGGTATGATCGCATCCGACATGCAACTATCTATTTGTTCCTTATGCTTGCCCCTACTACTACTACTACTACTACTACTACTACTACTAGTCGTTGGGTGTCAAGCGCGGTGGGAAAAGTCACACAGTAATCGTCAAAACTAAGAAAATGAGGTCATATAGATCACGCTCCCGCGTCATCCTTGTCACGTGGCGCAAAAATATATTTAAAAAGGGGAATGCAACACGAGGACTTCCCAGGAGGTCACCCATCCTAGTACTACTCTCGCCCAAGCACGCTTAACTTCGGAGTTCTGATGGGATCCGGTGCTTTAGTGCTGGTATGATCGCATCCGACATGCAACTATCTATTTGTTCCTTATGCTTGCCCCTACTACTACTACTACTACTACTAGTACTACTACTAGTCGTTGGGTGTCAAGCGCGGTGGGAAAAGTCACACAGTAATCGTCAAAAATAAGAAAATGAGGTCATATAGATCACGCTCCCGCGTCATCCTTGTCACGTGGCGCAAAAATATATTTAAAAAGGGGAATGCAACAAGAGGACTTCCCAGGAGGTCACCCATCCTAGTACTACTCTCGCCCAAGCACGCTTAACTTCGGAGTTCTGATGGGATCCGGTGCTTTAGTGCTGGTATGATCGCATCCGACATGCAACTATCTATTTCTTCCTTATGCTTGCCCCTACTACTACTACTACTACTACTACTACTACTACTACTAGTCGTTGGGTGTCAAGCGCGGTGGGAAAAGTCACACAGTAATCGTCAAAAATAAGAAAATGAGGTCATATAGATCACGGTCCCGCGTCATCCTTGTCACGTGGCGTAAAAATATATTTAAAAAGGGGAATGCAACATGAGGACTTCCCAGGAGGTCACCCATCCTAGTACTACTCTCGCCCAAGCACGCTTAACTTCGGAGTTCTGATGGGATCTCGTGCTTTAGTGCTAGTATGATCGCATCCGACATGCAACTATCTATTTGTTCCTTATGCTTGCCCCTACTACTACTACTACTACTACTACTACTACTACTACTACTAGTCGTTGGGTGTCAAGCGCGGTGGGAAAAGTCACACAGTAATCGTCAAAAATAAGAAAATGAGGTCATATAGATCACGCTCCCGCGTCATCCTTGTCACGTGGCGCAAAAATATATTTAAAAAGGGGAATGCAACACGAGGACTTCCCAGGAGGTCACCCATCCTAGTACTACTCTCGCCCAAGCACGCTTAACTTCGGAGTTCTGATGGGATCCGGTGCTTTAGTGCTGGTATGATCGCATCCAACATGCAACTATCTATTTGTTCCTTATGCTTGCCCCTACTACTACTACTACTACTACTACTACTACTACTAGTCGTTGGGTGTCAAGCGCGGTGGGAAAAGTCACACAGTAATCGTCAAAAATAAGAAAATGAGGTCATATAGATCACGGTCCCGCGTCATCCTTGTCACGTGGCGCAAAAATATATTGAAAAAGGGGAATGCAACACGAGGACTTCCCAGGAGGTCACCCATCCTAGTACTACTCTCGCCCAAGCACGCTTAACTTCGGAGTTCTGATGGGATCCGATGCTTTAGTGCTGGTATGATCGCATCCGACATGCAACTATCTATTTGTTCCTTATGCTTGCCCCTACTACTACTACTACTACTAGTCGTTGGGTGTCAAGCGCGGTGGGAAAAGTCACACAGTAATCGTCAAAAATAAGAAAATGAGGTCATATAGATCACGGTCCCGCGTCATCCTTGTCATGTGGCGCAAAAATATATTTAAAAAGGGGAATGCAACACGATGGGATCCGGTGCTTTAGTGCTGGTATGATCGCATCCGACATGCAACTATCTATTTGTTCCTTATGCTTGCCCCTACTACTACTACTACTACTACTACTACTAGTCGTTGGGTGTCAAGCGCGGTGGGAAAAGTCACACAGTAATCGTCAAAAATAAGAAAATGAGGTCATATAGATCACGCTCCCGCGTCATCCTTGTCACGTGGCGCAAAAATATATTTAAAAAGGGGAATGCAACACGAGGACTTCCCAGGAGGTCACCCATCCTAGTACTACTCTCGCCCAAGCACGCTTAACTTCGGAGTTCTGATGGGATCCGGTGCTTTAGTGCTGGTATGATCGCATCCGACATGCAACTATCTATTTGTTCCTTATGCTTGCCCCTACTACTACTACTACTACTACTACTAGTCGTTGGGTGTCAAGCGCGGTGGGAAAAGTCACACAGTAATCGTCAAAAATAAGAAAATGAGGTCATATAGATCACGGTCCCGCGTCATCCTTGTCACGTGCCGCAAAAATATATTTAAAAAGGGAAATGCAACACGAGGACTTCCCAGGAGGTCACCCATCCTAGTACTACTCTCGGCCAAGCACGCTTAACTTCGGAGTTCTGATGGGATCCGGTGCTTTAGTGCTGGTATGATCGCATCCGACATGCAACTATCTATTTGTTCCTTATGCTTGCCCCTACTACTACTACTACTACTACTACTACTACTACTACTACTACTAGTCGTTGGGTGTCAAGCGCGGTGGGAAAAGTCACACAGTAATCGTCAAAAATAAGAAAATGAGGTCATATAGATCACGGTCCCGCGTCATCCTTGTCACGTGCCGCAAAAATATATTTAAAAAGGGGAATGCAACACGAGGACTTCCCAGGAGGTCACCCATCCTAGTACTACTCTCGCCCAAGCACGCTTAACTTCGGAGTTGTGATGGGATCCGGTGCTTTAGTGCTGGTATGATCGCATCCGACATGCAACTATCTATTTGTTCCTTATGCTTGCCCCTACTACTACTACTACTACTACTACTACTAGTCGTTGGGTGTCAAGCGCGGTGGGAAAAGTCACACAGTAATCGTCAAAACTAAGAAAATGAGGTCATATAGATCACGCTCCCGCGTCATCCTTGTCACGTGGCGCAAAAATATATTTAAAAAGGGGAATGCAACACGAGGACTTCCCAGGAGGTCACCCATCCTAGTACTACTCTCGCCCAAGCACGCTTAACTTCGGAGTTCTGATGGGATCCGGTGCTTTAGTGCTGGTATGATCGCATCCGACATGCAACTATCTATTTGTTCCTTATGCTTGCCCCTACTACTACTACTACTACTAGTACTACTACTAGTCGTTGGGTGTCAAGCGCGGTGGGAAAAGTCACACAGTAATCGTCAAAAATAAGAAAATGAGGTCATATAGATCACGCTCCCGCGTCATCCTTGTCACGTGGCGCAAAAATATATTTAAAAAGGGGAATGCAACAAGAGGACTTCCCAGGAGGTCACCCATCCTAGTACTACTCTCGCCCAAGCACGCTTAACTTCGGAGTTCTGATGGGATCCGGTGCTTTAGTGCTGGTATGATCGCATCCGACATGCAACTATCTATTTCTTCCTTATGCTTGCCCCTACTACTACTACTACTACTACTACTACTAGTCGTTGGGTGTCAAGCGCGGTGGGAAAAGTCACACAGTAATCGTCAAAAATAAGAAAATGAGGTCATATAGATCACGGTCCCGCGTCATCCTTGTCACGTGGCGCAAAAATATATTGAAAAAGGGGAATGCAACACGAGGACTTCCCAGGAGGTCACACATCCTAGTACTACTCTCGCCCAAGCACGCTTAACTTCGGAGTTCTGATGGGATCCGATGCTTTAGTGCTGGTATGATCGCATCCGACATGCAACTATCTATTTGTTCCTTATGCTTGCCCCTACTACTACTACTACTACTACTACTACTACTAGTCGTTGGGTGTCAAGCGCGGTGGGAAAAGTCACACAGTAATCGTCAAAAATAAGAAAATGAGGTCATATAGATCACGGTCCCGCGTCATCCTTGTCATGTGGCGCAAAAATATATTTAAAAAGGGGAATGCAACACGAGGACTTCCCATGAGGTCACCCATCCTAGTACTACTCTCGCCCAAGCACGCTTAACTTCGGAGTTCTGATGGGATCCGGTGCTTTAGTGGTGGTATGATCGCATCCGACATGCAACTATCTATTTGTTCCTTATGCTTGCCCCTACTACTACTACTACTACTACTACTACTAGTCGTTGGGTGTCAAGCGCGGTGGGAAAAGTCACACAGTAATCGTCAAAAATAAGAAAATGAGGTCATATAGATCACGCTCCCGCGTCATCCTTGTCACGTGGCGCAAAAATATATTTAAAAAGGGGAATGCAACACGAGGACTTCCCAGGAGGTCACCCATCCTAGTACTACTCTCGCCCAAGCACGCTTAACTTCGGAGTTCTGATGGGATCCGGTGCTTTAGTGCTGGTATGATCGCATCCCAGATGCAACTATCTATTTCTTCCTTATGCTTGCCCCTACTACTACTACTACTACTACTACTAGTAGTCGTTGGGTGTCAAGCGCGGTGGGAAAAGTCACACAGTAATCGTCAAAAATAAGAAAATGAGGTCATATAGATCACGCTCCCGCGTCATCCTTGTCACGTGCCGCAAAAATATATTTAAAAAGGGGAATGCAGCACGAGGACTTCCGAGGAGGTCACCCATCCTAGTACTACTCTCGCCCAAGTACGCTTAACTTCGGAGTTCTGATGGGATCCGGTGCTTTAGTGCTGGTATGATCGCATCCGACATGCAACTATCTATTTCTTCCTTATGCTTGCCCCTACTACTACTACTACTACTACTACTACTACTACTAGTCGTTGGGTGTCAAGCGCGGTGGGAAAAGTCACACAGTAATCGTCAAAAATAAGAAAATGAGGTCATATAGATCACGCTCCCGCGTCATCCTTGTCACGTGCCGCAAAAATATATTTAAAAAGGGGAATGCAACACGAGGACTTCCGAGGAGGTCACCCATCCTAGTACTACTCTCGCCCAAGTACGCTTAACTTCGGAGTTCTGATGGGATCCGGTGCTTTAGTGCTGGTATGATCGCATCCGACATGCAACTATCTATTTGTTCCTTATGCTTGCCCCTACTACTACTACTACTACTACTACTACTACTACTACTAGTCGTTGGGTGTCAAGCGCGGTGGGAAAAGTCACACAGTAATCGTCAAAAATAAGAAAATGAGGTCATATAGATCACGGTACCGCGTCATCCTTGTCATGTGGCGCAAAAATATATTTAAAAAGGGGAATGCAACACGAGGACTTCCCAGGAGGTCACCCATCCTAGTACTACTCTCGCCCAAGCACGCTTAACTTCGGAGTTCTGATGGGATCCGGTGCTTTAGTGCTGGTATGATCGCATCCGACATGCAACTATCTATTTGTTCCTTATGCTTGCCCCTACTACTACTACTACTACTACTAGTCGTTGGGTGTCAAGCGCGGTGGGAAAAGTCACACAGTAATCGTCAAAAATAAGAAAATGAGGTCATATAGATCACGCTCCCGCGTCATCCTTGTCACGTGGCGCAAAAATATATTTAAAAAGGGGAATGCAACACGAGGACTTCCCAGGAGGTCACCCATCCTAGTACTACTCTCGCCCAAGCACGCTTAACTTCGGAGTTCTGATGGGATCCGGTGCTTTAGTGCTGGTATGATCGCATCCGACATGCAACTATCTATTTGTTCCTTATGCTTGCCCCTACTACTACTACTACTAGTACTACTACTACTACTACTACTACTAGTCGTTGGGTGTCAAGCGCGGTGGGAAAAGTCACACAGTAATCGTCAAAAATAAGAAAATGAGGTCATATAGATCACGGCCCCGCGTCATCCTTGTCACGTGCCGCAAAAATATATTTAAAAAGGGAAATGCAACACGAGGACTTCCCAGGAGGTCACCCATCCTAGTACTACTCTCGCCCAAGCACGCTTAACTTCGGAGTTCTGATGGGATCCGGTGCTTTAGTGCTCGTATGATCGCATCCGACATGCAACTATCTATTTGTTCCTTATGCTTGCCCCTACTACTACTACTACTACTACTACTACTACTACTACTAGTCGTTGGGTGTCAAGCGCGGTGGGAAAAGTCACACAGTAATCGTCAAAAATAAGAAAATGAGGTCATATAGATCACCGTCCCGCGTCATCCTTGTCACGTGCCGCAAAAATATATTTAAAAAGGGGAATGCAACACGAGGACTTCCCAGGAGGTCACCCATCCTAGTACTACTCTCGCCCAAGCACGCTTAACTTCGGAGTTGTGATGGGATCCGGTGCTTTAGTGCTGGTATGATCGCATCCGACATGCAACTATCTATTTGTTCCTTATGCTTGCCCCTACTACTACTACTACTACTACTACTACTAGTCGTTGGGTGTCAAGCGCGGTGGGAAAAGTCACACAGTAATCGTCAAAAATAAGAAAATGAGGTCATATAGATCACGCTCCCGCGTCATCCTTGTCACGTGGCGCAAAAATATATTTAAAAAGGGGAATGCAACACGAGGACTTCCCAGGAGGTCACCCATCCTAGTACTACTCTCGCCCAAGCACGCTTAACTTCGGAGTTCTGATGGGATCCGGTGCTTTAGTGCTGGTATGATCGCATCCGACATGCAACTATCTATTTGTTCCTTATGCTTGCCCCTACTACTACTACTACTACTACTACTACTAGTCGTTGGGTGTCAAGCGCGGTGGGAAAAGTCACACAGTAATCGTCAAAAATAAGAAAATGAGGTCATATAGATCACGCCCCGCGTCATCCTTGTCACGTGGCGCAAAAATATATTTAAAAAGGGGAATGCAACAAGAGGACTTCCCAGGAGGTCACCCATCCTAGTACTACTCTCGCCCAAGCACGCTTAACTTCGGAGTTCTGATGGGATCCGGTGCTTTAGTGCTGGTATGATCGCATCCGACATGCAACTATCTATTTCTTCCTTATGCTTGCCCCTACTACTACTACTACTACTAGTCGTTGGGTGTCAAGCGCGGTGGGAAAAGTCACACAGTAATCGTCAAAAATAAGAAAATGAGGTCATATAGATCACGGTCCCGCGTCATCCTTGTCACGTGGCGCAAAAATATATTGAAAAAGGGGAATGCAACACGAGGACTTCCCAGGAGGTCACACATCCTAGTACTACTCTCGCCCAAGCACGCTTAACTTCGGAGTTCTGATGGGATCCGATGCTTTAGTGCTGGTATGATCGCATCCGACATGCAACTATCTATTTGTTCCTTATGCTTGCCCCTACTACTACTACTACTAGTCGTTGGGTGTCAAGCGCGGTGGGAAAAGTCACACAGTAATCGTCAAAAATAAGAAAATGAGGTCATATAGATCACGGTCCCGCGTCATCCTTGTCATGTGGCGCAAAAATATATTTAAAAAGGGGAATGCAACACGAGGACTTCCCATGAGGTCACCCATCCTAGTACTACTCTCGCCCAAGCACGCTTAACTTCGGAGTTCTGATGGGATCCGGTGCTTTAGTGCTGGTATGATCGCATCCGACATGCAACTATCTATTTGTTCCTTATGCTTGCCCCTACTACTACTACTACTACTACTACTACTAGTCGTTGGGTGTCAAGCGCGGTGGGAAAAGTCACACAGTAATCGTCAAAAATAAGAAAATGAGGTCATATAGATCACGCTCCCGCGTCATCCTTGTCACGTGGCGCAAAAATATATTTAAAAAGGGGAATGCAACAAGAGGACTTCCCAGGAGGTCACCCATCCTAGTACTACTCTCGCCCAAGCACGCTTAACTTCGGAGTTCTGATGGGATCCGGTGCTTTAGTGCTGGTATGATCGCATCCGACATGCAACTATCTATTTCTTCCTTATGCTTGCCCCTACTACTACTACTACTACTAGTCGTTGGGTGTCAAGCGCGGTGGGAAAAGTCACACAGTAATCGTCAAAAATAAGAAAATGAGGTCATATAGATCACGGTCCCGCGTCATCCTTGTCACGTGGCGCAAAAATATATTGAAAAAGGGGAATGCAACACGAGGACTTCCCAGGAGGTCACACATCCTAGTACTACTCTCGCCCAAGCACGCTTAACTTCGGAGTTCTGATGGGATCCGATGCTTTAGTGCTGGTATGATCGCATCCGACATGCAACTATCTATTTGTTCCTTATGCTTGCCCCTACTACTACTACTACTAGTCGTTGGGTGTCAAGCGCGGTGGGAAAAGTCACACAGTAATCGTCAAAAATAAGAAAATGAGGTCATATAGATCACGGTCCCGCGTCATCCTTGTCATGTGGCGCAAAAATATATTTAAAAAGGGGAATGCAACACGAGGACTTCCCATGAGGTCACCCATCCTAGTACTACTCTCGCCCAAGCACGCTTAACTTCGGAGTTCTGATGGGATCCGGTGCTTTAGTGGTGGTATGATCGCATCCGACATGCAACTATCTATTTGTTCCTTATGCTTGCCCCTACTACTACTACTACTACTACTACTAGTCGTTGGGTGTCAAGCGCGGTGGGAAAAGTCACACAGTAATCGTCAAAAATAAGAAAATGAGGTCATATAGATCACGCTCCCGCGTCATCCTTGTCACGTGGCGCAAAAATATATTTAAAAAGGGGAATGCAACACGAGGACTTCCCAGGAGGTCACCCATCCTAGTACTACTCTCGCCCAAGCACGCTTAACTTCGGAGTTCTGATGAGATCCGGTGCTTTAGTGCTGGTATGATCGCATCCCACATGCAACTATCTATTTCTTCCTTATGCTTGCCCCTACTACTACTACTACTACTACTACTACTACTACTACTACTACTAGTAGTCGTTGGGTGTCAAGCGCGGTGGGAAAAGTCACACAGTAATCGTCAAAAATAAGAAAATGAGGTCATATAGATCACGCTCCCGCGTCATCCTTGTCACGTGCCGCAAAAATATATTTAAAAAGGGGAATGCAGCACGAGGACTTCCGAGGAGGTCACCCATCCTAGTACTACTCTCGCCCAAGTACGCTTAACTTCGGAGTTCTGATGGGATCCGGTGCTTTAGTGCTGGTATGATCGCATCCGACATGCAACTATCTATTTCTTCCTTATGCTTGCCCCTACTACTACTACTACTACTACTACTACTACTACTACTAGTCGTTGGGTGTCAAGCGCGGTGGGAAAAGTCACACAGTAATCGTCAAAAATAAGAAAATGAGGTCATATAGATCACGCTCCCGCGTCATCCTTGTCACGTGCCGCAAAAATATATTTAAAAAGGGGAATGCAACACGAGGACTTCCGAGGAGGTCACCCATCCTAGTACTACTCTCGCCCAAGTACGCTTAACTTCGGAGTTCTGATGGGATCCGGTGCTTTAGTGCTGGTATGATCGCATCCGACATGCAACTATCTATTTGTTCCTTATGCTTGCCCCTACTACTACTACTACTACTACTACTACTACTACTACTACTAGTCGTTGGGTGTCAAGCGCGGTGGGAAAAGTCACACAGTAATCGTCAAAAATAAGAAAATGAGGTCATATAGATCACGGTACCGCGTCATCCTTGTCACGTGCCGCAAAAATATATTTAAAAAGGGAAATGCAACACGAGGACTTCCGAGGAGGTCACTTATCCTAGTACTACTCTCGCCCAAGCACGCTTAACTTCGGAGTTCTGATGGGATCCGGTGCTTTAGTGCTGGTATGATCGCATCCGACATGCAACTATCTATTTCTTCCTTATGCTTGCCCCTACTACTACTACTACTACTACTACTACTACTACTAGTCGTTGGGTGTCAAGCGCGGTGGGAAAAGTCACACAGTAATCGTCAAAAATAAGAAAATGAGGTCATATAGATCACGGTCCCGCGTCATCCTTGTCACGTGCCGCAAAAATATATTTAAAAAGGGGAATGCAACACGAGGACTTCCCAGGAGGTCACCCATCCTAGTACTACTCTTGCCCAAGCACGCTTAACTTCGGAGTTTTCGGAGTTCTGATGGGATCCGGTGCTTTAGTGCTGGTATGATCGCATCCGACATGCAACTATCTATTTGTTCCTTATGCTTGCCCCTACTACTACTACTACTACTAGTCGTTGGGTGTCAAGCGCGGTGGGAAAAGTCACACAGTAATCGTCAAAAATAAGAAAATGAGGTCATATAGATCACGCTCCCGCGTCATCCTTGTCACGTGGCGCAAAAATATATTTAAAAAGGGGAATGCAACACGAGGACTTCCCAGGAGGTCACCCATCCTAGTACTACTCTCGCCCAAGCACGCTTAACTTCGGAGTTCTCATGGGATCCGGTGCTTTAGTGCTGGTATGATCGCATCCGACATGCAACTATCTATTTGTTCCTTATGCTTGCCCCTACTACTACTACTACTACTAGTACTACTACTACTAGTCGTTGGGTGTCAAGCGCGGTGGGAAAAGTCACACAGTAATCGTCAAAAATAAGAAAATGAGGTCATATAGATCACGCTCCCGCGTCATCCTTGTCACGTGGCGCAAAAATATATTTAAAAAGGGGAATGCAACACGAGGACTTCCCAGGAGGTCACCCATCCTAGTACTACTCTCGCCCAAGCACGCTTAACTTCGGAGTTCTCATGGGATCCGGTGCTTTAGTGCTGGTATGATCGCATCCGACATGCAACTATCTATTTGTTCCTTATGCTTGCCCCTACTACTACTACTACTACTACTAGTACTACTACTACTAGTCGTTGGGTGTCAAGCGCGGTGGGAAAAGTCACACAGTAATCGTCAAAAATAAGAAAATGAGGTCATATAGATCACGCTCCCGCGTCATCCTTGTCACGTGGCGCAAAAATATATTTAAAAAGGGGAATGCAACACGAGGACTTCCCAGGAGGTCACCCATCCTAGTACTACTCTCGCCCAAGCACGCTTAACTTCGGAGTTCTGATGGGATCCGGTGCTTTAGTGCTGGTATGATCGCATCCGACATGCAACTATCTATTTCTTCCTTATGCTTGCCCCTACTACTACTACTACTACTACTACTACTACTAGTCGTTGGGTGTCAAGCGCGGTGGGAAAAGTCACACAGTAATCGTCAAAAATAAGAAAATGAGGTCATATAGATCACGGTCCCGCGTCATCCTTGTCACGTGCCGCAAAAATATATTTAAAAAGGGGAATGCAACACGAGGACTTCCCAGGAGGTCACCCATCCTAGTACTACTCTCGCCCAAGTACGCTTAACTTCGGAGTTCTGATGGGATCCGGTGCTTTAGTGCTGGTATGATCGCATCCGACATGCAACTATCTATTTGTTCCTTATGCTTGCCCCTACTACTACTACTACTACTAGTAGTCGTTGGGTGTCAAGCGCGGTGGAAAAAGTCACACAGTAATCGTCAAAAATAAGAAAATGAGGTCATATAGATCACGCTCCCGCGTCATCCTTGTCACGTGGCGTAAAAATATATTTAAAAAGGGAAATGCAACACGAGGACTTCCCAGGAGGTCACCCATCCTAGTACTACTCTCGCCCAAGCATGCTTAACTTCGGAGTTCTGATGGGATCCGGTGCTTTAGTGCTGGTATGATCGCATCCGACATGCAACTATCTATTTGTTCCTTATGCTTGCCCCTACTACTACTACTACTACTACTACTACTAGTCGTTGGGTGTCAAGCGCGGTGGGAAAAGTCACACAGTAATCGTCAAAAATAAGAAAATGAGCTCATATAGATCACGGTCCCGCGTCATCCTTCTCACGTGCCGCAAAAATATATTTAAAAAGGGGAATGCAACACGAGGACTTCCCAGGAGGTCACCCATCCTAGTACTACTCTCGCCCAAGCACGCTTAACTTCGGAGTTCTGATGGGATCCGGTGCTTTAGTGCTGGTATGATCGCATCCGACATGCAACTATCTATTTGTTCCTTATGCTTGCCCCTACTACTACTACTACTACTACTAGTCGTTGGGTGTCAAGCGCGGTGGGATAAGTCACACAGTAATCGTCAAAAATAAGAAAATGAGGTCATATAGATCACGGTCCTGCGTCATCCTTGTCACGTGGCGCAAAAATATATTTAAAAAGGGGAATGCAACACGAGGACTTCCCAGGAGGTCACCCATCCTAGTACTACTCTCGCCCAAGCACGCTTAACTTCGGAGTTCTGATGGGATCCGGTGCTTTAGTGCTGGTATGATCGCATCCGACATGCAACTATCTATTTGTTCCTTATGCTTGCCCCTACTACTACTACTACTACTACTACTACTACTACTACTACTACTACTACTACTACTACTACTACTACTACTACTACTACTACTACTACTACTACTACTAGTCGTTGGGTGTCAAGCGCGGTGGGAGAAGTCACACAGTAATCGTCAAAAATAAGAAAATGAGGTCATATAGATCACGCTCCCGCGTCATCCTTGTCACGTGGCGCAAAAATATATTTAAAAAGGGAAATGCAACACGAGGACTTCCCAGGAGGTCACCCATCCTCGTACTACTCTCGCCCAAGCACGCTTAACTTCGGAGTTCTGATGGGATCCGGTGCTTTAGTGCTGGTATGATCGCATCCGACATGCAACTATCTATTTGTTCCTTATGCTTGCCCCTACTACTACTACTACTAGTCGTTGGGTGTCAAGCGCGGTGGGAAAAGTCACACAGTAATCGTCAAAAATAAGAAAATGAGGTCATATAGATCACGCTCCCGCGTCATCCTTGTCACGTGGCGCAAAAATATATTTAAAAAGGGGAATGCAACACGAGGACTTCCCAGGAGGTCACCCATCCTAGTACTACTCTCGCCCAAACACGCTTAACTTCGGAGTTCTGATGGGATCCGGTGCTTCAGTGCTGGTATGATCGCATCCGACATGCAACCATCTATTTGTTCCTTATGCTTGCCCCTACTACTACTACTAATACTACTACTACTACTACTACTACTACTACTACTACTAGTCGTTGGGTGTCAAGCGCGGTGGGAAAAGTCACACAGTAATCGTCAAAAATAAGAAAATGAGGTCATATAGATCACGGTCCCGCGTCATCCTTGTCACGTGGCGCAAAAATATATTTAAAAAGGGGAATGCAACACGAGGACTTCCCAGGTGGTCACCCATCCTAGTACTACTCTCGCCCAAGCACGCTTAACTTCAGAGTTCTAATGGGATCCGGTGCTTTAGTGCTGGTATGATCGCATCCGACATGCAACTATCTATTTGTTCCTTATGCTTGCCCCTACTACTACTACTACTATTACTACTACTACTACTAGTCGTTGGGTGTCAAGCGCGGTGGGAAAAGTCACACAGTAATCGTCAAAAATAAGAAAATGAGGTCATATAGATCACGCTCCCGCGTCATCCTTGTCACGTGGCGCAAAAATATATTTAAAAAGGGGAATGCAACACGAGGACTTCCCAGGAGGTCACCCATCCTAGTACTACTCTCGCCCAAGCACGGTTAACTTCGGAGTTCTGATGGTATCCGGTGCTTTAGTGCTGGTATGATCGCATCCGACATGCAACTATCTATTTGTTCCTTATGCTTGCCCCTACTACTACTACTACTACTACTAGTCGTTGGGTGTCAAGCGCGGTGGGAAAAGTCACACAGTAATCGTCAAAAATAAGAAAATGAGGTCATATAGATCACGCTCCCGCGTCATCCTTGTCACGTGGCGCAAAAATATATTTAAAAAGGGGAATGCAACACGAGGACTTCCCAAGAGGTCACCCATCCTAGTACTACTATCGCCCAAGCACGCTTAACTTCGGAGTTCTGATGGGATCCGGTGCTTTAGTGCTGGTATGATCGCATCCGACATGCAACTATCTATTTGTTCCTTATGCTTGCCCCTACTACTACTACTACTACTACTACTACTACTAGTCGTTGGGTGTCAAGCGCGGTGGGAAAAGTCACACAGTAATCGTCAAAAATAAGAAAATGAGGTCATATAGATCACGGTCCCGCGTCATCCTTGTCACGTGGCGCAAAAATATATTTAAAAAGGGGAATGCAACACGAGGACTTCCCAGGAGGTCACCCATCCTAGTACTACTCTCGCCCAAACACGCTTAACTTCGGAGTTCTGATGGGATCCGGTGCTTCAGTGCTGGTATGATCGCATCCGACATGCAACCATCTATTTGTTCCTTATGCTTGCCCCTACTACTACTACTACTACTACTACTACTACTACTACTACTACTACTACTACTACTACTACTAGTCGTTGGGTGTCAAGCGCGGTGGGAAAAGTCACACAGTAATCGTCAAAAATAAGAAAATGAGGTCATATAGATCACGGTCCCGCGTCATCCTTGTCACGTGCCGCAAAAATATATTTAAAAAGGGGAATGCAACACGAGGACTTCCCAGGTGGTCACCCATCCTAGTACTACTCTCGCCCAAGCACGCTTAACTTCAGAGTTCTAATGGGATCCGGTGCTTTAGTGCTGGTATGATCGCATCCGACATGCAACTATCTATTTGTTCCTTATGCTTGCCCCTACTACTACTACTACTATTACTACTACTACTACTACTACTACTAGTACTACTACTACTACTACTACTACTACTACTACTACTACTACTACTAGTCGTTGGGTGTCAAGCGCGGTGGGAAAAGTCACACAGTAATCGTCAAAAATAAGAAAATGAGGTCATATAGATCACGCTCCCGCGTCATCCTTGTCACGTGGCGCAAAAATATATTTAAAAAGGGGAATGCAACACGAGGACTTCCCAGGAGGTCACCCATCCTAGTACTACTCTCGCCCAAGCACGGTTAACTTCGGAGTTCTGATGGTATCCGGTGCTTTAGTGCTGGTATGATCGCATCCGACATGCAACTATCTATTTGTTCCTTATGCTTGCCCCTACTACTACTACTACTACTACTAGTCGTTGGGTGTCAAGCGCGGTGGGAAAAGTCACACAGTAATCGTCAAAAATAAGAAAATGAGGTCATATAGATCACGCTCCCGCGTCATCCTTGTCACGTGGCGCAAAAATATATTTAAAAAGGGGAATGCAACACGAGGACTTCCCAAGAGGTCACCCATCCTAGTACTACTATCGCCCAAGCACGCTTAACTTCGGAGTTCTGATGGGATCCGGTGCTTTAGTGCTGGTATGATCGCATCCGACATGCAACTATCTATTTGTTCCTTATGCTTGCCCCTACTACTACTACTACTACTACTACTACTACTAGTCGTTGGGTGTCAAGCGCGGTGGGAAAATTCACACAGTAATCGTCAAAAATAAGAAAATGAGGTCATATAGATCACGGTCCCGCGTCATCCTTGTCACGTGGCGCAAAAATATATATTTAAAAAGGGGAATGCAACACGAGGACTTCCCAGGAGGTCACCCATCCTAGTACTACTCTCGCCCAAGCACGCTTAACTTCGGAGTTCTGATGGGATCCGATGCTTTAGTGCTGGTATGATCGCATCCGACATGCAACTATCTATTTGTTCCTTATGCTTGCCCCTACTACTACTACTACTAGTACTACTACTACTACTACTACTACTAGTCGTTGGGTGTCAAGCGCGGTGGGAAAAGTCACACAGTAATCGTCAAAAATAAGAAAATGAGGTCATATAGATCACGGTCCCGCGTCATCCTTGTCACGTGGCGCAAAAATATATTTAAAAAGGGGAATGCAACACGAGGACTTCCCAGGAGGTCAACCATCCTAGTACTACTCTCGCCCAAGCACGCTTAACTTCGGAGTTCTGATGGGATCCGGTGCTTTAGTGCTGGTATGATCGCATCCGACATGCAACTATCTATTTGTTCCTTATGCTTGCCCCTACTACTACTACTACTAGTCGTTGGGTGTCAAGCGCGGTGGGAAAAGTCACACAGTAATCGTAAAAAATAAGAAAATGAGGTCATATAGATCACGCTCCCGCGTCATCCTTGTCACGTGGCGCAAAAAGATATTTAAAAAGGGGAATGCAACACGAGGACTTCCGAGGACGTCACCCATCCTAGTACTACTCTCGCCCAAACACGCTTAACTTCGGAGTTCTGATGGGATCCGGTGCTTCAGTGCTGGAATGATCGCATCCGACATTCAACCATCTATTTGTTCCTTATGCTTGCCCCTACTACTACTACTACTACTACTACTACTACTACTACTACTACTAGTCGTTGGGTGTCAAGCGCGGTGGGAAAAGTCACACAGTAATCGTCAAAAATAAGAAAATGAGGTCATATAGATCACGGTCCCGCGTCATCCTTGTCACGTGGCGCAAAAATATATTTAAAAAGGGGAATGCAACACGAGGACTTCCCAGGAGGTCACCCATCCTAGTACTACTCTCGCCCAAGCACGCTTAACTTCAGAGTTCTAATGGGATCCGGTGCTTTAGTGCTGGTATGATCGCATCCGACATGCAACTATCTATTTGTTCCTTATGCTTGCCCCTACTACTACTACTACTATTACTACTACTACTACTACTACTACTAGTACTACTACTACTACTACTACTACTACTACTACTACTACTAGTCGTTGGGTGTCAAGCGCGGTGGGAAAAGTCACACAGTAATCGTCAAAAATAAGAAAATGAGGTCATATAGATCACGCTCCCGCGTCATCCTTGCCACGTGGCGCAAAAATATATTTAAAAAGGGGAATGCAACACGAGGACTTCCCAGGAGGTCACCCATCCTAGTACTACTCTCGCCCAAGCACGGTTAACTTCGGAGTTCTGATGGTATCCGGTGCTTTAGTGCTGGTATGATCGCATCCGACATGCAACTATCTATTTGTTCCTTATGCTTGCCCCTACTACTACTACTACTACTACTACTAGTCGTTGGGTGTCAAGCGCGGTGGGAAAAGTCACACAGTAATCGTCAAAAATAAGAAAATGAGGTCATATAGATCACGCTCCCGCGTCATCCTTGTCACGTGGCGCAAAAATATATTTAAAAAGGGGAATGCAACACGAGGACTTCCCAAGAGGTCACCCATCCTAGTACTACTATCGCCCAAGCACGCTTAACTTCGGAGTTCTGATGGGATCCGGTGCTTTAGTGCTGGTATGATCGCATCCGACATGCAACTATCTATTTGTTCCTTATGCTTGCCCCTACTACTACTACTACTACTACTACTACTACTAGTCGTTGGGTGTCAAGCGCGGTGGGAAAAGTCACACAGTAATCGTCAAAAATAAGAAAATGAGGTCATATAGATCACGGTCCCGCGTCATCCTTGTCACGTGGCGCAAAAATATATTTAAAAAGGGGAATGCAACACGAGGACTTCCCAGGAGGTCACCCATCCTAGTACTACTCTCGCCCAAGCACGCTTAACTTCGGAGTTCTGATGGGATCCGGTGCTTTAGTGCTGGTATGATCGCATCCGACATGCAACTATCTATTTGTTCCTTATGCTTGCCCCTACTACTACTACTACTAGTACTACTACTACTACTACTACTACTAGTCGTTGGGTGTCAAGCGCGGTGGGAAAAGTCACACAGTAATCGTCAAAAATAAGAAAATGAGGTCATATAGATCACGGTCCCGCGTCATCCTTGTCACGTGGCGCAAAAATATATTTAAAAAGGGGAATGCAACACGAGGACTTCCCAGGAGGTCACCCATCCTAGTACTACTCTCGCCCAAGCACGCTTAACTTCGGAGTTCTGATGGGATCCGGTGCTTTAGTGCTGGTATGATCGCATCCGACATGCAACTATCTATTTGTTCCTTATGCTTGCCCCTACTACTACTACTACTAGTCGTTGGGTGTCAAGCGCGGTGGGAAAAGTCACACAGTAATCGTAAAAAATAAGAAAATGTGGTCATATAGATCACGCTCCCGCGTCATCCTTGTCACGTGGCGCAAAAATATATTTAAAAAGGGGAATGCAACACGAGGACTTCCCAGGACGTCACCCATCCTAGTACTACTCTCGCCCAAACACGCTTAACTTCGGAGTTCTGATGGGATCCGGTGCTTCAGTGCTGGAATGATCGCATCCGACATGCAACCATCTATTTGTTCCTTATGCTTGCCCCTACTACTACTAATACTACTACTACTACTACTACTACTACTACTACTACTACTAGTCGTTGGGTGTCAAGCGCGGTGGGAAAAGTCACACAGTAATCGTCAAAAATAAGAAAATGAGGTCATATAGATCACGCTCCCGCGTCATCCTTGTCACGTGGCGCAAAAATATATTTAAAAAGGGGAATGCAACACGAGGACTTCCCAGGAGGTCACCCATCCTAGTACTACTCTCGCCCAAGCACGCTTAACTTCAGAGTTCTAATGGGATCCGGTGCTTTAGTGCTGGTATGATCGCATCCGACATGCAACTATCTATTTGTTCCTTATGCTTGCCCCTACTACTACTACTACTACTATTACTACTACTACTACTACTACTACTACTACTACTACTACTACTACTACTACTACTACTAGTCGTTGGGTGTCAAGCGCGGTGGAAAAAGTCACACAGTAATCGTCAAAAATAAGAAAATGAGGTCATATAGATCACGCTCCCGCGTCATCCTTGTCACGTGGCGCAAAAATATATTTAAAAAGGGGAATGCAACACGAGGACTTCCCAGGAGGTCACCCATCCTAGTACTACTCTCGCCCAAGCACGGTTAACTTCGGAGTTCTGATGGGATCCGGTGCTTTAGTGCTGGTATGATCGCATCCGACATGCAACTATCTATTTGTTCCTTATGCTTGCCCCTACTACTACTACTACTACTAGTCGTTGGGTGTCAAGCGCGGTGGGAAAAGTCACACAGTAATCGTCAAAAATAAGAAAATGAGGTCATATAGATCACGCTCCCGCGTCATCCTTGTCACGTGGCGCAAAAATATATTTAAAAAGGGGAATGCAACACGAGGACTTCCCAGGAGGTCACCCATCCTAGTACTACTCTCGCCCAAGCACGGTTAACTTCGGAGTTCTGATGGTATCCGGTGCTTTAGTGCTGGTATGATCGCATCCGACATGCAACTATCTATTTGTTCCTTATGCTTGCCCCTACTACTACTACTACTACTACTAGTCGTTGGGTGTCAAGCGCGGTGGGAAAAGTCACACAGTAATCGTCAAAAATAAGAAAATGAGGTCATATAGATCACGCTCCCGCGTCATCCTTGTCACGTGGCGCAAAAATATATTTAAAAAGGGAATGCAACACGAGGACTTCCCAAGAGGTCACCCATCCTAGTACTACTATCGCCCAAGCACGCTTAACTTCGGAGTTCTGATGGGATCCGGTGCTTTAGTGCTGGTATGATCGCATCCGACATGCAACTATCTATTTGTTCCTTATGCTTGCCCCTACTACTACTACTACTACTACTACTACTAGTCGTTGGGTGTCAAGCGCGGTGGGAAAAGTCACACAGTAATCGTCAAAAATAAGAAAATGAGGTCATATAGATCACGGTCCCGCGTCATCCTTGTCACGTGGCGCAAAAATATATTTAAAAAGGGGAATGCAACACGAGGACTTCCCAGGAGGTCACCCATCCTAGTACTACTCTCGCCCAAACACGCTTAACTTCGGAGTTCTGATGGGATCCGGTGCTTCAGTGCTGGTATGATCGCATCCGACATGCAACCATCTATTTGTTCCTTATGCTTGCCCCTACTACTACTACTAATACTACTACTACTACTACTACTACTACTACTACTACTACTAGTCGTTGGGTGTCAAGCGCGGTGGGAAAAGTCACACAGTAATCGTCAAAAATAAGAAAATGAGGTCATATAGATCACGGTCCCGCGTCATCCTTGTCACGTGCCGCAAAAATATATTTAAAAAGGGGAATGCAACACGAGGACTTCCCAGGTGGTCACCCATCCTAGTACTACTCTCGCCCAAGCACGCTTAACTTCAGAGTTCTAATGGGATCCGGTGCTTTAGTGCTGGTATGATCGCATCCGACATGCAACTATCTATTTGTTCCTTATGCTTGCCCCTACTACTACTACTACTATTACTACTACTACTACTACTACTACTAGTACTACTACTACTACTACTACTACTACTACTACTACTACTACTACTACTACTAGTCGTTGGGTGTCAAGCGCGGTGGGAAAAGTCACACAGTAATCGTCAAAAATAAGAAAATGAGGTCATATAGATCACGCTCCCGCGTCATCCTTGTCACGTGGCGCAAAAATATATTTAAAAAGGGGAATGCAACACGAGGACTTCCCAGGAGGTCACCCATCCTAGTACTACTCTCGCCCAAGCACGGTTAACTTCGGAGTTCTGATGGTATCCGGTGCTTTAGTGCTGGTATGATCGCATCCGACATGCAACTATCTATTTGTTCCTTATGCTTGCCCCTACTACTACTACTACTACTACTAGTCGTTGGGTGTCAAGCGCGGTGGGAAAAGTCACACAGTAATCGTCAAAAATAAGAAAATGAGGTCATATAGATCACGCTCCCGCGTCATCCTTGTCACGTGGCGCAAAAATATATTTAAAAAGGGGAATGCAACACGAGGACTTCCCAAGAGGTCACCCATCCTAGTACTACTATCGCCCAAGCACGCTTAACTTCGGAGTTCTGATGGGATCCGGTGCTTTAGTGCTGGTATGATCGCATCCGACATGCAACTATCTATTTGTTCCTTATGCTTGCCCCTACTACTACTACTACTACTACTACTACTACTAGTCGTTGGGTGTCAAGCGCGGTGGGAAAATTCACACAGTAATCGTCAAAAATAAGAAAATGAGGTCATATAGATCACGGTCCCGCGTCATCCTTGTCACGTGGCGCAAAAATATATATTTAAAAAGGGGAATGCAACACGAGGACTTCCCAGGAGGTCACCCATCCTAGTACTACTCTCGCCCAAGCACGCTTAACTTCGGAGTTCTGATGGGATCCGATGCTTTAGTGCTGGTATGATCGCATCCGACATGCAACTATCTATTTGTTCCTTATGCTTGCCCCTACTACTACTACTACTAGTACTACTACTACTACTACTACTACTAGTCGTTGGGTGTCAAGCGCGGTGGGAAAAGTCACACAGTAATCGTCAAAAATAAGAAAATGAGGTCATATAGATCACGGTCCCGCGTCATCCTTGTCACGTGGCGCAAAAATATATTTAAAAAGGGGAATGCAACACGAGGACTTCCCAGGAGGTCACCCATCCTAGTACTACTCTCGCCCAAGCACGCTTAACTTCGGAGTTCTGATGGGATCCGGTGCTTTAGTGCTGGTATGATCGCATCCGACATGCAACTATCTATTTGTTCCTTATGCTTGCCCCTACTACTACTACTACTAGTCGTTGGGTGTCAAGCGCGGTGGGAAAAGTCACACAGTAATCGTAAAAAATAAGAAAATGAGGTCATATAGATCACGCTCCCGCGTCATCCTTGTCACGTGGCGCAAAAATATATTTAAAAAGGGGAATGCAACACGAGGACTTCCCAGGACGTCACCCATCCTAGTACTACTCTCGCCCAAACACGCTTAACTTCGGAGTTCTGATGGGATCCGGTGCTTCAGTGCTGGAATGATCGCATCCGACATGCAACCATCTATTTGTTCCTTATGCTTGCCCCTACTACTACTACTACTACTACTACTACTACTACTACTACTACTACTACTACTACTAGTCGTTGGGTGTCAAGCGCGGTGGGAAAAGTCACACAGTAATCGTCAAAAATAAGAAAATGAGGTCATATAGATCACGGTCCCGCGTCATCCTTGTCACGTGGCGCAAAAATATATTTAAAAAGGGGAATGCAACACGAGGACTTCCCAGGAGGTCACCCATCCTAGTACTACTCTCGCCCAAGCACGCTTAACTTCAGAGTTCTAATGGGATCCGGTGCTTTAGTGCTGGTATGATCGCATCCGACATGCAACTATCTATTTGTTCCTTATGCTTGCCCCTACTACTACTACTACTACTATTAGTACTACTACTACTACTACTACTACTACTACTACTACTACTACTACTACTAGTCGTTGGGTGTCAAGCGCGGTGGGAAAAGTCACACAGTAATCGTCAAAAATAAGAAAATGAGGTCATATAGATCACGCTCCCGCGTCATCCTTGTCACGTGGCGCAAAAATATATTTAAAAAGGGGAATGCAACACGAGGACTTCCCAGGAGGTCACCCATCCTAGTACTACTCTCGCCCAAGCACGGTTAACTTCGGAGTTCTGATGGGATCCGGTGCTTTAGTGCTGGTATGATCGCATCCGACATGCAACTATCTATTTGTTCCTTATGCTTTCCCCTACTACTACTACTACTACTAGTCGTTGGGTGTCAAGCGCGGTGGGAAAAGTCACACAGTAATCGTCAAAAATAAGAAAATGAGGTCATATAGATCACGCTCCCGCGTCATCCTTGTCACGTGGCGCAAAAATATATTTAAAAAGGGGAATGCAACACGAGGACTTCCCAGGAGGTCACCCATCCTAGTACTACTCTCGCCCAAGCACGGTTAACTTCGGAGTTCTGATGGTATCCGGTGCTTTAGTGCTGGTATGATCGCATCCGACATGCAACTATCTATTTGTTCCTTATGCTTGCCCCTACTACTACTACTACTACTACTACTACTAGTCGTTGGGTGTCAAGCGCGGTGGGAAAAGTCACACAGTAATCGTCAAAAATAAGAAAATGAGGTCATATAGATCACGGTCCCGCGTCATCCTTGTCACGTGGCGCAAAAATATATTTAAAAAGGGGAATGCAACACGAGGACTTCCCAAGAGGTCACCCATCCTAGTACTACTATCGCCCAAGCACGCTTAACTTCGGAGTTCTGATGGGATCCGGTGCTTTAGTGCTGGTATGATCGCATCCGACATGCAACTATCTATTTGTTCCTTATGCTTGCCCCTACTACTACTACTACTACTACTACTAGTCGTTGGGTGTCAAGCGCGGTGGGAAAAGTCACACAGTAATCGTCAAAAATAAGAAAATGAGGTCATATAGATCACGGTCCCGCGTCATCCTTGTCACGTGGCGCAAAAATATATTTAAAAAGGGGAATACAACACGAGGACTTCCCAGGAGGTCACCCATCCTAGTACTACTCTCGCCCAAGCACGCTTAACTTCGGAGTTCTGATGGGATCCGGTGCTTTAGTGCTGGTATGATCGCATCCGACATGCAACTATCTATTTGTTCCTTATGCTTGCCCCTACTACTACTACTACTACTAGTCGTTGGGTGTCAAGCGCGGTGGGAAAAGTCACACAGTAATCGTCAAAAATAAGAAAATGAGGTCATATAGATCACGGTCCCGCGTCATCCTTGTCACGTGGCGCAAAAATATATTTAAAAAGGGGAATGCAACACGAGGACTTCCCAGGAGGTCACCCATCCTAGTACTACTCTCGCCCAAGCACGCTTAACTTCGGAGTTCTGATGGGATCCGGTGCTTTAGTGCTGGTATGATCGCATCCGACATGCAACTATCTATTTGTTCCTTATGCTTGCCCCTACTACTACTACTACTAGTACTACTACTACTACTACTACTACTAGTCGTTGGGTGTCAAGCGCGGTGGGAAAAGTCACACAGTAATCGTCAAAAATAAGAAAATGAGGTCATATAGATCACGGTCCCGCGTCATCCTTGTCACGTGGCGCAAAAATATATTTAAAAAGGGGAATGCAACACGAGGACTTCCCAGGAGGTCACCCATCCTAGTACTACTCTCGCCCAAGCACGCTTAACTTCGGAGTTCTGATGGGATCCGGTGCTTTAGTGCTGGTATGATCGCATCCGACATGCAACTATCTATTTGTTCCTTATGCTTGCCCCTACTACTACTACTACTACTAGTCGTTGGGTGTCAAGCGCGGTGGGAAAAGTCACACAGTAATCGTCAAAAATAAGAAAATGAGGTCATATAGATCACGCTCCCGCGTCATCCTTGTCACGTGGCGCAAAAATATATTTAAAAAGGGGAATGCAACACGAGGACTTCCCAGGACGTCACCCATCCTAGTACTACTCTCGCCCAAACACGCTTAACTTCGGAGTTCTGATGGGATCCGGTGCTTCAGTGCTGGAATGATCGCATCCGACATGCAACCATCTATTTGTTCCTTATGCTTGCCCCTACTACTACTAATACTACTACTACTACTACTACTACTACTACTACTACTACTAGTACTAGTCGTTGGGTGTCAAGCGCGGTGGGAAAAGTCACACAGTAATTGTCAAAAATAAGAAAATGAGGTCATATAGATCACGGTCCCGCGTCATCCTTGTCACGTGGCGCAAAAATATATTTAAAAAGGGGAATGCAACACGAGGACTTCCCAGGAGGTCACCCATCCTAGTACTACTCTCGCCCAAGCACGCTTAACTTCAGAGTTCTAATGGGATCCGGTGCTTTAGTGCTGGTATGATCGCATCCGACATGCAACTATCTATTTGTTCCTTATGCTTGCCCCTACTACTACTACTACTACTACTATTACTACTACTACTACTACTACTACTACTACTACTAGTCGTTGGGTGTCAAGCGCGGTGGGAAAAGTCACACAGTAATCGTCAAAAATAAGAAAATGAGGTCATATAGATCACGCTCCCGCGTCATCCTTGTCACGTGGCGCAAAAATATATTTAAAAAGGGGAATGCAACACGAGGACTTCCCAGGAGGTCACCCATCCTAGTACTACTCTCGCCCAAGCACGGTTAACTTCGGAGTTCTGATGGGATCCGGTGCTTTAGTGCTGGTATGATCGCATCCGACATGCAACTATCTATTTGTTCCTTATGCTTGCCCCTACTACTACTACTACTACTACTACTACTACTAGTACTACTACTACTAGTCGTTGGGTGTCAAGCGCGGTGGGAAAAGTCACACAGTAATCGTCAAAAATAAGAAAATGAGGTCATATAGATCACGGTCCCGCGTCATCCTTGTCACGTGGCGCAAAAATATATTTAAAAAGGGGAATGCAACACGAGGACTTCCCAGGAGGTCACCCATCCTAGTACTACTCTCGCCCAAGCACGCTTAACTTCGGAGTTCTGATGGGATCCGGTGCTTCAGTGCTGGTATGATCGCATCCGACATGCAGCCATCTATTTGTTCCCTATGCTTGCCCCTACTACTACTACTAATACTACAACTACTACTACTACTACTACTACTACTACTAGTCGTTGGGTGTCAAGCGCGGTGGGAAAAGTCACACAGTAATCGTCAAAAATAAGAAAATGAGGTCATATAGATCACGGTCCCGCGTCATCCTTGTCACGTGGCGCAAAAATATATTTAAAAAGGGGAATGCAACACGAGGACTTCCCAGGAGGTCACCCATCCTAGTACTACTCTCGCCCAAGCACGCTTAACTTCAGAGTTCTAATGGGATCCGGTGCTTTAGTGCTGGTATGATCGCATCCGACATGCAACTATCTATTTGTTCCTTATGCTTGCCCCTACTACTACTACTACTACTACTATTACTACTACTACTACTACTACTACTACTACTAGTCGTTGGGTGTCAAGCGCGGTGGGAAAAGTCACACAGTAATCGTCAAAAATAAGAAAATGAGGTCATATAGATCACGGTCCCGCGTCATCCTTGTCACGTGGCGCAAAATTATATTTAAAAAGGGGAATGCAACACGAGGACTTCCCAGGAGGTCACCCATCCTAGTACTACTCTCGCCCAAGCACGGTTAACTTCGGAGTTCTGATGGGATCCGGTGCTTTAGTGCTGGTATGATCGCATCCGACATGCAACTATCTATTTGTTCCTTATGCTTGCCCCTACTACTACTACTACTACTACTACTACTACTACTACTACTACTACTACTAGTCGTTGGGTGTCAAGCGCGGTGGGATAAGTCACAGAGTAATCGTCAAAAATAAGAAAATGAGGTCATATAGATCACGGTCCTGCGTCATCCTTGTCACGTGGCGCAAAAATATATTTAAAAAGGGGAATGCAACACGAGGACTTCCCAAGAGGTCACCCATCCTAGTACTACTCTCGCCCAAGCACGCTTAACTTCAGAGTTCTGATGGGATCCGGTGCTTTAGTGCTGGTATGATCGCATCCGACATGCAACTATCTATTTCTTCCTTATGCTTGCCCCTACTACTACTACTACTACTACTACTACTACTACTACTAGTCGTTGGGTGTCAAGCGCGGTGGGAAAAGTCACACAGTAATCGTCAAAAATAAGAAAATGAGGTCATATAGATCACGGTCCCGCGTCATCCTTGTCACGTGCCGCAAAAATATATTTAAAAAGGGGAATGCAACACGAGGACTTCCCAGGAGGTCACCCATCCTAGTACTACTCTCGCCCAAGCACGCTTAACTTCGGAGTTCTGATGGGATCCGGTGCTTTAGTGCTGGTATGATCGCATCCGACATGCAACTATCTATTTGTTCCTTATGCTTGCCCCTACTACTACTACTACTACTACTACTACTACTACTACTACTACTAGTCGTTGGGTGTCAAGCGCGGTGGGAGAAGTCACACAGTAATCGTCAAAAATAAGAAAATGAGGTCATATAGATCACGCTCCCGCGTCATCCTTGTCACGTGGCGCAAAAATATATTTAAAAAGGGAAATGCAACACGAGGACTTCCCAGGAGGTCACCCATCCTAGTACTACTCTCGCCCAAGCACGCTTAACTTCGGAGTTCTGATGGGATCCGATGCTTTAGTGCTGGTATGATCGCATCCGACATGCAACTATCTATTTGTTCCTTATGCTTGCCCCTACTACTACTACTACTACTAGTCGTTGGGTGTCAAGCGCGGTGGGAAAAGTCACACAGTAATCGTCAAAAATAAGAAAATGAGGTCATATAGATCACGCTCCCGCGTCATCCTTGTCACGTGGCGCAAAAATATATTTAAAAAGGGGAATGCAACACGAGGACTTCCTAGGAGGTCACCCATCCTAGTACTACTCTCGCCCAAACACGCTTAACTTCGGAGTTCTGATGGGATCCGGTGCTTCAGTGCTGGTATGATCGCATCCGACATGCAACCATCTATTTGTTCCTTATGCTTGCCCCTACTACTACTACTAATACTACTACTACAACTACTACTACTACTACTACTACTAGTCGTTGGGTGTCAAGCGCGGTGGGAAAAGTCACACAGTAATCGTCAAAAATAAGAAAATGAGGTCATATAGATCACGCTCCCGCGTCATCCTTGTCACGTGCCGCAAAAATATATTTAAAAAGGGGAATGCAACACGAGGACTTCCCAGGAGGTCACCCATCCTAGTACTACTCTCGCCCAAGTACGCTTAACTTCGGAGTTCTGATGGGATCCGGTGCTTTAGTGCTGGTATGATCGCATCCGACATGCAACTATCTATTTGTTCCTTATGCTTGCCCCTACTACTACTACTACTACTACTACTACTAGTCGTTGGGTGTCAAGCGCGGTGGAAAAAGTCACACAGTAATCGTCAAAAATAAGAAAATGAGGTCATATAGATCACGCTCCCGCGTCATCCTTGTCACGTGGCGCAAAAATATATTTAAAAAGGGAAATGCAACACGAGGACTTCCCAGGAGGTCACCCATCCTAGTACTACTCTCGCCCAAGCACGCTTAACTTCGGAGTTCTGATGGGATCCGGTGCTTTAGTGCTGGTATGATCGCATCCGACATGCAACTATCTATTTGTTCCTTATGCTTGCCCCTACTACTACTACTACTACTACTACTACTACTACTACTACTACTACTACTAGTCCTTGGGTGTCAAGCGCGGTGGGAAAAGTCACACAGTAATCGTCAAAAATAAGAAAATGAGCTCATATAGATCACGGTCCCGCGTCATCCTTGTCACGTGCCGCAAAAATATATTTAAAAAGGGGAATGCAACACGAGGACTTCCCAGGAGGTCACCCATCCTAGTACTACTCTCGCCCAAGCACGCTTAACTTCGGAGTTCTGATGGGATCCGGTGCTTTAGTGCTGGTATGATCGCATCCGAGTTGCAACTATCTATTTGTTCCTTATGCTTGCCCCTACTACTACTACTACTACTACTACTACTACTACTACTACTAGTCGTTGGGTGTCAAGCGCGGTGGGATAAGTCACACAGTAATCGTCAAAAATAAGAAAATGAGGTCATATAGATCACGGTCCTGCGTCATCCTTGTCACGTGGCGCAAAAATATATTTAAAAAGGGGAATGCAACACGAGGACTTCCCAGGAGGTCACCCATCCTAGTACTACTCTCGCCCAAGCACGCTTAACTTCAGAGTTCTGATGGGATCCGATGCTTTAGTGCTGGTATGATCGCATCCGACATGCAACTATCTATTTCTTCCTTATGCTTGCCCCTACTACTACTACTACTACTACTACTACTACTACTACTAGTCGTTGGGTGTCAAGCGCGGTGGGAAAAGTCACACAGTAATCGTCAAAAATAAGAAAATGAGGTCATATAGATCACGGTCCCGCGTCATCCTTGTCACGTGCCGCAAAAATATATTTAAAAAGGGGAATGCAACACGAGGACTTCCCAGGAGGTCACCCATCCTAGTACTACTCTCGCCCAAGCACGCTTAACTTCGGAGTTCTGATGGGATCCGGTGCTTTAGTGCTGGTATGATCGCATCCGACATGCAACTATCTATTTGTTCCTTATGCTTGCCCCTACTACTACTACTACTACTACTACTACTACTACTACTACTACTACTACTACTACTACTACTACTACTACTACTACTACTACTACTACTACTACTACTACTACTACTACTACTACTACTACTACTACTACTACTACTACTACTACTACTACTACTACTACTACTACTACTACTACTACTACTACTACTACTACTACTAGTCGTTGGGTGTCAAGCGCGGTGGGAGAAGTCACACAGTAATCGTCAAAAATAAGAAAATGAGGTCATATAGATCACGCTCCCGCGTCATCCTTGTCACGTGGCGCAAAAATATATTTAAAAAGGGAAATGCAACACGAGGACTTCCCAGGAGGTCACCCATCCTAGTACTACTCTCGCCCAAGCACGCTTAACTTCGGAGTTCTGATGGGATCCGGTGCTTTAGTGCTGGTATGATCGCATCCGACATGCAACTATCTATTTGTTCCTTATGCTTGCCCCTACTACTACTACTACTACTAGTCGTTGGGTGTCAAGCGCGGTGGGAAAAGTCACACAGTAATCGTCAAAAATAAGAAAATGAGGTCATATAGATCACGCTCCCGCGTCATCCTTGTCACGTGGCGCAAAAATATATTTAAAAAGGGGAATGCAACACGAGGACTTCCCAGGAGGTCACCCATCCTAGTACTACTCTCGCCCAAACACGCTTAACTTCGGAGTTCTGATGGGATCCGGTGCTTCAGTGCTGGTATGATCGCATCCGACATGCAACCATCTATTTGTTCCTTATGCTTGCCCCTACTACTACTACTAATACTACTACTACAACAACTACTACTACTACTACTACTAGTCGTTGGGTGTCAAGCGCGGTGGGAAAAGTCACACAGTAATCGTCAAAAATAAGAAAATGAGGTCATATAGATCACGGTCCCGCGTCATCCTTGTCACGTGGCGCAAAAATATATTTAAAAAGGGGAATGCAACACGAGGACTTCCCAGGAGGTCACCCATCCTAGTACTACTCTCGCCCAAGCACGCTTAACTTCAGAGTTCTAATGGGATCCGGTGCTTTAGTGCTGGTATGATCGCATCCCACATGCAACTATCTATTTGTTCCTTATGCTTGCCCCTACTACTACTACTACTACTACTACTACTACTACTACTACTACTACTACTACTACTACTACTACTACTACTACTACTACTACTAGTCGTTGGGTGTCAAGCGCGGTGGGAAAAGTCACACAGTAATCGTCAAAAATAAGAAAATGAGGTCATATAGATCACGCTCCCGCGTCATCCTTGTCACGTGGCGCAAAAATATATTTAAAAAGGGGAATGCAACACGAGGACTTCCCAGGAGGTCACCCATCCTAGTACTACTCTCGCCCAAGCACGGTTAACTTCGGAGTTCTGATGGGATCCGGTGCTTTAGTGCTGGTATGATCGCATCCGACATGCAACTATCTATTTGTTCCTTATGCTTGCCCCTACTACTACTACTACTAGTAGTAGTAGTCGTTGGGTGTCAAGCGCGGTGGGAAAAGTCACACAGTAATCGTCAAAAATAAGAAAATGAGGTCATATAGATCACGCTCCCGCGTCATCCTTGTCACGTGGCGCAAAATTATATTTAAAAAGGGGAATGCAACACGAGGACTTCCCAAGAGGTCACCCATCCTAGTACTACTCTCGCCCAAGCACGCTTAACTTCGGAGTTCTGATGGGATCCGGTGCTTTAGTGCTGGTATGATCGCATCCGACATGCAACTATCTATTTGTTCCTTATGCTTGCCCCTACTACTACTACTACTAGTCGTTGGGTGTCAAGCGCGGTGGGAAAAGTCACACAGTAATCGTCAAAAATAAGAAAATGAGGTCATATAGATCACGCTCCCGCGTCATCCTTGTCACGTGGCGCAAAAATATATTTAAAAAGGGGAATGCAACACGAGGACTTCCCAGGAGGTCACCCATCCTAGTACTACTCTCGCCCAAGCACGCTTAACTTCGGAGTTCTGATGGGATCCGGTGCTTCAGTGCTGGTATGATCGCATCCGACATGCAACCATCTATTTGTTCCTTATGCTTGCCCCTACTACTACTACTAATACTACTACTACTACTACTACTACTACTACTACTACTACTAGTCGTTGGGTGTCAAGCGCGGTGGGAAAAGTCACACAGTAATCGTCAAAAATAAGAAAATGAGGTCATATAGATCACGGTCCCGCGTCATCCTTGTCACGTGGCGCAAAAATATATTTAAAAAGGGGAATGCAACACGAGGACTTCCCAGGAGGTCACCCATCCTAGTACTACTCTCGCCCAAGCACGCTTAACTTTAGAGTTCTAATGGGATCCGGTGCTTTAGTGCTGGTATGATCGCATCCGACATGCAACTATCTATTTGTTCCTTATGCTTGCCCCTACTACTACTACTACTACTACTACTACTACTACTACTACTACTACTACTACTACTACTACTACTACTACTACTACTACTACTACTACTACTACTACTACTACTACTACTACTACTACTACTACTACTACTAGTCGTTGGGTGTCAAGCGCGGTGGGAAAAGTCACACAGTAATCGTCAAAAATAAGAAAATGAGGTCATATAGATCACGCTCCCGCGTCATCCTTGTCACGTGGCGCAAAAATATATTTAAAAAGGGGAATGCAACACGAGGACTTCCCAGGAGGTCACCCATCCTAGTACTACTCTCGCCCAAGCACGGTTAACTTGAGAGTTCTAATGGGATCCGGTGCTTTAGTGCTGGTATGATCGCATCCGACATGCAACTATCTATTTGTTCCTTATGCTTGCCCCTACTACTACTACTACTACTACTACTACTACTATTACTACTACTACTACTACTACTACTACTACTAGTCGTTGGGTGTCAAGCGCGGTGGGAAAAGTCACACAGTAATCGTCAAAAATAAGAAAATGAGGTCATATAGATCACGCTCCCGCGTCATCCTTGTCACGTGGCGCAAAAATATATTTAAAAAGGGGAATGCAACACGAGGACTTCCCAGGAGGTCACCCATCCTAGTACTACTCTCGCCCAAGCACGGTTAACTTCGGAGTTCTGATGGGATCCGGTGCTTTAGTGCTGGTATGATCGCATCCGACATGCAACTATCTATTTGTTCCTTATGCTTGCCCCTACTACTACTACTACTACTACTACTACTACTACTAGTCGTTGGGTGTCAAGCGCGGTGGGAAAAGTCACAAAGTAATCGTCAAAAATAAGAAAATGAGGTCATATAGATCACGCTCCCGCGTCATCCTTGTCACGTGGCGCAAAAATATATTTAAAAAGGGGAATGCAACACGAGGACTTCCCAAGAGGTCACCCATCCTAGTACTACTATCGCCCAAGCACGCTTAACTTCGGAGTTCTGATGGGATCCGGTGCTTTAGTGCTGGTATGATCGCATCCGACATGCAACTATCTATTTGTTCCTTATGCTTGCCCCTACTACTACTACTACTACTACTAGTCGTTGGGTGTCAAGCGCGGTGGGAAAAGTCACACAGTAATCGTCAAAAATAAGAAAATGAGGTCATATAGATCACGGTCCCGCGTCATCCTTGTCACGTGGCGCAAAAATATATTTAAAAAGGGGAATGCAACACGAGGACTTCCCAGGAGGTCACCCATCCTAGTACTACTCTCGCCCAAGCACGCTTAACTTCGAAGTTCTGATGGGATCCGGTGCTTTAGTGCTGGTATGATCGCATCCGACATGCAACTATCTATTTGTTCCTTATGCTTGCCCCTACTACTACTACTACTAGTACTACTACTACTACTACTACTACTAGTCGTTGGGTGTCAAGCGCGGTGGGAAAAGTCACACAGTAATCGTCAAAAATAAGAAAATGAGGTCATATAGATCACGGTCCCGCGTCATCCTTGTCACGTGGCGCAAAAATATATTTAAAAAGGGGAATGCAACACGAGGACTTCCCAGGAGGTCGCCCATCCTAGTACTACTCTCGCCCAAGCACGCTTAACTTCGGAGTTCTGATGGGATCCGGTGCTTTAGTGCTGGTATGATCGCATCCAACGTGCAACTATCTATTTGTTCCTTATGCTTGCCCCTACTACTACTAGTACTAGTACTAATACTACTACTACTACTAGTCGTTGGGTGTCAAGCGCGGTGGGAAAAGTCACACAGTAATCGTCAAAAATAAGAAAATGAGGTCATATAGATCACGCTCCCGCATCATCCTTGTCACGGGGCGCAAAAATATATTTAAAAAGGGGAATGCAACACGAGGACTTCCCAGGAGGTCACCCATCCTAGTACTACTCTCGCCCAAGCACGGTTAACTTCGGAGTTCTGATGGGATCCGGTGCTTTAGTGCTGGTATGATCGCATCCGACATGCAACTATCTATTTGTTCCTTATGCTTGCCCCTACTACTACTACTACTAGTAGTAGTAGTCGTTGGGTGTCAAGCGCGGTGGGAAAAGTCACACAGTAATCGTCAAAAATAAGAAAATGAGGTCATATAGATCACGCTCCCGCGTCATCCTTGTCACGTGGTATATTTAAAAAGGGGAATGCAACACGAGGACTTCCCAAGAGGTCACCCATCCTAGTACTACTCTCGCCCAAGCACGCTTAACTTCGGAGTTCTGATGGGATCCGGTGCTTTAGTGCTGGTATGATCGCATCCGACATGCAACTATCTATTTGTTCCTTATGCTTGCCCCTACTACTACTACTACTACTAGTCGTTGGGTGTCAAGCGCGGTGGGAAAAGTCACACAGTAATCGTCAAAAATAAGAAAATGAGGTCATATAGATCACGCTCCCGCGTCATCCTTGTCACGTGGCGCAAAAATATATTTAAAAAGGGGAATGCAACACGAGGACTTCCCAGGAGGTCACCCATCCTAGTACTACTCTCGCCCAAGCACGCTTAACTTCGGAGTTCTGATGGGATCCGGTGCTTCAGTGCTGGTATGATCGCATCCGACATGCAACCATCTATTTGTTCCTTATGCTTGCCCCTACTACTACTACTACTACTAGTCGTTGGGTGTCAAGCGCGGTGGGAAAAGTCACACAGTAATCGTCAAAAATAAGAAAATGAGGTCATATAGATCACGCTCCCGCGTCATCCTTGTCACGTGGCGCAAAAATATATTTAAAAAGGGGAATGCAACACGAGGACTTCCCAGGAGGTCACCCATCCTAGTACTACTCTCGCCCAAACACGCTTAACTTCGGAGTTCTGATGGGATCCGGTGCTTCAGTGCTGGTATGATCGCATCCGACATGCAACCATCTATTTGTTCCTTATGCTTGCCCCTACTACTACTACTACTAGTACTACTACTACTAGTCGTTGGGTGTCAAGCGCGGTGGGAAAAGTCACACAGTAATCGTCAAAAATAAGAAAATGAGGTCATATAGATCACGCTTCCGCGTCATCCTTGTCACGTGGCGCAAAAATATATTTAAAAAGGGGAATGCAACACGAGGACTTCCCAGGAGGTCACCCATCCTAGTACTACTCTCGCCCAAGCACGCTTAACTTCGGAGTTCTGATGGGATCCGGTGCTTTAGTGCTGGTATGATCGCATCCGACATGCAACTATCTATTTGTTCCTTATGCTTGCCCCTACTACTACTACTACTAGTACTACTAGTACTACTACTACTAGTAGTCGTTGGGTGTCAAGCGCGGTGGGAAAAGTCACACAGTAATCGTCAAAAATAAGAAAATGAGGTCATATAGATCACGGTCCCGCGTCATCCTTGTCACGTGGCGCAAAAATATATTTAAAAAGGGGAATGCAACACGAGGACTTCCCACGAGGTCACCCATCCTAGTACTACTCTCACCCAAGCACGCTTAACTTCGGAATTCTGATGGGATCCGGTGCTTTAGTGCTGGTATGATCGCATCCGACATGCAACTATCTATTTGTTCCTTATGCTTGCCCCTACTACTACTACTACTAGTACTACTACTACTACTACTACTAGTCGTTGGGTGTCAACCGCGGTGGGAAAAGTCACACAGTAATCGTCAAAAATAAGAAAATGAGGTCATATAGATCACGCTCCCGCGTCATCCTTGTCACGTGGCGCAAAAATATATTTAAAAACGGGAATGCAACACGAGGACTTCCCAGGAGGTCACCCATCCTAGTACTACTCTCGCCCAAGCACGCTTAACTTCGGAGTTCTGATGGGATCCGGTGCTTTAGTGCTGGTATGATCGCATCCGACATGCAACTATCTATTTGTTCCTTATGCTTGCCCCTACTACTACTACTACTACTAGTACTACTACTACTACTACTACTACTAGTCGTTGGGTGTCAAGCGCGGTGGGAAAAGTCACACAGTAATCGTCAAAAATAAGAAAATGAGGTCATATAGATCACGCTCCCGCGTCATCCTTGTCACGTGGCGCAAAAATATATTTAAAAAGGGGAATGCAACACGAGGACTTCCCAGGAGGTCACCCATCCTAGTACTACTCTCGCCCAAGCACGCTTAACTTCGGAGTTCTGATGGGATCCGGTGCTTTAGTGCTGGTATGATCGCATCCGACATGCAACTATCTATTTGTTCCTTATGCTTGCCCCTACTACTACTACTACTACTAGTCGTTGGGTGTCAAGCGCGGTGGGAAAAGTCACACAGTAATCGTCAAAAATAAGAAAATGAGGTCATATAGATCACGGTCCCGCGTCATCCTTGTCACGTGGCGCAAAAATATATTTAAAAAGGGGAATGCAACACGAGGACTTCCCAGGAGGTCACCCATCCTAGTACTACTCTCGCCCAAGCACGCTTAACTTCGGAGTTCTGATGGGATCCGGTGCTTTAGTGCTGGTATGATCGCATCCGACATGCAACTATCTATTTGTTCCTTATGCTTGCCCCTACTACTACTACTACTACTACTACTACTACTACTACTACTAGTCGTTGGGTGTCAAGCGCGGTGGGAAAAGTCACACAGTAATCGTCAAAAATAAGAAAATGAGGTCATATAGATCACGGTCCCGCGTCATCCTTGTCACGTGGCGCAAAAATATATTTAAAAAGGGGAATGCAACACGAGGACTTCCCAGGAGGTCACCCATCCTAGTACTACTCTCGCCCAAGCACGCTTAACTTCGGAGTTCTGATGGGATCCGGTGCTTTAGTGCTGGTATGATCGCATCCGACATGCAACTATCTATTTGTTCCTTATGCTTGCCCCTACTACTACTACTACTACTACTACTAGTCGTTGGGTGTCAAGCGCGGTGGGAAAAGTCACACGGTAATCGTCAAAAATAAGAAAATGAGGTCATATAGATCACGCTCCCGCGTCATCCTTGTCACGTGGCGCAAAAATATATTTAAAAAGGGGAATGCGACACGGAGTCCCAGGAGGTCACCCATCCTAGTACTACTCTCGCCCAAGCACGCTTAACTTCGGAGTTCTGATGGGATCCGGTGCTTTAGTGCTGGTATGATCGCATCCGACATGCAACTATCTATTTGTTCCTTATGCTTGCCCCTACTACTACTACTACTACTACTACTACTACTACTAGTCGTTGGGTGTCAAGCGCGGTGGGAAAAGTCACACGGTAATCGTCAAAAATAAGAAAATGAGGTCATATAGATCACGCTCCCGCGTCATCCTTGTCACGTGGCGCAAAAAAATATTTAAAAAGGGGAATGCGACACGGAGTCCCAGGAGGTCACCCATCCTAGTACTACTCTCGCCCAAGCACGCTTAACTTCGGAGTTCTGATGGGATCCGGTGCTTTAGTGCTGGTATGATCGCATCCGACATGCAACTATCTATTTGTTCGTTATGCTTGCCCCTACTACTACTACTACTACTACTACTACTACTACTACTACTAGTCGTTGGGTGTCAAGCGCGGTGGGAAAGTCACACAGTAATCGTCAAAAATAAGAAAATGAGGTCATATAGATCACGCTCCCACGTCATCCTTGTCACGTGCCGCAAAAAAATATTTAAAAAGAGGAATGCAACACGAGGACTTCCCAGGAGGTCACCCATCCTAGTACTACTCTCGCCCAAGCACGCTTAACTTCGGAGTTCTGATGGGATCCGGTGCTTTAGTGCTGGTATGATCGCATCCGACATGCAACTATCTATTTGTTCCTTATGCTTGCCCCTACTACTACTACTACTACTAGTCGTTGGGTGTCAAGCGCGGTGGGAAAAGTCACACAGTAATCGTCAAAAATAAGAAAATGAGGTCATATAGATCACGCTCCCGCGTCATCCTTGTCACGTGGCGCAAAAATATATTTAAAAAGGGGAATGCAACACGAGGACTTCCCAGGAGGTCGCCCATCCTAGTACTACTCTCGCCCAAGCACGCTTAACTTCGAAGTTCTGATGGGATCCAGTGGTTTAGTGCTGGTATGATCGCATCCGACATGCAACTATCTATTTGTTCCTTATGCTTGCCCCTACTACTACTACTACTACTAGTCGTTGGGTGTCAAGCGCGGTGGGAAAAGTCACACAGTAATCGTCAAAAATAAGAAAATGAGGTCATATAGATCACGCTCCCGCGTCATCCTTGTCACGTGGCGCAAAAATATATTTAAAAAGGGGAATGCAACACGAGGACTTCCCAGGAGGTCACCCATCCTAGTACTACTCTCGCCCAAGCACGCTTAACTTCGGAGTTCTGATGGGATCCGGTGCTTTAGTGCTGGTATGATCGCATCCGACATGCAACTATCTATTTGTTCCTTATGCTTGCCCCTACTACTACTACTACTACTACTACTACTACTAGTCGTTGGGTGTGAAGCGCGGTGGGAAAAGTCACACAGTAATCGTCAAAAATAAGTAAATGAGGTCATATAGATCACGCTCCCGCGTCATCCTTGTCACGTGGCGCAAAAATATATTTAAAAAGGGGAATGCAACACGAGGACTTCCCAGGAGGTCACCCATCCTAGTACTACTCTCGCCCAAGCACGCTTAACTTTGGAGTTCTGATGGGATCCGGTGCTTTAGTGCTGGTATGATCGCATCCGACATGCAACTATCTATTTGTTCCTTATGCTTGCCCCTACTACTACTACTACTACTACTAGTCGTTGGGTCTCAAGCGCGGTGGGAAAAGTCACACAGTAATCGTCAAAAATAAGAAAATGAGGTCATATAGATCACGGTCCCGCGTCATCCTTGTCACGTGGCGCAAAAATATATTTAAAAAGGGGAATGCAACACGAGGACTTCCCAGGAGGTCACCCATCCTAGTACTACTCTCGCCCAAGCACGCTTAACTTCGGAGTTCTGATGGGATCCGGTGCTTTAGTGCTGGTATGATCGCATCCGACATGCAACTATCTATTTGTTCCTTATGCTTGCCCCTACTACTACTACTACTACTAATCGTTGGGTGTCAAGCGCGGTGGGAAAAGTCACACAGTAATCGTCAAAAATAAGAAAATGAGGTCATATAGATCACGGTCCCGCGTCATCCTTGTCACGTGGCGCAAAAATATATTTAAAAAGTGGAATGCAACACGAGGACTTCCCAGGAGGTCACCCATCCTAGTACTACTCTCGCCCAAGCACGCTTAACTTCGGAGTTCTAATGGGATCCGGTGCTTTAGTGCTGGTATGATCGCATCCGACATGCAACTATCTATTTGTTCCTTATGCTTGCCCCTACTACTACTACTACTACTACTACTAGTCGTTGGGTGTCAAGCGCGGTGGGAAAAGTCACACGGTAATCGTCAAAAATAAGAAAATGAGGTCATATAGATCACGCTCCCGCGTCATCCTTGTCACGTGGCGCAAAAATATATTTAAAAAGGGGAATGCAACACGGAGTCCCAGGAGGTCACCCATCCTAGTACTACTCTCGCCCAAGCACGCTTAACTTCAGAGTTCTGATGGGATCCGGTGCTTTAGTGCTGGTATGATCGCATCCGACATGCAACTATCTATTTGTTCGTTATGCTTGCCCCTACTACTACTACTACTACTACTACTACTACTACTACTACTAGTCGTTGGGTGTCAAGCGCGGTGGGAAAGTCACACAGTAATCGTCAAAAATAAGAAAATGAGGTCATATAGATCACGCTCCCACGTCATCCTTGTCACGTGCCGCAAAAAAATATTTAAAAAGGGGAATGCAACACGAGGACTTCCCAGGAGGTCACCCATCCTAGTACTACTCTCGCCCAAGCACGCTTAACTTCGGAGTTCTGATGGGATCCGGTGCTTTAGTGCTGGTATGATCGCATCCGACATGCAACTATCTATTTGTTCCTTATGCTTGCCCCTACTACTACTACTACTAGTCGTTGGGTGTCAAGCGCGGTGGGAAAAGTCACACAGTAATCGTCAAAAATAAGAAAATGAGGTCATATAGATCACGGTCCCGCGTCATCCTTGTCACGTGGCGCAAAAATATATTTAAAAAGGGGAATGCAACACGAGGACTTCCCAGGAGGTCACCCATCCTAGTACTACTCTCGCCCAAGCACGCTTAACTTCGGAGTTCTGATGGGATCCGGTGCTTTAGTGCTGGTATGATCGCATCCGACATGCAACTATCTATTTGTTCCTTATGCTTGCCCCTACTACTACTACTACTACTACTACTACTAGTCGTTGGGTGTCAAGCGCGGTGGGAAAAGTCACACGGTAATCGTCAAAAATAAGAAAATGAGGTCATATAGATCACGCTCCCGCGTCATCCTTGTCACGTGGCGCAAAAATATATTTAAAAAGGGGAATGCAACACGGAGTCCCAGGAGGTCACCCATCCTAGTACTACTCTCGCCCAAGCACGCTTAACTTCAGAGTTCTGATGGGATCCGGTGCTTTAGTGCTGGTATGATCGCATCCGACATGCAACTATCTATTTGTTCGTTATGCTTGCCCCTACTACTACTACTACTACTACTACTACTACTACTACTAGTCGTTGGGTGTCAAGCGCGGTGGGAAAGTCACACAGTAATCGTCAAAAATAAGAAAATGAGGTCATATAGATCACGCTCCCACGTCATCCTTGTCACGTGCCGCAAAAAAATATTTAAAAAGGGGAATGCAACACGAGGACTTCCCAGGAGGTCACCCATCCTAGTACTACTCTCCCCCAAGCACGCTTAACTTCGGAGTTCTGATGGGATCCGGTGCTTTAGTGCTGGTATGATCGCATCCGACATGCAACTATCTATTTGTTCCTTATGCTTGCCCCTACTACTACTACTACTACTAGTCGTTGGGTGTCAAGCGCGGTGGGAAAAGTCACACAGTAATCGTCAAAAATAAGAAAATGAGGTCATATAGATCACGCTCCCGCGTCATCCTTGTCACGTGGCGCAAAAATATATTTAAAAAGGGGAATGCAACACGAGGACTTCCCAGGAGGTCACCCATCCTAGTACTACTCTCGCCCAAGCACGCTTAACTTCGGAGTTCTGATGGGATCCAGTGCTTTAGTGCTGGTATGATCGCATCCGACATGCAACTATCTATTTGTTCCTTATGCTTGCCCCTACTACTACTACTACTACTACTACTACTACTACTACTACTACTACTAGTCGTTGGGTGTCAAGCGCGGTGGGAAAAGTCACACAGTAATCGTCAAAAATAAGAAAATGAGGTCATATAGATCACGGTCCCGCGTCATCCTTGTCACGTGGCGCAAAAATATATTTAAAAAGGGGAATGCAACACGAGGACTTCCCAGGAGGTCACCCATCCTAGTACTACTCTTGCCCAAGCACGCTTAACTTTGGAGTTCTGATGGGATCCGGTGCTTTAGTGCTGGTATGATCGCATCCGACATGCAACTATCTATTTGTTCCTTATGCTCGCCCCTACTACTACTACTACTACTAGTTGTTGGGTGTCAAGCGCGGTGGGAAAAGTCACACAGTAATCGTCAAAAATAAGAAAATGAGGTCATATAGATCACGCTCCCGCGTCATCCTTGTCACGTGGCGCAAAAATATATTTAAAAAGGGGAATGCAACACGAGGACTTCACAGGAGGTCACCCATCCTAGTACTACTCTCGCCCAAGCACGCTTAACTTCGGAGTTTTGATGGGATCCGGTGCTTTAGTGCTGGTATGATCGCATCCGACATGCAACTATCTATTTGTTCCTTATGCTTGCCCCTACTACTACTACTACTACTACTACTACTACTACTAGTCGTTGGGTGTCAAGCGCGGTGGGAAAAGTCACACAGTAATCGTCAAAAATAAGAAAATGAGGTCATATAGATCACGGTCCCGCGTCATCCTTGTCACGTGGCGCAAAAATATATTTAAAAAGGGGAATGCAATACGAGGACTTCCCAGGAGGTCACCCATCCTAGTACTACTCTCGCCAAGCACGCTTAACTTCAGAGTTCTGATGGGATCCGGTGCTTTAGTGCTGGTATGATCGCATCCGACATGCAACTATCTATTTGTTCCTTATGCTTGCCCCTACTACTACTACTACTACTACTACTACTACTACTAGTCGTTGGGTGTCAAGCGCGGTGGGAAAAGTCACACAGTAATCGTCAAAAATAAGAAAATGAGGTCATATAGATCACGCTCCCGCGTCATCCTTGTCACGTGGCGCAAAAATATATTTAAAAAGGGGAATGCAACACGAGGACTTCCCAGGAGGTCACCCATCCTAGTACTACTCTCGCCCAAGCACGCTTAACTCCGGAGTTCTGATGGGATCCGGTGCTTTAGTGCTGGTATGATCGCATCCGACATGCAACTATCTATTTGTTCCTTATGCTTGCCCCTACTACTACTACTACTACTACTAGTCGTTGGGTGTCAAGCGCGGTGGGAAAAGTCACACAGTAATCGTCAAAAATAAGAAAATGAGGTCATATAGATAACGGTCCCGCGTCATCCTTGTCACGTGGCGCAAAAATATATTTAAAAAGGGGAATGCAACACGAGGACTTCCCAGGAGGTCACCCATCCTAGTACTACTCTTGCCCAAGCACGCTTAACTTTGGAGTTCTGATGGGATCCGGTGCTTTAGTGTTGGTATGATCGCATCCGACATGCAACTATCTATTTGTTCCTTATGCTCGCCCCTACTACTACTACTACTACTAGTCGTTGGGTGTCAAGCGCGGTGGGAAAAGTCACACAGTAATCGTCAAAAATAAGAAAATGAGGTCATATAGATCACGCTCCCGCGTCATCCTTGTCACGTGGCGCAAAAATATATTTAAAAAGGGGAATGCAACACGAGGACTTCACAGGAGGTCACCCATCCTAGTACTACTCTCGCCCAAGCACGCTTAACTTCGAAGTTTTGATGGGATCCGGTGCTTTAGTGCTGGTATGATCGCATCCGACATGCAACTTTCTATTTGTTCCTTATGCTTGCCCCTACTACTACTACTACTACTACTACTACTAGTCGTTGGGTGTCAAGCGCGGTGGGAAAAGTCACACAGTAATCGTCAAAAATAAGAAAATGAGGTCATATAGATCACGCTCCCGCGTCATCCTTGTCACGTGGCGCAAAAATATATTTAAAAAGGGGAATGCAACACGGAGTCCCAGGAGGTCACCCATCCTAGTACTACTCTCGCCCAAGCACGCTTAACTTCAGAGTTCTGATGGGATCCGGTGCTTTAGTGCTGGTATGATCGCATCCGACATGCAACTATCTATTTGTTCGTTATGCTTGCCCCTACTACTACTACTACTACTACTACTACTACTACTAGTCGTTGGGTGTCAAGCGCGGTGGGAAAGTCACACAGTAATCGTCAAAAATAAGAAAATGAGGTCATATAGATCACGCTCCCACGTCATCCTTGTCACGTGCCGCAAAAAAATATTTAAAAAGGGGAATGCAACACGAGGACTTCCCAGGAGGTCACCCATCCTAGTACTACTCTCGCCCAAGCACGCTTAACTTCGGAGTTCTGATGGGATCCGGTGCTTTAGTGCTGGTATGATCGCATCCGACATGCAACTATCTATTTGTTCCTTATGCTTGCCCCTACTACTACTACTACTAGTCGTTGGGTGTCAAGCGCGGTGGGAAAAGTCACACAGTAATCGTCAAAAATAAGAAAATGAGGTCATATAGATCACGGTCCCGCGTCATCCTTGTCACGTGGCGCAAAAATATATTTAAAAAGGGGAATGCAACACAAGGACTTCCCAGGAGGTCACCCATCCTAGTACTACTCTCGCCCAAGCACGCTTAACTTCGGAGTTCTGATGGGATCCGGTGCTTTAGTGCTGGTATGATCGCATCCGACATGCAACTATCTATTTGTTCCTTATGCTTGCCCCTACTACTACTACTACTACTACTACTACTAGTCGTTGGGTGTCAAGCGCGGTGGGAAAAGTCACACGGTAATCGTCAAAAATAAGAAAATGAGGTCATATAGATCACGCTCCCGCGTCATCCTTGTCACGTGGCGCAAAAATATATTTAAAAAGGGGAATGCAACACGGAGTCCCAGGAGGTCACCCATCCTAGTACTACTCTCGCCCAAGCACGCTTAACTTCAGAGTTCTGATGGGATCCGGTGCTTTAGTGCTGGTATGATCGCATCCGACATGCAACTATCTATTTGTTCGTTATGCTTGCCCCTACTACTACTACTACTACTACTACTACTACTAGTCGTTGGGTGTCAAGCGCGGTGGGAAAGTCACACAGTAATCGTCAAAAATAAGAAAATGAGGTCATATAGATCACGCTCCCACGTCATCCTTGTCACGTGCCGCAAAAAAATATTTAAAAAGGGGAATGCAACACGAGGACTTCCCAGGAGGTCACCCATCCTAGTACTACTCTCCCCCAAGCACGCTTAACTTCGGAGATCTGATGGGATCCGGTGCTTTAGTGCTGGTATGATCGCATCCGACATGCAACTATCTATTTGTTCCTTATGCTTGCCCCTACTACTACTACTACTACTAGTCGTTGGGTGTCAAGCGCGGTGGGAAAAGTCACACAGTAATCGTCAAAAATAAGAAAATGAGGTCATATAGATCACGCTCCCGCGTCATCCTTGTCACGTGGCGCAAAAATATATTTAAAAAGGGGAATGCAACACGAGGACTTCCCAGGAGGTCACCCATCCTAGTACTACTCTCGCCCAAGCACGCTTAACTTCGGAGTTCTGATGGGATCCAGTGCTTTAGTGCTGGTATGATCGCATCCGACATGCAACTATCTATTTGTTCCTTATGCTTGCCCCTACTACTACTACTACTACTACTACTACTACTACTACTACTAGTCGTTGGGTGTCAAGCGCGGTGGGAAAAGTCACACAGTAATCGTCAAAAATAAGAAAATGAGGTCATATAGATCACGGTCCCGCGTCATCCTTGTCACGTGGCGCAAAAATATATTTAAAAAGGGGAATGCAACACGAGGACTTCCCAGGAGGTCACCCATCCTAGTACTACTCTTGCCCAAGCACGCTTAACTTTGGAGTTCTGATGGGATCCGGTGCTTTAGTGCTGGTATGATCGCATCCGACATGCAACTATCTATTTGTTCCTTATGCTCGCCCCTACTACTACTACTACTACTAGTTGTTGGGTGTCAAGCGCGGTGGGAAAAGTCACACAGTAATCGTCAAAAATAAGAAAATGAGGTCATATAGATCACGCTCCCGCGTCATCCTTGTCACGTGGCGCAAAAATATATTTAAAAAGGGGAATGCAACACGAGGACTTCACAGGAGGTCACCCATCCTAGTACTACTCTCGCCCAAGCACGCTTAACTTCGGAGTTTTGATGGGATCCGGTGCTTTAGTGCTGGTATGATCGCATCCGACATGCAACTATCTATTTGTTCCTTATGCTTGCCCCTACTACTACTACTACTACTACTACTACTACTACTAGTCGTTGGGTGTCAAGCGCGGTGGGAAAAGTCACACAGTAATCGTCAAAAATAAGAAAATGAGGTCATATAGATCACGGTCCCGCGTCATCCTTGTCCCGTGGCGCAAAAATATATTTAAAAAGGGGAATGCAATACGAGGACTTCCCAGGAGGTCACCCATCCTAGTACTACTCTCGCCAAGCACGCTTAACTTCAGAGTTCTGATGGGATCCGGTGCTTTAGTGCTGGTATGATCGCATCCGACATGCAACTATCTATTTGTTCCTTATGCTTGCCCCTACTACTACTACTACTACTACTACTACTACTACTACTAGTCGTTGGGTGTCAAGCGCGGTGGGAAAAGTCACACAGTAATCGTCAAAAATAAGAAAATGAGGTCATATAGATCACGCTCCCGCGTCATCCTTGTCACGTGGCGCAAAAATATATTTAAAAAGGGGAATGCAACACGAGGACTTCCCAGGAGGTCACCCATCCTAGTACTACTCTCGCCCAAGCACGCTTAACTCCGGAGTTCTGATGGGATCCGGTGCTTTAGTGCTGGTATGATCGCATCCGACATGCAACTATCTATTTGTTCCTTATGCTTGCCCCTACTACTACTACTACTACTACTAGTCGTTGGGTGTCAAGCGCGGTGGGAAAAGTCACACAGTAATCGTCAAAAATAAGAAAATGAGGTCATATAGATAACGGTCCCGCGTCATCCTTGTCACGTGGCGCAAAAATATATTTAAAAAGGGGAATGCAACACGAGGACTTCCCAGGAGGTCACCCATCCTAGTACTACTCTTGCCCAAGCACGCTTAACTTTGGAGTTCTGATGGGATCCGGTGCTTTAGTGTTGGTATGATCGCATCCGACATGCAACTATCTATTTGTTCCTTATGCTCGCCCCTACTACTACTACTACTAGTCGTTGGGTGTCAAGCGCGGTGGGAAAAGTCACACAGTAATCGTCAAAAATAAGAAAATGAGGTCATATAGATCACGCTCCCGCGTCATCCTTGTCACGTGGCGCAAAAATATATTTAAAAAGGGGAATGCAACACGAGGACTTCACAGGAGGTCACCCATCCTAGTACTACTCTCGCCCAAGCACGCTTAACTTCGAAGTTTTGATGGGATCCGGTGCTTTAGTGCTGGTATGATCGCATCCGACATGCAACTTTCTATTTGTTCCTTATGCTTGCCCCTACTACTACTACTACTACTACTACTACTAGTCGTTGGGTGTCAAGCGCGGTGGGAAAAGTCACACAGTAATCGTCAAAAATAAGAAAATGAGGTCATATAGATCACGGTCCCGCGTCATCCTTGTCACGTGGCGCAAAAATATATTTAAAAAGGGGAATGCAACACGAGGACTTCCCAGGAGGTCACCCATCCTAGTACTACTCTCGCCAAGCACGCTTAACTTCAGAGTTCTGATGGGATCCGGTGCTTTAGTGCTGGTATGATCGCATCCGACATGCAACTATCTATTTGTTCCTTATGCTTGCCCCTACTACTACTACTACTACTACTACTACTACTACTAGTAGTCGTTGGGTGTCAAGCGCGGTGGGAAAAGTCACACAGTAATCGTCAAAAATAAGAAAATGAGGTCATATAGATCACGCTCCCGCGTCATCCTTGTCACGTGGCGTAAAAATATATTTAAAAAGGGGAATGCAACACGAGGACTTCCCACGAGGTCACCCATCCTAGTACTACTCTCGCCCAAGCACACTTAACTTCGGAGTTCTGATGGGATCCGGTGCTTTAGTGCTGGTATGATCGCATCCGACATGCAACTATCTATTTGTTCCTTATGCTTGCCCCTACTACTACTACTACTACTACTACTACTACTACTACTACTACTACTACTAGTCGTTGGGTGTCAAGCGCGGTGGGAAAAGTCACACAGTAATCGTCAAAAATAAGAAAATGAGGTCATATAGATCACGCTCCCGCGTCATCCTTGTCACGTGGCGCAAAAATATATTTAAAAAGGGGAATGCAACACGAGGACTTCCCAGGAGGTCACCCATCCTAGTACTACTCTCGCCCAAGCACGCTAAACTTCGGAGTTCTGATGGGATCCGGTGCTTTAGTGCTGGTATGATCGCATCCGACATGCAACTATCTATTTGTTCCTTATGCTTGCCCCTACTACTACTACTACTACTACTACTACTAGTCGTTGGGTGTCAAGCGCGGTGGGAAAACTCACACAGTAATCGTCAAAAATAAGAAAATGAGGTCATATAGATCACGGTCCCGCGTCATCCTTGTCACGTGGCGCAAAAATATATTTAAAAAGGGGAATGCAACACGAGGACTTCCCAGGAGGTCAACCATCCTAGTACTACTCTCGCCCAAGCACGCTTAACTTCGGAGTTCTGATGGGATCCGGTGCTTTAGTGCTGGTATGATCGCATCCGACATGCAACTATCTATTTGTTCCTTATGCTTGCCCCTACTACTACTACTACTACTACTACTAGTCGTTGGGTGTCAAGCGCGGTGGGAAAAGTCACACAGTAATCGTCAAAAATAAGAAAATGAGGTCATATAGATCACGCTCCCGCGTCATCCTTGTCACGTGGCGCAAAAATATATTTAAAAAGGGGAATGCAACACGAGGACTTCCCAGGAGGTCACCCATCCTAGTACTACTCTCGCCCAAGCACGCTTAACTTCGAAGTTCTGATGGGATCCGGTGCTTTAGTGCTGGTATGATCGCATCCGACATGCAACTATCTATTTGTTCCTTATGCTTGCCCCTACTACTACTACTACTACTAGTCGTTGGGTGTCAAGCGCGGTGGGAAAAGTCACACAGTAATCGTCAAAAATAAGAAAATGAGGTCATATAGATCACGCTCCCGCGTCATCCTTGTCACGTGGCGCAAAAATATATTTAAAAAGGGGAATGCAACACGAGGACTTCCCAGGAGGTCACCCAACCTAGTACTACTCTCGCCCAAGCACGCTTAACTTCGGAGTTCTGATGGGATCCGGTGCTTTAGTGCTGGTATGATCGCATCCGACATGCAACTATCTATTTGTTCCTTATGTTTGCCGCTACTACTACTACTACTAGTCGTTGGGTGTCAAGCGCGGTGGGAAAAGTCACACAGTAATCGTCAAAAATAAGAAAATGAGGTCATATAGATCACGGTCCCGCGTCATCCTTGTCACGTGGCGCAAAAATATATTTAAAAAGGGGAATGCAACACGAGGACTTCCCAGGAGGTCACCCATCCTAGTACTACTCTCGCCCAAGCACGCTTAACTTCGGAGTTCTGATGGGATCCGGTGCTTTAGTGCTGGTATGATCGCATCCGACATGCAACTATCTATTTGTTCCTTATGCTTGCCCCTACTACTACTACTACTACTACTACTAGTCGTTGGGTGTCAAGCGCGGTGGGAAAAGTCACACAGTAATCGTCAAAAATAAGAAAATGAGGTCATATAGATCACGCTCCCGCGTCATCCTTGTCACGTGGCGCAAAAATATATTTAAAAAGGGGAATGCAACACGAGGACTTCCCAGGAGGTCACCCATCCTAGTACTACTCTCGCCCAAGCACGCTTAACTCCGGAGTTCTGATGGGATCCGGTGCTTTAGTGCTGGTATGATCGCATCCGACATGCAACTATCTATTTGTTCCTTATGCTTGCCCCTACTACTACTACTACTACTAGTCGTTGGGTGTCAAGCGCGGTGGGAAAAGTCACACAGTAATCGTCAAAAATAAGAAAATGAGGTCATATAGATAACGGTCCCGCGTCATCCTTGTCACGTGGCGCAAAAATATATTTAAAAAGGGTGTCAAGCGCGGTGGGAAAAGTCACACAGTAATCGTCAAAAATAAGAAAATGAGGTCATATAGATAACGGTCCCGCGTCATCCTTGTCACGTGGCGCAAAAATATATTTAAAAAGGGGAATGCAACACGAGGACTTCCCAGGAGGTCACCCATCCTAGTACTACTCTTGCCCAAGCACGCTTAACTTTGGAGTTCTGATGGGATCCGGTGCTTTAGTGTTGGTATGATCGCATCCGACATGCAACTATCTATTTGTTCCTTATGCTCGCCCCTACTACTACTACTACTACTAGTCGTTGGGTGTCAAGCGCGGTGGGAAAAGTCACACAGTAATCGTCAAAAATAAGAAAATGAGGTCATATAGATCACGCTCCCGCGTCATCCTTGTCACGTGGCGCAAAAATATATTTAAAAAGGGGAATGCAACACGAGGACTTCACAGGAGGTCACCCATCCTAGTACTACTCTCGCCCAAGCACGCTTAACTTCGAAGTTTTGATGGGATCCGGTGCTTTAGTGCTGGTATGATCGCATCCGACATGCAACTTTCTATTTGTTCCTTATGCTTGCCCCTACTACTACTACTACTACTACTACTACTAGTCGTTGGGTGTCAAGCGCGGTGGGAAAAGTCACACAGTAATCGTCAAAAATAAGAAAATGAGGTCATATAGATCACGGTCCCGCGTCATCCTTGTCACGTGGCGCAAAAATATATTTAAAAAGGGGAATGCAACACGAGGACTTCCGAGGAGGTCACCCATCCAAGTACTACTCTCGCCAAGCACGCTTAACTTCAGAGTTCTGATGGGATCCGGTGCTTTAGTGCTGGTATGATCGCATCCGACATGCAACTATCTATTTGTTCCTTATGCTTGCCCCTACTACTACTACTACTACTACTACTACTACTACTACTAGTCGTTGGGTGTCAAGCGCGGTGGGAAAAGTCACACAGTAATCGTCAAAAATAAGAAAATGAGGTCATATAGATCACGCTCCCGCGTCATCCTTGTCACGTGGCGTAAAAATATATTTAAAAAGGGGAATGCAACACGAGGACTTCCCACGAGGTCACCCATCCTAGTACTACTCTCGCCCAAGCACACTTAACTTCGGAGTTCTGATGGGATCCGGTGCTTTAGTGCTGGTATGATCGCATCCGACATGCAACTATCTATTTGTTCCTTATGCTTGCCCCTACTACTACTACTACTACTACTACTACTACTACTACTACTACTAGTCGTTGGGTGTCAAGCGCGGTGGGAAAAGTCACACAGTAATCGTCAAAAATAAGAAAATGAGGTCATATAGATCACGCTCCCGCGTCATCCTTGTCACGTGGCGCAAAAATATATTTAAAAAGGGGAATGCAACACGAGGACTTCCCAGGAGGTCACCCATCCTAGTACTACTCTCGCCCAAGCACGCTAAACTTCGGAGTTCTGATGGGATCCGGTGCTTTAGTGCTGGTATGATCGCATCCGACATGCAACTATCTATTTGTTCCTTATGCTTGCCCCTACTACTACTACTACTACTACTACTACTACTACTACTACTACTACTACTACTACTAGTCGTTGGGTGTCAAGCGCGGTGGGAAAACTCACACAGTAATCGTCAAAAATAAGAAAATGAGGTCATATAGATCACGGTCCCGCGTCATCCTTGTCACGTGGCGCAAAAATATATTTAAAAAGGGGAATGCAACACGAGGACTTCCCAGGAGGTCAACCATCCTAGTACTACTCTCGCCCAAGCACGCTTAACTTCGGAGTTCTGATGGGATCCGGTGCTTTAGTGCTGGTATGATCGCATCCGACATGCAACTATCTATTTGTTCCTTATGCTTGCCCCTACTACTACTACTACTACTACTACTAGTCGTTGGGTGTCAAGCGCGGTGGGAAAAGTCACACAGTAATCGTCAAAAATAAGAAAATGAGGTCATATAGATCACGCTCCCGCGTCATCCTTGTCACGTGGCGCAAAAATATATTTAAAAAGGGGAATGCAACACGAGGACTTCCCAGGAGGTCACCCATCCTAGTACTACTCTCGCCCAAGCACGCTTAACTTCGAAGTTCTGATGGGATCCGGTGCTTTAGTGCTGGTATGATCGCATCCGACATGCAACTATCTATTTGTTCCTTATGCTTGCCCCTACTACTACTACTACTACTACTACTAGTCGTTGGGTGTCAAGCGCGGTGGGAAAAGTCACACAGTAATCGTCAAAAATAAGAAAATGAGGTCATATAGATCACGCTCCCGCGTCATCCTTGTCACGTGGCGCAAAAATATATTTAAAAAGGGGAATGCAACACGAGGACTTCCCAGGAGGTCACCCAACCTAGTACTACTCTCGCCCAAGCACGCTTAACTTCGGAGTTCTGATGGGATCCGGTGCTTTAGTGCTGGTATGATCGCATCCGACATGCAACTATCTATTTGTTCCTTATGTTTGCCGCTACTACTACTACTACTAGTCGTTGGGTGTCAAGCGCGGTGGGAAAAGTCACACAGTAATCGTCAAAAATAAGAAAATGAGGTCATATAGATCACGGTCCCGCGTCATCCTTGTCACGTGGCGCAAAAATATATTTAAAAAGGGGAATGCAACACGAGGACTTCCCAGGAGGTCACCCATCCTAGTACTACTCTCGCCCAAGCACGCTTAACTTCGGAGTTCTGATGGGATCCGGTGCTTTAGTGCTGGTATGATCGCATCCGACATGCAACTATCTATTTGTTCCTTATGCTTGCCCCTACTACTACTACTACTACTAGTCGTTGGGTGTCAAGCGCGGTGGAAAAAGTCACACAGTAATCGTCAAAAATAAAAAAATGAGGTCATATAGATCACGCTCCCGCGTCATCCTTGTCACGTGGCGCAAAATTATATTTAAAAAGGGGAATGCAACACGAGGACTTCCCAGGAGGTCACCCATCCTAGTACTACTCTCGCCCAAGCACGCTTAACTTCGGAGTTCTGATGGGATCCGGTGCTTTAGTGCTGGTTTGATCGCATCCGACATGCAACTATCTATTTGTTCCTTATGCTTGCCCCTACTACTACTACTACTACTAGTCGTTGGGTGTCAAGCGCGGTGGGAAAAGTCACACAGTAATTGTCAAAAATAAGAAAATGAGGTCATATAGATCACGGTCCCGCGTCATCCTTGTCACGTGGCGCAAAAATATATTTAAAAAGGGGAATGCAACACGAGGACTTCCCAGGAGGTCACCCATCCTAGTACTACTCTCGCCCAAGCACGCTTAACTTCGGAGTTCTCATGGGATCCGGTGCTTTAGTGCTGGTATGATCGCATCCGACATGCAACTATCTATTTGTTCCTTATGCTTGCCCCTACTACTACTACTACTACTACTACTAGTCGTTGGGTGTCAAGCGCGGTGGGAAAAGTCACACAGTAATCGTCAAAAATAAGAAAATGAGGTCATATAGATCACGCTCCCGCGTCATCCTTGTCACGTGGCGCAAAAATATATTTAAAAAGGGGAATGCAACACGAGGACTTCCCACGAGCTCACCCATCCTAGTACTACTCTCGCCCAAGCACGCTTAACTTCGGAGTTCTGATGGGATCCGGTGCTTTAGTGCTGGTATGATCGCATCCGACATGCAACTATTTATTTGTTCCTTATGCTTGCCCCTACTACTACTACTACTACTAGTTGTTGGGTGTCAAGCGCGGTGGGAAAAGTCACACAGTAATCGTCAAAAATAAGAAAATGAGGTCATATAGATCACGGTCCCGCGTCATCCTTGTCACGGGGCGCAAAAATATATTTAAAAAGCGGAATGCAACACGAGGACTTCCCAGGAGGTCACCCATCCTAGTACTACTCTCGCCCAAGCACGCTTAACTTCGGAGTTCTGATGGGATCCGATGCTTTAGTGCTGGTATGATCGCATCCGACATGCAACTATCTATTTGTTCCTTATGTTTGCCCGTACTACTACTACTACTAGTCGTTGGGTGTCAAGCGCGGTGGGAAAAGTCAGACAGTAATCGTCAAAAATAAGAAAATGAGGTCATATAGATCACGCTCCCGCGTCATCCTTGTCACGTTGCGAAAAATATATTTAAAAAGGGGAATGCAACACGAGGACTTCCCAGGAGGTCACCCATCCTAGTACTACTCTCGCCCAAGCACGCTTAACTTCGGAGTTCTGATGGGATCCGGTGCTTTAGTGCTGGTATGATCGCATCCGACATGCAACTATCTATTTGTTCCTTATGCTTGCCCCTACTACTACTACTACTACTAGTCGTTGGGTGTCAAGCGCGGTGGGAAAAGTCACACAGTAATCGTCAAAAATAAGAAAATGAGGTCATATAGATCACGGTCCCGCGTCATCCTTGTCACGTGGCGCAAAAATATATTTAAAAAGGGGAATGCAACACGAGGACTTCCCAGGAGGTCACCCATCCTAGTACTACTCTCGCCCAAGCACGCTTAACTTCGGAGTTCTGATGGGATCCGGTGCTTTAGTGCTGGTATGATCGCATCCGACATGCAACTATCTATTTGTTCCTTATGCTTGCCCCTACTACTACTACTACTACTACTAGTCGTTGGGTGTCAAGCGCGGTGGGAAAAGTCACACAGTAATCGTCAAAAATAAGAAAATGAGGTCATATAGATCACGCTCTCGCGTCATCCTTGTCACGTGGCGCAAAAATATATTTAAAAAGGGGAATGCAACACGAGGACTTCCCAGGAGGTCACCCATCCTAGTACTACTCTCGCCCAAGCACGCTTAACTTCGGAGTTTTGATGGGATCCGGTGCTTTAGTGCTGGTATGATCGCATCCGACATGCAACTATCTATTTGTTCCTTATGCTTGCCCCTACTACTACTACTACTACTAGTCGTTGGGTGTCAAGCGCGGTGGGAAAAGTCACACAGTAATCGTCAAAAATAAGAAAATGAGGTCATATAGATCACGGTCCCGCGTCATCCTTGTCACGTGGCGCAAAAATATATTTAAAAAGGGGAATGCAACACGAGGACTTCCCAGGAGGTCACCCATCCTAGTACTACTCTCGCCCAAGCACGCTTAACTTCGGAGTTCTAATGAGATCCGGTGCTTTAGTGCTGGTATGATCGCATCCGACATGCAACTATCTATTTGTTCCTTATGCTTGCCCCTACTACTACTACTACTACTAGTCGTTGGGTGTCAAGCGCGGTGGGAAAAGTCACACAGTAATCGTCAAAAATAAGAAAATGAGGTCATATAGATCACGCTCCCGCGTCATCCTTGTCACGTGGCGCAAAAATATATTTAAAAAGGGGAATGCAACACGAGGACTTCCCACGAGGTCACCCATCCTAGTACTACTCTCGCCCAAGCACGCTTAACTTCGGAGTTCTGATGGGAACCGATGCTTTAGTGCTGGTATGATCGCATCCGACATGCAACTACCTATTTGTTCCTTATGCTTGCCCCTACTACTACTACTACTACTACTACTACTACTACTAGTCGTTGGGTGTCAAGCGCGGTGGGAAAAGTAACACAGTAATCGTCAAAAATAAGAAAATGAGGTCATATAGATCACGATCCCGCGTCATCCTTGTCACGTGGCGCAAAAATATATTTAAAAAGGGGAATGCAACACGAGGACTTCCCAGGAGGTCACCCATCCTAGTACTACTCTCGCCCAAGCACGCTTAACTTCGGAGTTCTGATGGGATCCGATGCTTTAGTGCTGGTATGATCGCAACCAACATGCAACTATCTATTTGTTCCTTATGCTTGCCCCTACTACTACTACTACTAGTCGTTGGGTGTCAAGCGCGGTGGGAAAAGTCACACAGTAATCGTCAAAAATAAGAAAATGAGGTCATATAGATCACGCTCCCGCGACATCCTTGTCACGTGGCGCAAAAATATATTTAAAAAGGGGAATGCAACACGAGGACTTCCCAGGAGGTCACCCATCCTAGTACTACTCTCGCCCAAGCACGCTTAACTTCGGAGTTCTGATGGGATCCGGTGCTTTAGTGCTGGTATGATCGCATCCGACATGCAACTACCTATTTGTTCCTTATGCTTGCCCCTACTACTACTACTACTACTACTACTACTACTAGTCGTTGGGTGTCAAGCGCGGTGGGAAAAGTAACACAGTAATCGTCAAAAATAAGAAAATGAGGTCATATAGATCACGGTCCCGCCTCATCCTTGTCACGTGGCGCAAAAATATATTTAAAAAGGGGAATGCAACACGAGGACTTCCCAGGAGGTCAACCATCCTAGTACTACTCTCGCCCAAGCACGCTTAACTTCGGAGTTCTGATGGGATCCGGTGCTTTAGTGCTGGTATGATCGCATCCGACATGCAACTATCTATTTGTTCCTTATGCTTGCCCCTACTACTACTACTACTACTACTACTAGTCGTTGGGTGTCAAGCGCGGTGGGAAAAGTCACACAGTAATCGTCAAAAATAAGAAAATGAGGTCATATAGATCACGCTCCCGCGTCATCCTTGTCACGTGGCGCAAAAATATATTTAAAAAGGGGAATGCATCACGAGGACTTCCCAGGAGGTCACCCATCCTAGTACTACTCTCGCCCAAGCACGCTTAACTTCGGAGTTCTGATGGGATCCGGTGCTTTAGTGCTGGTATGATCGCATCCGACATGCAACTATCTATTTGTTCCTTATGCTTGCCCCTACTACTACTACTACTACTACTACTAGTCGTTGGGTGTCAAGCGCGGTGGGAAAAGTCACACAGTAATCGTCAAAAATAAGAAAATGAGGTCATATAGATCACGCTCCCGCGTCATCCTTGTCACGTGGCGCAAAAATATATTTAAAAAGGGGAATGCAACACGAGGACTTCCCAGGAGGTCACCCAACCTAGTACTACTCTCGCCCAAGCACGCTTAACTTCGGAGTTCTGATGGGATCCGGTGCTTTAGTGCTGGTATGATCGCATCCGACATGCAACTATCTATTTGTTCCTTATGTTTGCCGCTACTACTACTACTACTAGTCGTTGGGTGTCAAGCGCGGTGGGAAAAGTCACACAGTAATCGTCAAAAATAAGAAAATGAGGTCATATAGATCACGGTCCCGCGTCATCCTTGTCACGTGGCGCAAAAATATATTTAAAAAGGGGAATGCAACACGAGGACTTCCCAGGAGGTCACCCATCCTAGTACTACTCTCGCCCAAGCACGCTTAACTTCGGAGTTCTGATGGGATCCGGTGCTTTAGTGCTGGTATGATCGCATCCGACATGCAACTATCTATTTGTTCCTTATGCTTGCCCCTACTACTACTACTACTACTAGTCGTTGGGTGTCAAGCGCGGTGGAAAAAGTCACACAGTAATCGTCAAAAATAAAAAAATGAGGTCATATAGATCACGCTCCCGCGTCATCCTTGTCACGTGGCGCAAAAATATATTTAAAAAGGGGAATGCAACACGAGGACTTCCCAGGAGGTCACCCATCCTAGTACTACTCTCGCCCAAGCACGCTTAACTTCGGAGTTCTGATGGGATCCGGTGCTTTAGTGCTGGTTTGATCGCATCCGACATGCAACTATCTATTTGTTCCTTATGCTTGCCCCTACTACTACTACTACTACTAGTCGTTGGGTGTCAAGCGCGGTGGGAAAAGTCACACAGTAATCGTCAAAAATAAGAAAATGAGGTCATATAGATCACGGTCCCGCGTCATCCTTGTCACGTGGCGCAAAAATATATTTAAAAAGGGGAATGCAACACGAGGACTTCCCAGGAGGTCACCCATCCTAGTACTACTCTCGCCCAAGCACGCTTAACTTCGGAGTTCTCATGGGATCCGGTGCTTTAGTGCTGGTATGATCGCATCCGACATGCAACTATCTATTTGTTCCTTATGCTTGCCCCTACTACTACTACTACTACTACTACTAGTCGTTGGGTGTCAAGCGCGGTGGGAAAAGTCACACAGTAATCGTCAAAAATAAGAAAATGAGGTCATATAGATCACGCTCCCGCGTCATCCTTGTCACGTGGCGCAAAAATATATTTAAAAAGGGGAATGCAACACGAGGACTTCCCACGAGCTCACCCATCCTAGTACTACTCTCGCCCAAGCACGCTTAACTTCGGAGTTCTGATGGGATCCGGTGCTTTAGTGCTGGTATGATCGCATCCGACATGCAACTATTTATTTGTTCCTTATGCTTGCCCCTACTACTACTACTACTACTACTAGTTGTTGGGTGTCAAGCGCGGTGGGAAAAGTCACACAGTAATCGTCAAAAATAAGAAAATGAGGTCATATAGATCACGGTCCCGCGTCATCCTTGTCACGGGGCGCAAAAATATATTTAAAAAGCGGAATGCAACACGAGGACTTCCCAGGAGGTCACCCATCCTAGTACTACTCTCGCCCAAGCACGCTTAACTTCGGAGTTCTGATGGGATCCCATGCTTTAGTGCTGGTATGATCGCATCCGACATGCAACTATCTATTTGTTCCTTATGTTTGCCCGTACTACTACTACTACTAGTCGTTGGGTGTCAAGCGCGGTGGGAAAAGTCACACAGTAATCGTCAAAAATAAGAAAATGAGGTCATATAGATCACGCTCCCGCGTCATCCTTGTCACGTTGCGAAAAATATATTTAAAAAGGGGAATGCAACACGAGGACTTCCCAGGAGGTCACCCATCCTAGTACTACTCTCGCCCAAGCACGCTTAACTTCGGAGTTCTGATGGGATCCGGTGCTTTAGTGCTGGTATGATCGCATCCGACATGCAACTATCTATTTGTTCCTTATGCTTGCCCCTACTACTACTACTACTACTAGTCGTTGGGTGTCAAGCGCGGTGGGAAAAGTCACACAGTAATCGTCAAAAATAAGAAAATGAGGTCATATAGATCACGGTCCCGCGTCATCCTTGTCACGTGGCGCAAAAATATATTTAAAAAGGGGAATGCAACACGAGGACTTCCCAGGAGGTCACCCATCCTAGTACTACTCTCGCCCAAGCACGCTTAACTTCGGAGTTCTGATGGGATCCGGTGCTTTAGTGCTGGTATGATCGCATCCGACATGCAACTATCTATTTGTTCCTTATGCTTGCCCCTACTACTACTACTACTACTACTAGTCGTTGGGTGTCAAGCGCGGTGGGAAAAGTCACACAGTAATCGTCAAAAATAAGAAAATGAGGTCATATAGATCACGCTCTCGCGTCATCCTTGTCACGTGGCGCAAAAATATATTTAAAAAGGGGAATGCAACACGAGGACTTCCCAGGAGGTCACCCATCCTAGTACTACTCTCGCCCAAGCACGCTTAACTTCGGAGTTTTGATGGGATCCGGTGCTTTAGTGCTGGTATGATCGCATCCGACATGCAACTATCTATTTGTTCCTTATGCTTGCCCCTACTACTACTACTACTACTAGTCGTTGGGTGTCAAGCGCGGTGGGAAAAGTCACACAGTAATCGTCAAAAATAAGAAAATGAGGTCATATAGATCACGGTCCCGCGTCATCCTTGTCACGTGGCGCAAAAATATATTTAAAAAGGGGAATGCAACACGAGGACTTCCCAGGAGGTCACCCATCCTAGTACTACTCTCGCCCAAGCACGCTTAACTTCGGAGTTCTAATGAGATCCGGTGCTTTAGTGCTGGTATGATCGCATCCGACATGCAACTATCTATTTGTTCCTTATGCTTGCCCCTACTACTACTACTACTACTACTAGTCGTTGGGTGTCAAGCGCGGTGGGAAAAGTCACACAGTAATCGTCAAAAATAAGAAAATGAGGTCATATAGATCACGCTCCCGCGTCATCCTTGTCACGTGGCGCAAAAATATATTTAAAAAGGGGAATGCAACACGAGGACTTCCCACGAGGTCACCCATCCTAGTACTACTCTCGCCCAAGCACGCTTAACTTCGGAGTTCTGATGGGAACCGATGCTTTAGTGCTGGTATGATCGCATCCGACATGCAACTACCTATTTGTTCCTTATGCTTGCCCCTACTACTACTACTACTACTACTACTACTACTACTAGTCGTTGGGTGTCAAGCGCGGTGGGAAAAGTAACACAGTAATCGTCAAAAATAAGAAAATGAGGTCATATAGATCACGATCCCGCGTCATCCTTGTCACGTGGCGCAAAAATATATTTAAAAAGGGGAATGCAACACGAGGACTTCCCAGGAGGTCACCCATCCTAGTACTACTCTCGCCCAAGCACGCTTAACTTCGAAGTTCTGATGGGATCCGATGCTTTAGTGCTGGTATGATCGCAACCAACATGCAACTATCTATTTGTTCCTTATGCTTGCCCCTACTACTACTACTACTAGTCGTTGGGTGTCAAGCGCGGTGGGAAAAGTCACACAGTAATCGTCAAAAATAAGAAAATGAGGTCATATAGATCACGCTCCCGCGACATCCTTGTCACGTGGCGCAAAAATATATTTAAAAAGGGGAATGCAACACGAGGACTTCCCAGGAGGTCACCCATCCTAGTACTACTCTCGCCCAAGCACGCTTAACTTCGGAGTTCTGATGGGATCCGGTGCTTTAGTGCTGGTATGATCGCATCCGACATGCAACTACCTATTTGTTCCTTATGCTTGCCCCTACTACTACTACTACTACTACTACTACTACTACTAGTCGTTGGGTGTCAAGCGCGGTGGGAAAAGTAACACAGTAATCGTCAAAAATAAGAAAATGAGGTCATATAGATCACGGTCCCGCGTCATCCTTGTCACGTGGCGCAAAAATATATTTAAAAAGGGGAATGCAACACGAGGACTTCCCAGGAGGTCACCCATCCTAGTACTACTCTCGCCCAAGCACGCTTAACTTCGGAGTTCTAATGGGATCCGGTGCTTTAGTGCTGGTATGATCGCAACCGACATGCAACTATCTATTTGTTCCTTATGCTTGCCCCTACTACTACTACTACTACTAGTCGTTGGGTGTCAAGCGCGGTGGGAAAAGTCACACAGTAATCGTCAAAAATAAGAAAATGAGGTCATATAGATCACGCTCCCGCGTTATCCTTGTCACGTGGCGCAAAAATATATTTAAAAAGGGGAATGCAACACGAGGACTTCCCAGGAGGTCACCCATCCTAGTACTACTCTCGCCCAAGCACGCTTAACTTCGGAGTTCTCATGGGATCCGGTGCTTTAGTGCTGGTATGATCGCATCCGACATGCAACTATCTATTTGTTCCTTATGCTTGCCCCTACTACTACTACTACTACTACTACTACTAGTCGTTGGGTGTCAAGCGCGGTGGGAAAAGTCACACAGTAATCGTCAAAAATAAGAAAATGAGGTCATATAGATCACGCTCCCGCGTCATCCTTGTCACGTGGCGCAAAAATATATTTAAAAAGGGGAATGCAACACGAGGACTTCCCACGAGCTCACCCATCCTAGTACTACTCTCGCCCAAGCACGCTTAACTTCGGAGTTCTGATGGGATCCGGTGCTTTAGTGCTGGTATGATCGCATCCGACATGCAACTATTTATTTGTTCCTTATGCTTGCCCCTACTACTACTACTACTACTACTAGTTGTTGGGTGTCAAGCGCGGTGGGAAAAGTCACACAGTAATCGTCAAAAATAAGAAAATGAGGTCATATAGATCACGGTCCCGCGTCATCCTTGTCACGGGGCGCAAAAATATATTTAAAAAGCGGAATGCAACACGAGGACTTCCCAGGAGGTCACCCATCCTAGTACTACTCTCGCCCAAGCACGCTTAACTTCGGAGTTCTGATGGGATCCGATGCTTTAGTGCTGGTATGATCGCATCCGACATGCAACTATCTATTTGTTCCTTATGTTTGCCCGTACTACTACTACTACTAGTCGTTGGGTGTCAAGCGCGGTGGGAAAAGTCACACAGTAATCGTCAAAAATAAGAAAATGAGGTCATATAGATCACGCTCCCGCGTCATCCTTGTCACGTTGCGAAAAATATATTTAAAAAGGGGAATGCAACACGAGGACTTCCCAGGAGGTCACCCATCCTAGTACTACTCTCGCCCAAGCACGCTTAACTTCGGAGTTCTGATGGGATCCGGTGCTTTAGTGCTGGTATGATCGCATCCAACATGCAACTATCTATTTGTTCCTTATGCTTGCCCCTACTACTACTACTACTACTAGTCGTTGGGTGTCAAGCGCGGTGGGAAAAGTCACACAGTAATCGTCAAAAATAAGAAAATGAGGTCATATAGATCACGGTCCCGCGTCATCCTTGTCACGTGGCGCAAAAATATATTTAAAAAGGGGAATGCAACACGAGGACTTCCCAGGAGGTCACCCATCCTAGTACTACTCTCGCCCAAGCACGCTTAACTTCGGAGTTCTGATGGGATCCGGTGCTTTAGTGCTGGTATGATCGCATCCGACATGCAACTATCTATTTGTTCCTTATGCTTGCCCCTACTACTACTACTACTACTAGTCGTTGGGTGTCAAGCGCGGTGGGAAAAGTCACACAGTAATCGTCAAAAATAAGAAAATGAGGTCATATAGATCACGCTCTCGCGTCATCCTTGTCACGTGGCGCAAAAATATATTTAAAAAGGGGAATGCAACACGAGGACTTCCCAGGAGGTCACCCATCCTAGTACTACTCTCGCCCAAGCACGCTTAACTTCGGAGTTTTGATGGGATCCGGTGCTTTAGTGCTGGTATGATCGCATCCGACATGCAACTATCTATTTGTTCCTTATGCTTGCCCCTACTACTACTACTACTACTAGTCGTTGGGTGTCAAGCGCGGTGGGAAAAGTCACACAGTAATCGTCAAAAATAAGAAAATGAGGTCATATAGATCACGGTCCCGCGTCATCCTTGTCACGTGGCGCAAAAATATATTTAAAAAGGGGAATGCAACACGAGGACTTCCCAGGAGGTCACCCATCCTAGTACTACTCTCGCCCAAGCACGCTTAACTTCGGAGTTCTAATGAGATCCGGTGCTTTAGTGCTGGTATGATCGCATCCGACATGCAACTATCTATTTGTTCCTTATGCTTGCCCCTACTACTACTACTACTACTACTAGTCGTTGGGTGTCAAGCGCGGTGGGAAAAGTCACACAGTAATCGTCAAAAATAAGAAAATGAGGTCATATAGATCACGCTCCCGCGTCATCCTTGTCACGTGGCGCAAAAATATATTTAAAAAGGGGAATGCAACACGAGGACTTCCCACGAGGTCACCCATCCTAGTACTACTCTCGCCCAAGCACGCTTAACTTCGGAGTTCTGATGGGAACCGATGCTTTAGTGCTGGTATGATCGCATCCGACATGCAACTACCTATTTGTTCCTTATGCTTGCCCCTACTACTACTACTACTACTACTACTACTACTACTAGTCGTTGGGTGTCAAGCGCGGTGGGAAAAGTAACACAGTAATCGTCAAAAATAAGAAAATGAGGTCATATAGATCACGATCCCGCGTCATCCTTGTCACGTGGCGCAAAAATATATTTAAAAAGGGGAATGCAACACGAGGACTTCCCAGGAGGTCACCCATCCTAGTACTACTCTCGCCCAAGCACGCTTAACTTCGGAGTTCTGATGGGATCCGATGCTTTAGTGCTGGTATGATCGCAACCAACATGCAACTATCTATTTGTTCCTTATGCTTGCCCCTACTACTACTACTACTAGTCGTTGGGTGTCAAGCGCGGTGGGAAAAGTCACACAGTAATCGTCAAAAATAAGAAAATGAGGTCATATAGATCACGCTCCCGCGACATCCTTGTCACGTGGCGCAAAAATATATTTAAAAAGGGGAATGCAACACGAGGACTTCCCAGGAGGTCACCCATCCTAGTACTACTCTCGCACAAGCACGCTTAACTTCGGAGTTCTGATGGGATCCGGTGCTTTAGTGCTGGTATGATCGCATCCGACATGCAACTACCTATTTGTTCCTTATGCTTGCCCCTACTACTACTACTACTACTACTACTACTACTACTAGTCGTTGGGTGTCAAGCGCGGTGGGAAAAGTAACACAGTAATCGTCAAAAATAAGAAAATGAGGTCATATAGATCACGGTCCCGCGTCATCCTTGTCACGTGGCGCAAAAATATATTTAAAAAGGGGAATGCAACACGAGGACTTCCCAGGAGGTCACCCATCCTAGTACTACTCTCGCCCAAGCACGCTTAACTTCGGAGTTCTAATGGGATCCGGTGCTTTAGTGCTGGTATGATCGCAACCGACATGCAACTATCTATTTGTTCCTTATGCTTGCCCCTACTACTACTACTACTACTAGTCGTTGGGTGTCAAGCGCGGTGGGAAAAGTCACACAGTAATCGTCAAAAATAAGAAAATGAGGTCATATAGATCACGCTCCCGCGTTATCCTTGTCACGTGGCGCAAAAATATATTTAAAAAGGGGAATGCATCACGAGGACTTCCCAGGAGGTCACCCATCCTAGTACTACTCTCGCCCAAGCACGCTTAACTTCGGAGTTCTGATGGGATCCGGTGCTTTAGTGCTGGTATGATCGCATCCGACATGCAACTATCTATTTGTTCCTTATGCTTGCCCCTACTACTACTACTACTAATACTACTACTACTACTACTACTACTACTAGTCGTTGGGTGTCAAGCGCGGTGGGAAAAGTCACACAGTAATCGTCAAAAATAAGAAAATGAGGTCATATAGATCACGCTCCCGCGTCATCCTAGGCACGTGGCGCAAAAATATATTTAAAGAGGGGAATGCAACACGAGGACTTCCCAGGAGGTCACCCATCCTAGTACTACTCTCGCCCAAGCACGGTTAACTTCGGAGTTCTGATGGGATCCGGTGCTTTAGTGCTGGTATGATCGCATCCGACATGCAACTATCTATTTGTTCCTTATGCTTGCCCCTACTACTACTACTACTACTAGTCGTTGGGTGTCAAGCGCGGTGGGAAAAGTCACACAGTAATCGTCAAAAATAAGAAAATGAGGTCATATAGATCACGCTCCCGCGTCATCCTTGTCACGTGGCGCAAAAATATATTTAAAAAGGGGAATGCAACACGAGGACTTCCCAGGAGGTCACCCATCCTAGTACTACTCTCGCCCAAACACGCTTAACTTCGAAGTTCTGATGGGATCCGGTGCTTTAGTGCTGGTATGATCGCATCCGACATGCAACTATCTATTTGTTCCTTATGCTTGCCCCTACTACTACTACTACTACTACTAGTCGTTGGGTGTCAAGCGCGGTGGGAAAAGTCACACAGTAATCGTCAAAAATAAGAAAATGAGGTCATATAGATCACGCTCCCGCGTCATCCTTGTCACGTGGCGCAAAAATATATTTAAAAAGGGGAATGCAACACGAGGACTTCCCAGTAGGTCACCCATCCTAGTACTACTCTCGCCCAAGCACGCTTAACTTCGAAGTTCTGATGGGATCCAGTGGTTTAGTGCTGGTATGATCGCATCCGACATGCAACTATCTATTTGTTCCTTATGCTTGCCCCTACTACTACTACTACTACTAGTTGTTGGGTGTCAAGCGCGGTGGGAAAAGTCACACAGTAATCGTCAAAAATAAGAAAATGAGGTCATATAGATCACGGTCCCGCGTCATCCTTGTCACGTGGCGCAAAAATATATTTAAAAAGGGGAATGCAACACGAGGACTTCCCAGGAGGTCACCCATCCTAGTACTACTCTCGCCCAAGCACGCTTAACTTCGGAGTTCTCATGGGATCCGGTGCTTTAGTGCTGGTATGATCGCATCCGACATGCAACTATCTATTTGTTCCTTATGCTTGCCCCTACTACTACTACTACTACTACTACTAGTCGTTGGGTGTCAAGCGCGGTGGGAAAAGTCACACAGTAATCGTCAAAAATAAGAAAATGAGGTCATATAGATCACGCTCCCGCGTCATCCTTGTCACGTGGCGCAAAAATATATTTAAAAAGGGGAATGCAACACGAGGACTTCCCAGTAGGTCACCCATCCTAGTACTACTCTCGCCCAAGCACGCTTAACTTCGAAGTTCTGATGGGATCCAGTGGTTTAGTGCTGGTATGATCGCATCCGACATGCAACTATCTATTTGTTCCTTATGCTTGCCCCTACTACTACTACTACTACTAGTTGTTGGGTGTCAAGCGCGGTGGGAAAAGTCACACAGTAATCGTCAAAAATAAGAAAATGAGGTCATATAGATCACGGTCCCGCGTCATCCTTGTCACGTGGCGCAAAAATATATTTAAAAAGGGGAATGCAACACGAGGACTTCCCAGGAGGTCACCCATCCTAGTACTACTCTCGCCCAAGCACGCTTAACTTCGGAGTTCTCATGGGATCCGGTGCTTTAGTGCTGGTATGATCGCATCCGACATGCAACTATCTATTTGTTCCTTATGCTTGCCCCTACTACTACTACTACTACTACTACTAGTCGTTGGGTGTCAAGCGCGGTGGGAAAAGTCACACAGTAATCGTCAAAAATAAGAAAATGAGGTCATATAGATCACGCTCCCGCGTCATCCTTGTCACGTGGCGCAAAAATATATTTAAAAAGGGGAATGCAACACGAGGACTTCCCAGTAGGTCACCCATCCTAGTACTACTCTCGCCCAAGCACGCTTAACTTCGAAGTTCTCATGGGATCCAGTGGTTTAGTGCTGGTATGATCGCATCCGACATGCAACTATCTATTTGTTCCTTATGCTTGCCCCTACTACTACTACTACTACTAGTTGTTGGGTGTCAAGCGCGGTGGGAAAAGTCACACAGTAATCGTCAAAAATAAGAAAATGAGGTCATATAGATCACGGTCCCGCGTCATCCTTGTCACGTGGCGCAAAAATATATTTAAAAAGGGGAATGCAACACGAGGACTTCCCAGGAGGTCACCCATCCTAGTACTACTCTCGCCCAAGCACGCTTAACTTCGGAGTTCTCATGGGATCCGGTGCTTTAGTGCTGGTATGATCGCATCCGACATGCAACTATCTATTTGTTCCTTATGCTTGCCCCTACTACTACTACTACTACTAGTCGTTGGGTGTCAAGCGCGGTGGGAAAAGTCACAAAGTAATCGTCAAAAATAAGAAAATGAGGTCATATAGATCACGGTCCCGCGTCATCCTTGTCACGTGGCGCAAAAATATATTTAAAAAGGGGAATGCAACACAAGGACTTCCCAGGAGGTCACCCATCCTAGTACTACTCTCGCCCAAGCACGCTTAACTTTGGAGTTCTGATGGGATCCGGTGCTTTAGTGCTGGTATGATCGCATCCGACATGCAACTATCTATTTGTTCCTTATGCTTGCCCCTACTACTACTACTACTACTACTACTACTAGTCGTTGGGTGTCAAGCGCGGTGGGAAAAGTCACACAGTAATCGTCAAAAATAAGAAAATGAGGTCATATAGATCACGCTCCCGCGTCATCCTTGTCACGTGGCGCAAAAATATATTTAAAAAGGGGAATGCAACACGAGGACTTCCCAGGAGGTCACCCATCCTAGTACTACTCTCGCCCAAGCACGCTTAACTTCGAAGTTCTGATGGGATCCAGTGGTTTAGTGCTGGTATGATCGCATCCGACATGCAACTATCTATTTGTTCCTTATGCTTGCCCCTACTACTACTACTACTACTAGTCGTTGGGTGTCAAGCGCGGTGGGAAAAGTCACACAGTAATCGTCAAAAATAAGAAAATGAGGTCATATAGATCACGCTCCCGCGTCATCCTTGTCACGTGGCGCAAAAATATATTTAAAAAGGGGAATGCAACACGCGGACTTCCCAGGAGGTCACCCATCCTAGTACTACTCTCGCCCAAGCACGCTTAACTTCGGAGTTCTGATGGGATCCGGTGCTTTAGTGCTGGTATGATCGCATCCGACATGCAACTATCTATTTGTTCCTTATGCTTGCCCCTACTACTACTACTACTACTACTACTAGTCGTTGGGTGTGAAGCGCGGTGGGAAAAGTCACACAGTAATCGTCAAAAATAAGTAAATGAGGTCATATAGATCACGCTCCCGCGTCATCCTTGTCACGTGGCGCAAAAATATATTTAAAAAGGGGAATGCAACACGAGGACTTCCCAGGAGGTCACCCATCCTAGTACTACTCTCGCCCAAGCACGCTTAACTTCGGAGTTCTGATGGGATCCGGTGCTTTAGTGCTGTTATGATCGCATCCGACATGCAACTATCTATTTGTTCCTTATGCTTGCCCCTACTACTACTACTACTACTAGTCGTTGGGTGTCAAGCGCGGTGGGAAAAGTCACACAGTAATCGTCAAAAATAAGAAAATGAGGTCATATAGATCACGTTCCCGCGTCATCCTTGTCACGTGGCGCAAAAATATATTTAAAAAGGGGAATGCAACACGAGGACTTCCCAGGAGGTCACCCATCCTAGTACTACTCTCGCCCAAGCACGGTTAACTTCGGAGTTTTGATGGGATCCGGTGCTTTAGTGCTGGTATGATCGCATCCGACATGCAACTATCTATTTGTTCCTTATGCTTGCCCCTACTACTACTACTACTAATACTACTACTACTACTACTACTACTACTAGTCGTTGGGTGTCAAGCGCGGTGGGAAAAGTCACACAGTAATCGTCAAAAATAAGAAAATGAGGTCATATAGATCACGCTCCCGCGTCATCCTTGTCACGTGGCGCAAAAATATATTTAAAAAGGGGAATGCAACACGAGGACTTCCCAGGAGGTCACCCATCCTAGTACTACTCTCGCCCAAGCACGGTTAACTTCGGAGTTCTGATGGGATCCGGTGCTTTAGTGCTTGTATGATCGCATCCGACATGCAACTATCTATTTGTTCCTTATGCTTGCCCCTACTACTACTACTACTACTACTAGTCGTTGGGTGTCAAGCGCGGTGGGAAAAGTCACACAGTAATCGTCAAAAATAAGAAAATGAGGTCATATAGATCACGCTCCCGCGTCATCCTTGTCACGTGGCGCAAAAATATATTTAAAAAGGGGAATGCAACACGAGGACTTCCCAGGAGGTCACCCATCCTAGTACTACTCTCGCCCAAGCACGCTTAACTTCGAAGTTCTCATGGGATCCGGTGCTTTAGTGCTGGTATGATCGCATCCGACATGCAACTATCTATTTGTTCCTTATGCTTGCCCCTACTACTACTACTAGTACTACTACTACTACTACTAGTCGTTGGGTGTCAAGCGCGGTGGGAAAAGTCACACAGTAATCGTCAAAAATAAGAAAATGAGGTCATATAGATCACGCTCCCGCGTCATCCTTGTCACGTGGCGCAAAAATATATTTAAAAAGGGGAATGCAACACGAGGACTTCCCAGGAGGTCACCCATCCTAGTACTACTCTCGCCCAAGCACGCTTAACTTCGGAGTTCTGATGGGATCCGGTGCTTTAGTGCTGGTATGATCGCATCCGACATGCAACTATCTATTTGTTCCTTATGCTTGCCCCTACTCGTACTACTACTACTAGTCGTTGGGTGTCAAGCGCGGTGGGAAAAGTCACACACTAATCGTCAAAAATAAGAAAATGAGGTCATATAGATCACGGTCCCGCGTCATCCTTGTCACGTGGCGCAAAAATATATTTAAAAAGGGGAATGCAACACGAGGACTTCCCAGGAGGTCACCCATCCTAGTACTACTCTCGCCCAAGCACGCTTAACTTCGGAGTTCTGATGGGATCCGGTGGTTTAGTGCTGGTATGATCGCATCCGACATGCAACTATCTATTTGTTCCTTATGCTTGCCCCTACTACTACTACTACTACTAGTCGTTGGGTGTCAAGCGCGGTGGGAAAAGTCACACAGTAATCGTCAAAAATAAGAAAATGAGGTCATATAGATCACGGTCCCGCGTCATCCTTGTCACGTGGCGCAAAAATATATTTAAAAAGGGGAATGCAACACGAGGACTTCCCAGGAGGTCACCCATCCTAGTACTACTCTCGCCCAAGCACGCTTAACTTCGGAGTTCTGATGGGATCCGGTGGTTTAGTGCTGGTATGATCGCATCCGACATGCAACTATCTATTTGTTCCTTATGCTTGCCCCTACTACTACTACTACTACTAGTCGTTGGGTGTCAAGCGCGGTGGGAAAAGTCACACAGTAATCGTCAAAAATAAGAAAATGAGGTCATATAGATCACGGTCCCGCGTCATCCTTGTCACGTGGCGCAAAAATATATTTAAAAAGGGGAATGCAACACGAGGACTTCCCAGGAGGTCACCCATCCTAGTACTACTCTCGCCCAAGCACGCTTAACTTCGGAGTTCTGATGGGATCCGGTGCTTTAGTGCTGGTATGATCGCATCCGACATGCAACTATCTATTTGTTCCTTATGCTTGCCCCTACTACTACTACTACTAATAGTCGTTGGGTGTCAAACGCGGTGGGAAAAGTCACAAAGTAATCGTCAAAAATAAGAAAATGAGGTTATATAGATCACGGTCCCGCGTCATCCTTGTCACGTGGCGCAAAAATATATTTAAAAAGGGGAATGCAACACGAGGACTTCCCAGGAGGTCACCCATCCTAGTACTACTCTCGCCCAAGCACGCTTAACTTCAGAGTTCTGATGGGATCCGGTGCTTTAGTGCTCGGATGATCGCATCCGACATGCAACTATCTATTTGTTCCTTATGCTTGCCCCTACTACTACTACTACTAGTCGTTGGGTGTCAAGCGCGGTGGGAAAAGTCACAAAGTAATCGTCAAAAATAAGAAAATGAGGTCATATAGATCACGGTCCCGCGTCATCCTTGTCACGTGGCGCAAAAATATATTTAAAAAGGGGAATGCAACACGAGGACTTCCCAAGAGGTCACCCATCCTAGTACTACTCTCGCCCAAGCACGCTTAACTTCGGAGTTCTGATGGGATCCGGTGCTTTAGTGCTGGGATGATCGCATCCGACATGCAACTATCTATTTGTTCCTTATGCTTGCCCCTACTACTACTACTACTACTAGTCGTTGGGTGTCAAGCGCGGTGGGAAAAGTCACACAGTAATCGTCAAAAATAAGAAAATGAGGTCATATAGATCACGGTCCCGCGTCATCCTTGTCACGTGGCGCAAAAATATATTTAAAAAGGGGAATGCAACACGAGGACTTCCCAGGAGGTCACCCATCCTAGTACTACTCTCGCCCAAGCACGCTTAACTTCGGAGTTCTGATGGGATCCGGTGCTTTAGTGCTGGTATGATCGCATCCGACATGCAACTATCTATTTGTTCCTTATGCTTGCCCCTACTACTACTACTACTAATAGTCGTTGGGTGTCAAACGCGGTGGGAAAAGTCACAAAGTAATCGTCAAAAATAAGAAAATGAGGTTATATAGATCACGGTCCCGCGTCATCCTTGTCACGTGGCGCAAAAATATATTTAAAAAGGGGAATGCAACACGAGGACTTCCCAGGAGGTCACCCATCCTAGTACTACTCTCGCCCAAGCACGCTTAACTTCAGAGTTCTGATGGGATCCGGTGCTTTAGTGCTCGGATGATCGCATCCGACATGCAACTATCTATTTGTTCCTTATGCTTGCCCCTACTACTACTACTACTAGTCGTTGGGTGTCAAGCGCGGTGGGAAAAGTCACAAAGTAATCGTCAAAAATAAGAAAATGAGGTCATATAGATCACGGTCCCGCGTCATCCTTGTCACGTGGCGCAAAAATATATTTAAAAAGGGGAATGCAACACGAGGACTTCCCAAGAGGTCACCCATCCTAGTACTACTCTCGCCCAAGCACGCTTAACTTCGGAGTTCTGATGGGATCCGGTGCTTTAGTGCTGGGATGATCGCATCCGACATGCAACTATCTATTTGTTCCTTATGCTTGCCCCTACTACTACTACTACTACTACTAGTCGTTGGGTGTCAAGCGCGGTGGGAAAAGTCACACAGTAATCGTCAAAAATAAGAAAATGAGGTCATATAGATCACACTCCCGCGTCATCCTTGTCACGTGGCGCAAAAATATATTTAAAAAGGGGAATGCAACACGAGGACTTCCCAGGAGGTCACCCATCCTAGTACTACTCTCGCCCAAGCACGCTTAACTTCGGAGTTCTGATGGGATCCGGTGCTTTAGTGATGGTATGATCGCATCCGACATGCAACTATCTATTTGTTCCTTATGCTTGCCCCTACTACTACTACTACTACTACTACTAGTCGTTGGGTGTCAAGCGCGGTGGGAAAAGTCACACAGTAATCGTCAAAAATAAGAAAATGAGGTCATATAGATCACGCTCTCGCGTCATCCTTGTCACGTGGCGCAAAAATATATTTAAAAAGGGGAATGCAACACGAGGACTTCCCAGGAGGTCACCCATCCTGGTACTACTCTTGCCCAAGCACGCTTAACTTCGGAGTTCTGATGGGATCCGGTGCTTTAGTGCTGGTATGATCGCATCCAACATGCAACTATCTATTTGTTCCTTATGCTTGCCCCTACTACTACTACTACTACTACTACTAGTCGTTGGGTGTCATGCGCGGTGGGAAAAGTCACACAGTAATCGTCAAAAATAAGAAAATGAGGTCATATAGATCACGTTCCCGCGTCATCCTTGTCACGTGGCGCAAAAATATATTTAAAAAGGGGAATGCAACACGAGGACTTCCGAGGAGGTCACCCATCCTAATACTACTCTCGCTCAAGCACGCTTAACTTCGAAGTTCTGATGGGATCCGGTGCTTTAGTGCTGGTATGATCGCATCCGACATGCAACTATCTATTTGTTCCTTATGCTTGCCCCTACTACTACTACTACTACTACTACTACTACTACTACTACTAGTCGTTGGGTGTCAAGCGCGGTGGGAAAAGTCACACAGTAATCGTCAAAAATAAGAAAATGAGGTCATATAGATCACGGTCCCGCGTCATCCTTGTCACGTGGCGCAAAAATATATTTAAAAAGGGGAATGCAACACGAGGACTTCCCAGGAGGTCAACCATCCTAGTACTACTCTCGCCCAAGCACGCTTAACTTCGGAGTTCTGATGGGATCCGGTGCTTTAGTGCTGGTATGATCGCATCCGACATGCAACTATCTATTTGTTCCTTATGCTTGCCCCTACTACTACTACTACTAGTCGTTGGGTGTCAAGCGCGGTGGGAAAAGTCACACAGTAATCGTCAAAAATAAGAAAATGAGGTCATATAGATCACGCTCCCGCGTCATCCTTGTCACGTGGCGCAAAAATATATTTAAAAAGGGGAATGCAACACGAGGACTTCCCAGGAGGTCACCCATCCTAGTACTACTCTCGCCCAAGCACGCTTAATTTCGAAGTTCTGATGGGATCCGGTGCTTTAGTGCTCGTATGATCACATCCGACATGCAACTATCTATTTGTTCCTTATGCTTGCCCCTACTACTACTACTACTACTACTACTATTACTACTACTACTACTAGTCGTTGGGTGTCAAGCGCGGTGGGAAAAGTCACACAGTAATCGTCAAAAATAAGAAAATGAGGTCATATAGATCACGCTCCCGCGTCATCCTTGTCACGTGGCGCAAAAATATATTTAAAAAGGGGAATGCAACACGAGGACTTCCCAGGAGGTCACCCATCCTAGTACTACTCTCGCCCAAGCACGCTTAACTTCGGATTTCTGATGGGATCCGGTGCTTTAGTGCTGGTATGATCGCATCCGACATGCAACTATCTATTTGTTCCTTATGCTTGCCCCTACTACTACTACTACTAGTCGTTGGGTGTCAAGCGCGGTGGGAAAAGTCACACAGTAATCGTCAAAAATAAGAAAATGAGGTCATATAGATCACGCTCCCGCGGCATCCTTGTCACGTGGCGCAAAAACATATTTAAAAAGGGGAATGCAACACGAGGACTTCCCAGGAGGTCACCCATCCTAGTACTACTCTCGCCCAAGCACGCTTAACTTCGAAGTTCTGATGGGATCCGGTGCTTTAGTGCTGGTATGATCGCATCCAACATGCAACTATCTATTTTTTCCTTATAATTGCCCCTACTACTACTACTACTACTACTACTACTACTAGTCGTTGGGTGTCAAGCGCGGTGGGAAAAGTCACACAGTAATCGTCAAAAATAAGAAAATGAGGTCATATAGATCACGCTCCCGCGTCATCCTTGTCACGTGGCGCAAAAATATATTTAAAAAGGGGAATGCAACACGAGGACTTTCCAGGAGGTCACCCATCCTAGTACTACTCTCGCCCAAGCACGCTTAACTTCGGAGTTCTGATGGGATCCGGTGCTTTAGTGCTGGTATGATCGCATCCGACATGCAACTATCTATTTGTTCCTTATGCTTGCCCCTACTACTACTACTACTACTACTACTACTACTAGTCGTTGGGTGTCAAGCGCGGTGGGAAAAGTCACACAGTAATCGTCAAAAATAAGAAAATGAGGTCATATAGATCACGCTCCCGCGTCATCCTTGTCACGTGGCGCAAAAATATATTTAAAAAGGGGAATGCAACACGAGGACTTCCCAGGAGGTCACCCATCCTAGTACTACTCTCGCCCAAGCACGCTTAACTTCGAAGTTCTGATGGGATCCGGTGCTTTAGTGCTGGTATGATCGCATCCGACATGCAACTATCTATTTGTTCCTTATGCTTGCCCCTACTACTACTACTACTACTACTACTACTACTACTACTAGTCGTTGGGTGTCAAGCGCGGTGGGAAAAGTCACACAGTAATCGTCAAAAATAAGAAAATGAGGTCATATAGATCACGTTCCCGCGTCATCCTTGTCACGTGGCGCAAAAATATATTTAAAAAGGGGAATGCAACACGAGGACTTCCCAGGAGGTCACCCATCCTAGTACTACTCTCGCCCAAGCACGCTTAACTTCGGAGTTCTGATGGGATCCGGTGCTTTAGTGCGGGTATGATCGCATCCGACATGCAACTATCTATTTGTTCCTTATGCTTGCCGCTACTACTACTACTACTACTACTACTACTACTACTATTAGTCGTTGGGTGTCGAGCGCGGTGGGAAAAGTCACACAGTAATCGTCAAAAATAAGAAAATGAGGTCATATAGATCACGGTCCCGCGTCATCCTTGTCACGTGGCGCAAAAATATATTTAAAAAGGGGAATGCAACACGAGGACTTCCCAGGAGGTCACCCATCCTAGTACTACTCTCACCCAAGCACGCTTAACTTCGGAGTTCTGATGGGATACGGTGCTTTAGTGCTGGTATGATCGCATCCGACATGCAACTATCTATTTGTTCCTTATGCTTGCCCCTACTACTACTACTACTACTACTACTACTACTACTACTACTACTACTACTACTACTACTACTACTAGTCGTTGGGTGTAAAGCGCGGTGGGAAAAGTCACACAGTAATCGTCAAAAATAAGAAAATGAGGTCATATAGATCACGCTCCCGCGTCATCCTTGTCACGTGGCGCAAAAATATATTTAAAAAGGGGAATGCAACACGAGGACTTCCCAGGAGGTCACCCATCCTAGTACTACTCTCGCCCAAGCACGCTTAACTTCGGAGTTCTGATGGGATCCGGTGCTTTAGTGCTGGTATGATCGCATCCGACATGCAACTATCTATTTGTTCCTTATGCTTGCCCCTACTACTACTACTACTACTACTACTACTACTACTACTAGTCGTTGGGTGTCAAGCGCGGCGGGAAAAGTCACACAGTAATCGTCAAAAATAAGAAAATGAGGTCATATAGATCACGTTCCCGCGTCATCCTTGTCACGTGGCGCAAAAATATATTTAAAAAGGGGAATGCAACACGAGGACTTCCCAGGAGGTCACCCATCCTAGTACTACTCTCGCCCAAGCACGCTTAACTTCAAAGTTCTGATGGGATCCGGTGCTTTAGTGCTGGTATGATCGCATCCGACATGCAACTATCTATTTGTTCCTTATGCTTGCCCCTACTACTACTACTACTACTACTACTACTACTACTAGTCGTTGGGTGTCAAGCGCGGTGGGAAAAGTCACACAGTAATCGTCAAAAATAAGAAAATGAGGTCATATAGATCACGGTCCCGCGTCATCCTTGTCACGTGGCGCAAAAATATATTTAAAAAGGGGAATGCAACACGAGGACTTCCCAGGAGGTCAACCATCCTAGTACTACTCTCGCCCAAGCACGCTTAACTTCGGAGTTCTGATGGGATCCGGTGCTTTAGTGCTGGTATGATCGCATCCGACATGCAACTATCTATTTGTTCCTTATGCTTGCCCCTACTACTACTACTACTACTACTACTACTAGTCGTTGGGTGTCAAGCGCGGTGGGAAAAGTCACACAGTAATCGTCAAAAATAAGAAAATGAGGTCATATAGATCAGGCTCCCGCGTCATCCTTGTCACGTGGCGCAAAAATATATTTAAAAAGGGGAATGCAACACGAGGACTTCCCAGGAGGTCACCCATCCTAGTACTACTCTCGCCCAAGCACGCTTAATTTCGATGTTTTGATGGGATCCGGTGCTTTAGTGCTGGTATGATCGCATCCGACATGCAACTATCTATTTGTTCCTTATGCTTGCCCCTACTACTACTACTACTACTACTATTACTACTACTACTACTAGTCGTTGGGTGTCAAGCGCGGTTGGAAAAGTCACACAGTAATCGTCAAAAATAAGAAAATGAGGTCATTTAGATCACGCTCCCGCGTCATCCTTGTCACGTGGCGCAAAAATATATTTAAAAAGGGGAATGCAACACGAGGACTTCCCAGGAGGTCACCCATCCTAGTACTACTCTCGCACAAGCACGCTTAACTTCGGAGTTCTGATGGGATCCGGTGCTTTAGTGCTGGTATGATCGCATCCAACATGCAACTATCTATTTGTTCCTTATACTTGCCCCTACTACTACTACTACTAGTCGTTGGGTGTCAAGCGCGGTGGGAAAAGTCACACAGTAATCGTCAAAAATAAGAAAATGAGGTCATATAGATCACGCTCCCGCGTCATCCTTGTCACGTGGCGCAAAAACATATTTAAAAAGGGGAATGCAACACGAGGACTTCCCAGGAGGTCACCCATCCTAGTACTACTCTCGCCCAAGCACGCTTAACTTCGAAGTTCTGATGGGATCCGGTGCTTTAGTGCTGGTATGATCGCATCCGACATGCAACTATCTATTTGTTCCTTATGCTTGCCCCTACTACTACTACTACTACTAGTCGTTGGGTGTCAAGCGCGGTGGGAAAAGTCACACAGTAATCGTCAAAAATAAGAAAATGAGGTCATATAGATCACGCTCCCGCGTCATCCTTGTCACGTGGCGCAAAAATATATTTAAAAAGGGGAATGCAACACGAGGACTTTCCAGGAGGTCACCCATCCTAGTACTACTCTCGCCCAAGCACGCTTAACTTCGGAGTTCTGATGGGATCCGGTGCTTTAGTGCTGGTATGATCGCATCCGACATGCAACTATCTATTTGTTCCTTATGCTTGCCCCTACTACTACTACTACTACTACTACTACTACTACTACTAGTCGTTGGGTGTCAAGCGCGGTGGGAAAAGTCACACAGTAATCGTCAAAAATAAGAAAATGAGGTCATATAGATCACGCTCCCGCGTCATCCTTGTCACGTGGCGCAAAAATATATTTAAAAAGGGGAATGCAACACGAGGACTTCCCAGGAGGTCACCCATCCTAGTACTACTCTCGCCCAAGCACGCTTAACTTCGAAGTTCTGATGGGATCCGGTGCTTTAGTGCTGGTATGATCGCATCCGACATGCAACTATCTATTTGTTCCTTATGCTTGCCCCTACTACTACTACTACTACTACTAGTCGTTGGGTGTCAAGCGCGGTGGGAAAAGTCACACAGTAATCGTCAAAAATAAGAAAATGAGGTCATATAGATCACGTTCCCGCGTCATCCTTGTCACGTGGCGCAAAAATATATTTAAAAAGGGGAATGCAACACGAGGACTTCCCAGGAGGTCACCCATCCTAGTACTACTCTCGCCCAAGCACGCTTAACTTCGGAGTTCTGATGGGATCCGGTGCTTTAGTGCTGGTATGATCGCATCCGACATGCAACTATCTATTTGTTCCTTATGCTTGCCCCTACTACTACTACTACTACTACTACTACTACTAGTCGTTGGGTGTCAAGCGCGGTGGGAAAAGTCACACAGTAATCGTCAAAAATAAGAAAATGAGGTCATATAGATCACGGTCCCGCGTCATCCTTGTCACGTGGCGCAAAAATATATTTAAAAAGGGGAATGCAACACGAGGACTTCCCAGGAGGTCACCCATCCTAGTACTACTCTCGCCCAAGCACGCTTAGCTTCGGAGTTCTGATGGGATCCGGTGCTTTAGTGCTGGTATGATCGCATCCGACATGCAACTATCTATTTGTTCCTTATGCTTGCCCCTACTACTACTACCACTACTACTACTACTACTACTACTACTACTACTACTAGTCGTTGGGTGTAAAGCGCGGTGGGAAAAGTCACACAGTAATCGTCAAAAATAAGAAAATGAGGTCATATAGATCACGGTCCCGCATCATCCTTGTCACGTGGCGCAAAAATACATTTAAAAAGGGGAATGCAACACGAGGACTTCCCAGGAGGTCACCCATCCTAGTACTACTCTCGCCCAAGCACGCTTAACTTCGAAGTTCTGATGGGATATGGTGCTTTAGTGCTGGTATGATCGCATCCGACATGCAACTATCTATTTGTTCCTTATGCTTGCCCCTACTACTACTACTACTACTACTACTAGTCGTTGGGTGTCAAGCGCGGTGGGAAAAGTCACACAGTAATCGTCAAAAATAAGAAAATGAGGTCATATAGATCACGCTCCCGCGTCATCCTTGTCACGTGGCGCAAAAATATATTTAAAAAGGGGAATGCAACACGAGGACTTCCCAGGAGGTCACCCATCCTAGTACTACTCTCGCCCAAGCACGCTTAACTTCGGAGTTCTGATGGGATCCGGTGCTTTAGTGCTGGTATGATCGCATCCGACATGCAACTATCTATTTGTTCCTTATGCTTGCCCCTACTACTACTACTACTACTACTACTACTACTACTACTACTACTACTACTACTACTACTACTACTACTACTACTACTACTACTACTACTACTACTACTACTACTACTACTACTACTACTACTACTACTACTACTACTACTACTACTACTACTACTACTACTACTACTACTACTACTACTACTACTAGTAGTAGTCGTTGGGTGTCAAGCGCGGTGGGAAAAGTCACACAGTAATCGTCAAAAATAAGAAAATGAGGTCATATAGATCACGGTCCCGCGTCATCCTTGTCACGTGGCGCAAAAATATATTTAAAAAGGGGAATGCAACACGAGGACTTCCCAGGAGGTCACCCATCCTAGTACTACTCTCGCCCAAGCGCGCTTAACTTCGGAGTTCTGATGGGATCCGGTGCTTTAGTGCTGGTATGATCGCATCCGACATGCAACTATCTATTTGTTCCTTATGCTTGCCCCTACTACTACTACTACTACTAGTCGTTGGGTGTCAAGCGCGGTGGGAAAAGTCACACAGTAATCGTCAAAAATAAGAAAATGAGGTCATATAGATCACGCTCCCGCGTCATCCTTGTCACGTGGCGCAAAAATATATTTAAAAAGGGGAATGCAACACGAGGACTTCCCAGGAGGTCACCCATCCTAGTACTACTATCGCCCAAGCACGCTTAACTTCGGAGTTCTGATGGGATCCGGTGCTTTAGTGCTGGTATGATCGCATCCGACATGCAACTATCTATTTGTTCCTTATGCTTGCCCCTATTACTACTACTACTACTACTACTACTACTACTACTACTACTACTACTACTACTACTACTACTACTACTACTACTACTACTAGTCGTTGGGTGTCAAGCGCGGTGGGAAAAGTCACACAGTAATCGTCAAAAATAAGAAAATGAGGTCATATAGATCACGCTCCCGCGTCATCCTTGTCACGTGGCGCAAAAATATATTTAAAAAGGGGAATGCAACACGAGGACTTCCCAGGAGGTCACCCATCCTAGTACTACTCTCGCCCAAGCACGCTTAACTTCGGAGTTCTGATGGGATCCGGTGCTTTAGTGCTTGTATGATCGCATCGGACATGCAACTATCTATTTGTTCCTTATGCTTGCCCCTCCTACTACTACTACTACTACTACTACTACTAGTCGTTGGATGTCAAGCGCGGTGGGAAAAGTCACACAGTAATCGTCAAAAATAAGAAAATGAGGTCATATAGATCACGCTCCCGCGTCATCCTTGTCACGTGGCGCAAAAATATATTTAAAAAGGGGAATGCAACACGAGGACTTCCCAGGAGGTCACCCATCCTAGTACTACTCTCGCCCAAGCACGCTTAACTTCGGAGTTCTGATGGGATCCGGTGCTTTAGTGCTTGTATGATCGCATCGGACATGCAACTATCTATTTGTTCCTTATGCTTGCCCCTACTACTACTACTACTACTACTACTACTACTACTACTACTACTAGTCGTTGGGTGTCAAGCGCGGTGGGAAAAGTCACACAGTAATCGTCAAAAATAAGAAAATGAGGTCATATAGATCACGCTCCCGCGTCATCCTTGTCACGTGGCGCAAAAATATATTTAAAAAGGGGAATGCAACACGAGGACTTCCCAGGAGGTCACCCATCCTAGTACTACTCTCGCCCAAGCACGCTTAACTTCGGAGTTCTGATGGGATCCGGTGCTTTAGTGCTTGTATGATCGCATCGGACATGCAACTATCTATTTGTTCCTTATGCTTGCCCCTACTACTACTACTACTACTACTACTAGTCGTTGGGTGTCAAGCGCGGTGCGAAAAGTCACACAGTAATCGTCAAAAATAAGAAAATGAGGTCATATAGATCACGTTCCCGCGTCATCCTTGTCACGTGGCGCAAAAATATATTTAAAAAGGGGAATGCAACACGAGGACTTCCCAGGAGGTCACCCATCCTAGTACTACTCTCGCCCAAGCACGCTTAACTTCGGAGTTCTGATGGGATCCGGTGCTTTAGTGCTGGTATGATCGCATCCGACATGCAACTATCTATTTATTTCTTATGCTTGCCCCTACTACTACTACTACTACTACTACTACTACTACTACTACTACTACTACTACTACTACTACTACTACTACTACTACTACTACTACTACTACTACTACTACTACTACTACTACTACTACTACTACTAGTCGTTGGGTGTAAAGCGCGGTGGAAAAAGTCACACAGTAATCGTCAAAAATAAGAAAATGAGGTCATATAGATCACGGTCCCGCATCATCCTTGTCACGTGGCGCAAAAATACATTTAAAAAGGGGAATGCAACACGAGGACTTCCCAGGAGGTCACCCATCCTAATACTACTCTTGCCCAAGCACGCTTAACTTCGAAGTTCTGATGGGATATGGTGCTTTAGTGCTGGTATGATCGCATCCGACATGCAACTATCTATTTGTTCCTTATGCTTGCCCCTACTACTACTACTACTACTACTACTACTAGTCGTTGGGTGTCAAGCGCGGTGGGAAAAGTCACACAGTAATCGTCAAAAATAAGAAAATGAGGTCATATAGATCACGCTCCCGCGTCATCTTTGTCACGTGGCGCAAAAATATATTTAAAAAGGGGAATGCAACACGAGGACTTCCCAGGAGGTCACCCATCCTAGTACTACTCTCGCCCAAGCACGCTTAACTTCGGAGTTCTGATGGGATCCGGTGCTTTAGTGCTGGTATGATCGCATCCGACATGCAACTATCTATTTGTTCCTTATGCTTGCCCCTACTACTACTACTACTACTACTACTACTACTACTAGTCGTTGGGTGTCAAGCGCGGTGGGAAAAGTCACACAGTAATCGTCAAAAATAAGAAAATGAGGTCATATAGATCACGCTCCCGCGTCATCCTTGTCACGTGGCGCAAAAATATATTTAAAAAGGGGAATGCAACACGAGGACTTCCCAGGAGGTCACCCATCCTAGTACTACTCTCACCCAAGCACGCTTAACTTCGAAGTTCTGATGGGATCCGGTGCTTTAGTGCTGGTATGATCGCATCCGACATGCAACTATCTATTTGTTCCTTATGCTTGCCCCTACTACTACTACTACTACTACTACTACTAGTCGTTGGGTGTCAAGCGCGGTGGGAAAAGTCACACAGTAATCGTCAAAAATAAGAAAATGAGGTCATATAGATCACGCTCCCGCGTCATCCTTGTCACGTGGCGCAAAAATATATTTAAAAGGGGAATGCAACACGAGGACTTCCCAGGAGGTCACCCATCCTAGTACTACTCTCGCCCAAGCACGCTTAACTTCGGAGTTCTGATGGGATCCGGTGCTTTAGTGCTGGTATGATCGCATCCGACATGCAACTATCTATTTGTTCCTTATGCTTGCCCCTACTACTACTACTACTACTACTACTACTACTACTACTACTACTACTAGTCGTTGGGTGTCAAGCGCGGTGGGAAAAGTCACACAGTAATCGTCAAAAATAAGAAAATGAGGTCATATAGATCACGGTCCCGCGTCATCCTTGTCACGTGGCGCAAAAATATATTTAAAAAGCGGAATGCAACACGAGGACTTCCCAGGAGGTCACCCATCCTAGTACTACTCTCGCCCAAGCGCGCTTAACTTCGGAGTTCTGATGGGATCCGGTGCTTTAGTGCTGGTATGATCGCATCCGACATGCAACTATCTATTTGTTCCTTATGCTTGCCCCTACTATTACTAGTCGTTGGGTGTCAAGCGCGGTGGGAAAAGTCACACAGTAATCGTCAAAAATAAGAAAATGAGGTCATATAGATCACGCTCCCGCGTCATCCTTGTCACGTGGCGCAAAAATATATTTAAAAAGGGGAATGCAACACGAGGACTTCCCAGGAGGTCACCCATCCTAGTACTACTATCGCCCAAGCACGCTTAACTTCGGAGTTCTGATGGGATCCGGTGCTTTAGTGCTGGTATGATCGCATCCGACATGCAACTATCTATTTGTTCCTTATGCTTGCCCCTATTACTACTACTACTACTACTACTACTACTACTACTACTACTAGTCATTGGGTGTCAAGCGCGGTGGGAAAAGTCACACAGTAATCGTCAAAAATAAGAAAATGAGGTCATATAGATCACGCTCCCGCGTCATCCTTGTCACGTGGCGCAAAAATATATTTAAAAAGGGGAATGCAACACGAGGACTTCCCAGGAGGTCACCCATCCTAGTACTACTCTCGCCCAAGCACGCTTAACTTCGGAGTTCTGATGGGATCCGGTGCTTTAGTGCTGGTATGATCGCATCCGACATGCAACTATCTATTTGTTCCTTATGCTTGCCCCTACTACTACTACTACTACTACTACTACTACTACTAGTCGTTGGGTGTCAAGCGCGGTGGGAAAAGTCACACAGTAATCGTCAAAAATAAGAAAATGAGGTCATATAGATCACGCTCCCGCGTCATCCTTGTCACGTGGCGCAAAAATATATTTAAAAAGGGGAATGCAACACAAGGACTTCCCAGGAGGTCACCCATCCTAGTACTACTATCGCCCAAGCACGCTTAACTTCGGAGTTCTGATGGGATCCGGTGCTTTAGTGCTGGTATGATCGCATCCGACATGCAACGATCTATTTGTTCCTTATGCTTGCCCCTACTACTACTACTACTACTACTACTAGTCGTTGGGTGTCAAGCGCGGTGGGAAAAGTCACACAGTAATCGTCAAAAATAAGAAAATGAGGTCATATAGATCACGCTCCCGCGTCATCCTTGTCAATGGCGCAAAAATATATTTAAAAAGGGGAATGCAACACGAGGACTTCCCAGGAGGTCACCCATCCTAGTACTACTATCGCCCAAGCACGCTTAACTTCGGAGTTCTGATGGGATATGGTGCTTTAGTGCTGGTATGATCGCATCCGACATGCAACTATCTATTTGTTCCTTATGCTTGCCCCTACTACTACTACTACTACTAGTCGTTGGGTGTCAAGCGCGGTGAGAAAAGTCACACAGTAATCGTCAAAAATAAGAAAATGAGGTCATATAGATCACGCTCCCGCGTCATCCTTGTCACGTGGCGCAAAAATATATTTAAAAAGGGGAATGCAACACGAGGACTTCCCAGGAGGTCACCCATCCTAGTACTACTCTCGCCCAAGCACGCTTAACTTCGGAGTTCTGATGGGATCCAGTGCTTTAGTGCTGGTATGATCACATCCGACATGCAACTATCTATATGTTCCTTATGCTTGCCCCTACTACTAGTACTACTACTACTACTACTACTACTACTAGTCGTTGGGTGTCAAGCGCGGTGGGAAAAGTCACACAGTAATCGTCAAAAATAAGAAAATGAGGTCATATAGATCACGTTCCCGCGTCATCCTTGTCACGTGGCGCAAAAATATATTTAAAACGGGGAATGCAACACGAGGACTTCCCAGGAGGTCACCCATCCTAGTACTACTCTCGCCCAAGCACGCTTAACTTCGGAGTTCTGATGGGATCCCGTGCTTTAGTGCTGGTATGATCACATCCGACATGCAACTATCTATTTGTTCCTTATGCTTGCCCCTACCACTACTACTACTACTAGTCGTTGGGTGTCAAGCGCGGTGGGAAAAGTCACACAGTAATCGTCAAAAATAAGAAAATGAGGTCATATAGATCACGGTCCCGCGTCATCCTTGTCACGTGGCGCAAAAATATATTTAAAAAGGGGAATGCAACACGAGGACTTCCCAGGAGGTCACCCATCCTAGTACTACCCTCGACCAAGCACGCTTAACTTCGGAGTTCTGATGGGATCCGGTGCTTTAGTGCTGGTATGATCGCATCCCACATGCATCTATCTATTTGTTCCTTATGCTTGCCCCTACTACTACTACTACTAGTCGTTGGGTGTCAAGCGCGGTGGGAAAAGTCACACAGTAATCGTCAAAAATAAGAAAATGAGGTCATATAGATCACGCTCCCGCGTCATCCTTGTCACGTGGCGCAAAAATATATTTAAAAAGGGGAATGCAACACGAGGACTTCCCAGGAGGTCACCCATCCTAGTACTACTCTCGCCCAAGCACGCTTAACTTTGAAGTTCTGATGGGATCCGGTGCTTTAGTGCTGGTATGATCGCATCCGACATGCAACTATCTATTTGTTCCTTATGCTTGCCCCTACTAGTACTACTACTACTACTACTACTACTACTACTACTAGTCGTTGGGTGTCAAGCGCGGTGGGAAAAGTCACACAGTAATCGTCAAAAATAAGAAAATGAGGTCATATAGATCACGCTCACGCGTCATCCTTGTCACGTGGCGCAAAAATATATTTAAAAAGGGGAATGCAACACGAGGACTTCCCAGGAGGTCACCCATCCTCGTACTACTCTCGCCCAAGCACGCTTAACTTCGAAGTTCTGATGGGATCCGGTGCTTTAGTGCTGGTATGATCGCATCCGACATGCAACTATCTATTTGTTCCTTATGCTTGCCCCTACTACTACTACTACTACTACTACTACTAGTCGTTGGGTGTCAAGCGCGGTGGGAAAAGTCACACAGTAATCGTCAAAAATAAGAAAATGAGGTCATATAGATCACGCTCACGCGTCATCCTTGTCACGTGGCGCAAAAATATATTTAAAAAGGGGAAAGCAACACGAGGACTTCCCAGGAGGTCACCCATCCTAGTACTACTCTCGCCCAAGCACGCTTAACTTCGGAGTTCTGATGGGATCCGGTGCTTTAGTGCTGGTATGATCGCATCCGACATGCAACTATCTATTTGTTCCTTATGCTTTCCCTACTACTACTACTACTACTAGTCGTTGGGTGTCAAGCGCGGTGGGAAAAGTCACACAGTAATCGTCAAAAATAAGAAAATGAGGTCATATAGATCACGCTCCCGCGTCATCCTTGTCACGTGGCGCAAAAATATATTTAAAAAGAGGAATGCAACACGAGGACTTTCCAGGAGGTCACCCATCCTAGTACTACTCTCGCCCAAGCACGCTTAACTTCGGAGTTCTGATGGGATCCGGTGCTTTAGTGCTGGTATGATCGCATCCGACATGCAACTATCTATTTGTTCCTTATGCTTGCCCCTACTACTACTACTACTACTACTACTACTAGTCGTTGGGTGTCAAGCGCGGTGGGAAAAGTCACACAGTAATCGTCAAAAATAAGAAAATGAGGTCATATAGATCACGCTCCCGCGTCATCCTTGTCACGTGGCGCAAAAATATATTTAAAAAGGGGAATGCAACACGAGGACTTCCCAGGAGGTCACCCATCCTAGTACTACTCTCGCCCAAGCATGCTTAACTTCGGAGTTCTGATGGGATCCGGTGCTTTAGTGCTGGTATGATCGCATCCAACATGCAACTATCTATTTGTTCCTTATGCTTGCCCCTACTACTACTACTACTACTACTACTACTACTACTACTACTACTACTACTAGTCGTTGGGTGTCAAGCGCGGTGGGAAAAGTCACACAGTAATCGTCAAAAATAAGAAAATGAGGTCATATAGATCACGTTCCCGCGTCATCCTTGTCACGTGGCGCAAAAATATATTTAAAAAGGGGAATGCAACACGAGGACTTCCCAGGAGGTCACCCATCCTAGTACTACTCTCGCCCAAGCACGCTTAACTTCGGTGTTCTGATGGGATCCGGTGCTTTAGTGCTGGTATGATCGCATCCGACATGCATCTATCTATTTGTTCCTTATGCTTGCCCCTACTACTACTACTACTACTACTACTACTACTACTACTACTACTACTACTACTACTACTACTACTACTACTACTACTAGTCGTTGGGTGTCAAGCGCGGTGGGAAAAGTCACACAGTAATCGTCAAAAATAAGAAAATGAGGTCATATAGATCACGGTCCCGCGTCATCCTTGTCACGTGGCGCAAAAATATATTTAAAAAAGGGAATGCAACACGAGGACTTCCCAGGAGGTCACCCATCCTAGTACTACTCTCGCCCAAGCACGCTTAACTTCGAAGTTCTGATGGGATATGGTGCTTTAGTGCTGGTATGATCGCATCCGACATGCAACTATCTATTTGTTCCTTATGCTTGCCCCTACTACTACTACTACTACTAGTCGTTGGGTGTCAAGCGCGGTGGGAAAAGTCACACAGTAATCGTCAAAAATAAGAAAATGAGGTCATATAGATCACGCTCCCTCGTCATCCTTGTCACGTGGCGCAAAAATATATTTAAAAAGGGGAATGCAACACGAGGACTTCCCAGGAGGTCACCCATCCTAGTACTACTCTCGTCCAAGCACGCTTAACTTCGGAGTTCTGATGAGATCCGGTGCTTTAGTGCTGGTATGATCGCATCCGACATGCAACTATCTATTTGTTCCTTATGCTTGCCCCTACTACTACTACTACTACTACTACTACTACTACTACTACTACTACTACTACTACTACTACTACTACTACTACTACTACTACTACTACTACTACTACTACTACTACTACTACTACTACTACTACTACTACTACTACTACTACTACTACTACTACTACTACTACTACTACTACTACTACTACTACTACTACTACTACTACTACTACTACTACTACTACTACTACTACTACTACTACTACTACTACTACTACTACTACTACTACTACTACTACTACTACTACTACTACTAGTCGTTGGGTGTCAAGCGCGGTGGGAAAAGTCACACAGTAATCGTCAAAAATAAGAAAATGAGGTCATATAGATCACGGTCCCGCGTCATCCTTGTCACGTGGCGCAAAAATATATTTAAAAAGGGGAATGCAATACGAGGACTTCCCAGGAGGTCACCCATCCTAGTACTACTCTCGCCCAAGCGCGCTTAACTTCAGAGTTCTGATGGGATCCGGTGCTTTAGTGCTGGTATGATCGCATCCGACATGCAACTATCTATTTGTTCCTTATGCTTGCCCCTAATACTACTACTACTACTACTACTACTACTAGTCGTTGGGTGTCAAGCGCGGTGGGAAAAGTCACACAGTAATCGTCAAAAATAAGAAAATGAGGTCATATAGATCACGCTCCCGCGTCATCCTTGTCACGTGGCACAAAAATATATTTAAAAAGGGGAATGCAACACGAGGACTTCCCAGGAGGTCACCCATCCTAGTACTACTCTCGCCCAAGCACGCTTAACTTCGAAGTTCTGATGGGATCCGGTGCTTTAGTGCTGGTATGATCGCATCCGACATGCAACTATCTATTTGTTCCTTATGCTTGCCTCTACTACTATTACTACTACTACTACTACTAGTCGTTGGGTGTCAAGCGCGGTGGGAAAAGTCACACAGTAATCGTCAAAAATAAGAAAATGAGGTTATATAGATCACGCTCCCGCGTCATCCTTGTCACGTGGCGCAAAAATATATTTAAAAAGGGGAATGCAACACGAGGACTTCCCAGGAGGTCACCCATCCTATTACTACTCTCGCCCAAGCACACTTAACTTCGGAGTTCTGATGGGATCCGGGGCTTTAGTGCTGGTATGATCGCATCCGACATGCAACTATCTATTTGTTCCTTATGCTTGCCCCTACTACTACTACTACTACTACTAGTCGTTGGGTGTCAAGCGCGGTGGGAAAAGTCACACAGTAATCGTCAAAAATAAGAAAATGAGGTCATATAGATCACGCTCCCGCGTCATCCTTGTCACGTGGCGCAAAAATATATTTAAAAAGGGGAATGCAACACGAGGACTTCCCAGGAGGTCACCCATCCTAGTAGTACTCTCGCCCAAGCACGCTTAACTTCGGAGTTCTGATGGGATCCGGTGCTTTAGTGCTGGTATGATCGCATCCGACATGCAACTATCTATTTGTTCCTTATGCTTGCCCCTACTACTACTACTACTACTAGTACTACTACTACTAGTCGTTGGGTGTCAAGCGCGGTGGGAAAAGTCACACAGTAATCGTCAAAAATAAGAAAATGAGGTCATATAGATCACGCTCCCGCGTCATCCTTGTCACGTGGCGCAAAAATATATTTAAAAAGGGGAATGCAACACGAGGACTTCCCAGGAGGTCACCCATCCTAGTACTACTCTCGCCCAAGCACGCTTAACTTCGGAGTTGTGATGGGATCCGGTGCTTTAGTGCTGGTATGATCGCATCCGACATGCAACTATCTATTTGTTCCTTATGCTTGCCCCTACTACTACTACTACTACTACTACTACTACTACTACTACTAGTCGTTGGGTGTCAAGCGCGGTGGGAAAAGTCACACAGTAATCGTCAAAAATAAGAAAATGAGGTCATATAGATCACGTTCCCGCGTCATCCTTGTCACGTGGCGCAAAAATATATTTAAAAAGGGGAATGCAACACGAGGACTTCCCAGGAGGTCACCCATCCTAGTACTACTCTCGCCCAAGCACGCTTAACTTCGGAGTTCTGATGGGATCCGGTGCTTTAGTGCTAGTATGATCGCATCCGACATGCAACTATCTATTTGTTCCTTATGCTTGCCCCTACTACTACTACTACTACTACTACTACTACTAGTCGTTGGGTGTCAAGCGCGGTGGGAAAAGTCACACAGTAATCGTCAAAAATAAGAAAATGAGGTCATATAGATCACGGTCCCGCGTCATCCTTGTCACGTGGCGCAAAAATATATTTAAAAAGGGGAATGCAACACGAGGACTTCCCAGGAGGTCACCCATCCTAGTACTACTCTCGCCCAAGCACGCTTAACTTCGGAGTTCTGATGGGATCTGGTGCTTTAGTGCTGGTATGATCGCATCCGACATGCAACTATCTATTTGTTCCTTATGCTTGCCCCTACTACTACTACTACTACTAGTACTACTACTACTAGTCGTTGGATGTCAAGCGCGGTGGGAAAAGTCACACAGTAATCGTCAAAAATAAGAAAATAAGGTCATATAGATCACGCTCCCGCGTCATCCTTGTCACGTGGCGCAAAAATATATTTAAAAAGGGGAATGCAACACGAGGACTTCCCAGGAGGTCACCCATCCTAGTACTACTCTCGCCCAAGCACGCTTAACTTCGGAGTTCTGATGGGATATGGTGCTTTAGTGCTCGTATGATCGCATCCGACATGCAACTATCTATTTGTTCCTTATGCTTGCCCCTACTACTACTACTACTACTACTACTAGTCGTTGGGTGTCAAGCGCGGTGGGAAAAGTCACACAGTAATCGTCAAAAATAAGAAAATGAGGTCATATAGATCACGCCCCCGCGTCATCCTTGTCACGTGGCGCAAAAATATATTTAAAAAGGGGAATGCAATACAAGGACTTCTCAGGAGGTCACCCATCCTAGTACTACTCTCGCCCAAGCACGCCTAACTTCGGAGTTCTGATGGGATCCGGTGCTTTAGTGTTGGTATGATCGCATCCGACATGCAACTATCTATTTGTTCCTTATGCTTACCCCTACTACTACTACTACTACTACTACTACTACCACTACTACTACTACTACTACTACTACTAGTCGTTGGGTGTCAAGCGCGGTGGGAAAAGTCACACAGTAATCGTCAAAAATAAGAAAATGAGGTCATATAGATCACGGTCCCGCGTCATCCTTGTCACGTGGCGCAAAAATATATTTAAAAAGGGGAATGCAACACGAGGACTTCCCAGGAGGTCACCCATCCTATTACTACTCTCGCCCAAGCGCGCTTAACTTCGGAGTTCTGATGGGATCCGGTGCTTTAGTGCTGGTATGATCGCATCCGACATGCAACTATCTATTTGTTCCTTATGCTTGCCCCTAATACTACTACTACTACTACTACTACTACTAGTCGTTGGGTGTCAAGCGCGGTGGGAAAAGTCACACAGTAATCGTCAAAAATAAGAAAATGAGGTCATGTAGATCACGCTCCCGCGTCATCCTTGTCACGTGGCGCAAAAATATATTTAAAAAGGGGAATGCAACACGAGGACTTCCCAGGAGGTCACCCATCCTAGTACTACTATCGCCCAAGCACGCTTAACTTCGGAGTTCTGATGGGATCCGGTGCTTTAGTGCTGGTATGATCGCATCCGACATGCAACTATCTATTTGTTCCTTATGCTTGCCCCTACTACTACTACTACTACTACTACTACCACTACTAGTACTAGTCGTTGGGTGTCAAGCGCGGTGGGAAAAGTCACACAGTAATCGTCAAAAATAAGAAAATGAGGTCATGTAGATCACGCTCCCGCGTCATCCTTGTCACGTGGCGCAAAAATATATTTAAAAAGGGGAATGCAACACGAGGACTTCGCAGGAGGTCACCCATCCTAGTACTACTCTCGCCCAAGCACGCTTAACTTCGGAGTTCTGATGGGATCCGGTGCTTTAGTGCTGGTATGATCGCATCCGACATGCAACTATCTATTTGTTCCTTATGCTTGCCCCTACTACTACTACTACTACTACTACTACTACTACTAGTCGTTGGGTGTCAAGCGCGGTGGGAAAAGTCACACAGTAATCGTCAAAAATAAGAAAATGAGGTCATATAGATCACGCTCCCGCGTCATCCTTGTCACGTGGCGCAAAAATATATTTAAAAAGGGGAATGCAACACAAGGAGTTCCCAGGAGGTCACCCATCCTAGTACTACTCTCGCCCAAGCACGCTTAACTTCGGAGTTCTGATGGGATCCGGTGCTTTAGTGCTGGTATGATCGCATCCGACATGCAACTATCTATTTGTTCCTTATGCTTGCCCCTACTACTACTACTACTACTACTACTACTACTAGTCGTTGGGTGTCAAGCGCGGTGGGAAAAGTCACACAGTAATCGTCAAAAATAAGAAAATGAGGTCATATAGATCACGCTCCCGCGTCATCCTTGTCACGTGGCGCAAAAATATATTTAAAAAGCGGAATGCAACATGAGGACTTCCCAGGAGGTCACCCATCCTAGTACTACTCTCGCCCAAGCACGCTTAACTTCGGAGTTCTGATGGGATCCGGTGCTTTAGTGCTGGTATGATCGCAGCCGACATGCAACTATCTATTTGTTCCTTATGCTTGCCCCTACTACTACTACTACTAGTGGTTGGGTGTCAAGCGCGGTGGGAAAAGTCACACAGTAATCGTCAAAAATAAGAAAATGAGGTCATATAGATCACGGTCCCGCGTCATCCTTGTCACGTGGCGCAAAAATATATTTAAAAAGGGGAATGCAACACGAGGACTTCCCAGGAGGTCACCCATCCTAGTACTACTCTCGCCCAAGCACGCTTAACTTCGGAGTTCTGATGGGATCCGGTGCTTTAGTGCTGGTATGATCGCATCCGACATGCAACTATCTATTTGTTCCTTATGCTTGCCCCTACTACTACTACTACTACTACTACTACTACTACTAGTCGTTGGGTGTCAAGCGCGGTGGAAAAAGTTACACAGTAATCGTCAAAAATAAAAAATGAGGTCATATAGATCACGGTCCCGCGTCATCCTTGTCACGTGGCGCAAAAATATATTTAAAAAGGGGAATGCAACATGAGGACTTCCCAGGAGGTCACCCATCCTAGTACTACTCTCGCCCAAGCAGGCTTAACTTCGGAGTTCTGATGGGATCCGGTGCTTTAGTGCTGGTATGATCGCATCCGACATGCAACTATCTATTTGTTCCTTATGCTTGCCCCTACTACTACTACTACTACTAGTCGTTGGGTGTCAAGCGCGGTGGGAAAAGTCACACAGTAATCGTCAAAAATAAGAAAATGAGGTCATATAGATCACGCTCCCGCGTCATCCTTGTCACGTGGCGCAAAAATACATTTAAAAAGGGGAATGCAACACGAGGACTTCCCAGGAGGTCACCCATCCTAGTACTACTCTCGCCCAAGCACGCTTAACTTCGGAGTTCTGATGGGATCCGGTGCTTTAGTGCTGGTATGAGAGCATCCGACATGCAACTATCTATTTGTTCCTTATGCTTGCCCCTACTACTACTACTACTACTACTACTACTACTACTAGTCGTTGGGTGTCAAGCGCGGTGGGAAAAGTCACACAATAATCGTCAAAAATAAGAAAATGAGGTCATATAGATCACGCTCCCGCGTCATCCTTGTCACGTGGCGCAAAAATATATTTAAAAAGGGGAATGCAACACAAGGACTTCCGAGGAGGTCACCCATCCTAGTACTACTCTCGCCCAAGCACGCTAAACTTCGGAGTTTTCATGGGATCCGGTGCTTTAGTGCTGGTATGATCGCATCCGACATGCAACTATCTATTTGTTCCTTATGCTTGTCCCTACTACTACTACTACTACTACTACTACTACTACTACTAGTCGTTGGGTGTCAAGCGCGGTGGGAAAAGTCACACAGTAATCGTCAAAAATAAGAAAATGAGGTCATATAGATCACGCTCCCGCGTCATCCTTGTCACGTGGCGCAAAAATATATTTAAAAAGGGGAATGCAACACGAGGACTTCCCAGGAGGTCACCCATCCTACTACTACTCTCGCCCAAGCACGCTTAACTTCGGAGTTCTGATGGGATCCCGTGCTTTAGTGCTGGTATGATCGCATCCGACATGCAACTATCTATTTGTTCCTTATGCTTGCCCCTACTACTACTACTACTACTAGTGGTTGGGTGTCAAGCGCGGTGGGAAAAGTCACACAGTAATCGTCAAAAATAAGAAAATGAGGTCATATAGATCACGGTCCCGCGTCATCCTTGTCACGTGGCGCAAAAATATATTTAAAAAGGGGAATGCAACACGAGGACTTCCCAGGAGGTCACCCATCCTAGTACTACTCTCGCCCAAGCACGCTTAACTTCGAAGTTGTGATGGGATCCGGTGCTTTAGTGCTGGTATGATCGCATCCGACATGCAACTATCTATTTGTTCCTTATGCTTGCCCCTACTACTACTACTACTACTACTACTACTAGTCGTTGGGTGTCAAGCGCGGTGGAAAAAGGCACACAGTAATCGTCAAAAATAAGAAAATGAGGTCATATAGATCACGGTCCCGCGTCATCCTTGTCACGTGGCGCAAAAATATATTTAAAAAGGGGAATGCAACACGAGGACTTCCCAGGAGGTCACCCATCCTAGTACTACTCTCGCCCAAGCACGCTTAACTTCGAAGTTCTGATGGGATCCGGTGCTTTAGTGCTGGTATGATCGCATCCGACATGCAACTATCTATTTGTTCCTTATGCTTGCCCCTACTACTACTACCACTACTACTACTACTACTACTACTAGTCGTTGGGTGTCAAGCGCGGTGGGAAAAGTCACACAGTAATCGTCAAAAATAAGAAAATGAGGTCATATAGATCACGGTCCCGCGTCATCCTTGTCACGTGGCGCAAAAATATATTTAAAAAGGGGAATGCAACACGAGGACTTCCCAGGAGGTCACCCATCCTAGTACTACTCTCGCCCAAGCACGCTTAACTTCGAAGTTCTGATGGGATCCGGTGCTTTAGTGCTGGTATGATCGCATCCGACATGCAACTATCTATTTGTTCCTTATGCTTGCCCCTACTACTACTACCACTACTACTACTACTACTACTACTAGTCGTTGGGTGTCAAGCGCGGTGGGAAAAGTCACACAGTAATCGTCAAAAATAAGAAAATGAGGTCATATAGATCACGGTCCCGCGTCATCCTTGTCACGTGGCGCAAAAATATATTTAAGAAGGGGAATGCAACACGAGGACTTCCCAGGAGGTCACCCATCCTAGTACTACTCTCGCCCAAGCACGCTTAACTTCGAAGTTCTGATGGGATATGGTGCTTTAGTGCTGGTATGATCGCATCCGACATGCAACTATCTATTTGTTCCTTATGCTTGCCCCTACTACTACTACTAGTACTAGTCGTTGGGTGTCAAGCGCGGTGGGAAAAGTCACACAGTAATCGTCAAAAATAAGAAAATGAGGTCATATAGATCACGCTCCCTCGTCATCCTTGTCACGTGGCGCAAAAATATATTTAAAAAGGGGAATGCAACACGAGGACTTCCCAGGAGGTCACCCATCCTAGTACTACTCTCGCCCAAGCACGCTTAACTTCGGAGTTCTGATGGGATCCGGTGCTTTAGTGCTGGTATGATCGCATCCGACATGCAACTACCTATTTGTTCCTTATGCTTGCCCCTACTACTACTACTACTACTACTACTACTACTACTACTAGTCGTTGGGTGTCAAGCGCGGTGGGAAAAGTCACACAGTAATCGTCAAAAATAAGAAAATGAGGTCATATAGATCACGGTCCCGCGTCATCCTTGTCACGTGGCGCAAAAATATATTTAAAAAGGGGAATGCAACACGAGAAATTCCCAGGAGGTCACCCATCCTAGTACTACTCTCGCCCAAGCGCGCTTAACTTCGGAGTTCTGATGGGATCCGGTGCTTTAGTGCTGGTATGATCGCATCCGACATGCAACTATCTATTTGTTCCTTATGCTTGCCCCTACTACTACTACTACTACTACTACTACTACTACTACTAGTCGTTGGGTGTCAAGCGCGGTGGGAAAAGTCACACAGTAATCGTCAAAAATAAGAAAATGAGGTCATATAGATCACGGTCCCGCGTCATCCTTGTCACGTGGCGCAAAAATATATTTAAAAAGGGGAATGCAACACGAGGACTTCCCAGGAGGTCACCCATCCTAGTACTACTCTCGCCCAAGCGCGCTTAACTTCGGAGTTCTGATGGGATCCGGTGCTTTAGTGCTGGTATGATCGCATCCGACATGCAACTATCTATTTGTTCCTTATGCTTGCCCCTAATACTACTACTACTACTACTACTACTACTACTAGTCGTTGGGTGTCAAGCGCGGTGGGAAAAGTCACACAGTAATCGTCAAAAATAAGAAAATGAGGTCATATAGATCACGCTCCCGCGTCATCCTTGTCACGTGGCGCAAAAATATATTTAAAAAGGGGAATGCAACACGAGGACTTCCCAGGAGGTCACCCATCCTAGTACTACTATCGCCCAAGCACGCTTAACTTCGGAGTTCTGATGGGATCCGATGCTTTAGTGCTGGTATGATCGCATCCGACATGCAACTATCTATTTGTTCCTTATGCTTGCCCCTACTACTACTACTACTACTACTACTACTACTACTACTAGTCGTTGGGTGTCAAGCGCGGTGGGAAAAGTCACACAGTAATCGTCAAAAATAAGAAAATGAGGTTATATAGATCACGCTCTCGCGTCATCCTTGTCACGTGGCGCAAAAATATATTTAAAAAGGGGAATGCAACACGAGGACTTCCCAGGAGGTCACCCATCCTAGTACTACTCTCGCCCAAGCACGCTTAACTTCGGAGTTCTGATGGGATCCGGGGCTTTAGTGCTGGTATGATCGCATCCGACATGCAACTATCTATTTGTTCCTTATGCTTGCCCCTACTACTACTACTACTACTACTACTAGTCGTTGGGTGTCAAGCGCGGTGGGAAAACTCACACAGTAATCGTCAAAAATAAGAAAATGAGGTCATATAGATCACGCTCCCACGTCATCCTTGTCACGTGGCGCAAAAATATATTTAAAAAGGGGAATGCAACACGAGGACTTCCCAGGAGGTCACCCATCCTAGTACTACTCTCGCCCAAGCACGCTTAACTTCAGAGTTCTGATGGGATCCGGTGCTTTAGTGCTGGTATGATCGCATCCGACATGCAACTATCTATTTGTTCCTTATGCTTGCCCCTACTACTACTACTACTACTAGTACTACTACTACTAGTCGTTGGGTGTCAGGCGCGGTGGGAAAAGTCACACAGTAATCGTCAAAAATAAGAAAATGAGGTCATATAGATCACGCTCCCGCGTCATCCTTGTCACGTGGCGCAAAAATATATTTAAAAAGGGGAATGCAACACGAGGACTTCCCAGGAGGTCACCCATCCTAGTACTACTCTCGCCCAAGCATGCTTAACTTCGGAGTTGTGATGGGATCCGGTGCTTTAGTGCTGGTATGATCGCATCCGACATGCAACTATCTATTTGTTCCTTATGCTTGCCCCTACTACTACTACTACTACTACTACTACTACTAGTCGTTGGGTGTCAAGCGCGGTGGGAAAAGTCACACAGTAATCGTCAAAAATAAGAAAATGAGGTCATATAGATCACGTTCCCGCGTCATCCTTGTCACGTGGCGCAAAAATATATTTAAAAAGGGGAATGCAACACGAGGACTTCCCAGGAGGTCACCCATCCTAGTACTACTCTCGCCCAAGCACGCTTAACTTCGGAGTTCTGATGGGATCCGGTGCTTTAGTGCTGGTATGATCGCATCCGACATGCAACTATCTATTTGTTCCTTATGCTTGCCCCTACTACTACTACTACTACTACTACTACTACTACTACTACTACTACTACTACTACTACTACTACTACTACTACTACTACTACTACTACTACTACTACTACTACTACTACTACTCGTTGGGTGTCAAGCGCGGTGGGAAAAGTCACACAGTAATCGTCAAAAATAAGAAAATGAGGTCATATAGATCACGGTCCCGCGTCATCCTTGTCACGTGGCGCAAAAATATATTTAAAAAGGGAATGCAACAGGAGGACTTCCCAGGAGGTCACCCATCCTAGTACTACTCTCGCCCAAGCACGCATAACTTCGGAGTTCTGATGGGATATGGTGCTTTAGTGCTCGTATGATCGCATCCGACATGCAACTATCTATTTGTTCCTTATGCTTGCCCCTACTACTACTACTACTACTACTAGTCGTTGGGTGTCAAGCGCGGTGGGAAAAGTCACACAGTAATCGTCAAAAATAAGAAAATGAGGTCATATAGATCACGCTCCCGCGTCATCCTTGTCACGTGGCGCAAAAATATATTTAAAAAGGGGAATGCAACACGAGGACTTCCCAGGAGGTCACCCATCCTAGTACTACTCTCGCCCAAGCACGCTTAACTTCAGAGTTCTGATGGGATCCGGTGCTTTAGTGCTGGTATGATCGCATCCGACATGCAACTATCTATTTGTTCCTTATGCTTGCCCCTACTACTACTACTACTACTAGTACTACTACTACTAGTCGTTGGGTGTCAAGCGCGGTGGGAAAAGTCACACAGTAATCGTCAAAAATAAGAAAATGAGGTCATATAGATCACGCTCCCGCGTCATCCTTGTCACGTGGCGCAAAAATATATTTAAAAAGGGGAATGCAACACGAGGACTTCCCAGGAGGTCACCCATCCTAGTACTACTCTCGCCCAAGCATGCTTAACTTCGGAGTTGTGATGGGATCCGGTGCTTTAGTGCTGGTATGATCGCATCCGACATGCAACTATCTATTTGTTCCTTATGCTTGCCCCTACTACTACTACTACTACTACTACTACTACTACTACTACTAGTCGTTGGGTGTCAAGCGCGGTGGGAAAAGTCACATAGTAATCGTCAAAAATAAGAAAATGAGGTCATATAGATCACGTTCCCGCGTCATCCTTGTCACGTGGCGCAAAAATATATTTAAAAAGGGGAATGCAACACGAGGACTTCCCAGGAGGTCACCCATCCTAGTACTACTCTCGCCCAAGCACGCTTAACTTCGGAGTTCTGATGGGATCCGATGCTTTAGTGCTGGTATGATCGCATCCGACATGCAACTATCTATTTGTTCCTTATGCTTGCCCCTACTACTACTACTACTACTACTACTACTACTACTCGTTGGGTGTCAAGCGCGGTGGGAAAAGTCACACAGTAATCGTCAAAAATAAGAAAATGAGGTCATATAGATCACGGTCCCGCGTCATCCTTGTCACGTGGCGCAAAAATATATTTAAAAAGGGAATGCAACAGAAGGACTTCCCAGGAGGTCACCCATCCTAGTACTACTCTCGCCCAAGCACGCATAACTTCGGAGTTCTGATGGGATATGGTGCTTTAGTGCTCGTATGATCGCATCCGACATGCAACTATCTATTTGTTCCTTATGCTTGCCCCTACTACTACTACTACTAGTACTACTAGTCGTTGGGTGTCAAGCGCGGTGGGAAAAGTCACACAGTAATCGTCAAAAATAAGAAAATGAGGTCATATAGATCACGCTCCCGCGTCATCCTTGTCACGTGGCGCAAAAATATATTTAAGAAGGGGAATGCAACACGAGGACTTCCCAGGAGGTCACCCATCCTAGTACTACTCTCGCCCAAGCACGCTTAACTTCGGAGTTCTGATGGGATCCGGTGCTTTAGTGTTGGTATGATCGCATCCGACATGCAACTATCTATTTGTTCCTTATGCTTACCCCTACTACTACTACTACTACTACTACTACTACTAGTCGTTGGGTGTCAAGCGCGGTGGGAAAAGTCACACAGTAATCGTCAAAAATAAGAAAATGAGGTCATATAGATCACGGTCCCGCGTCATCCTTGTCACGTGGCGCAAAAATATATTTAAAAAGGGGAATGCAACACGAGGACTTCCCAGGAGGTCACCCATCCTAGTACTACTCTCGCCCAAGCGCGCTTAACTTCGGAGTTCTGATGGGATCCGGTGCTTTAGTGCTGGTATGATCGCATCCGACATGCAACTATCTATTTGTTCCATATGCTTGCCCCTAATACTACTACTACTACTACTACTACTACTAGTCGTTGGGTCTCAAGCGCGGTGGGAAAAGTCACACAGTAATCGTCAAAAATAAGAAAATGAGGTCATATAGATCACGCTCCCGCGTCATCCTTGTCACGTGGCGCAAAAATATATTTAAAAAGGGGAATGCAACACGAGGACTTCCCAGGAGGTCACCCATCCTAGTACTACTATCGCCCAAGCACGCTTAACTTCGGAGTTCTGATGGGATCCGGTGCTTTAGTGCTGGTATGATCGCATCCGACATGCAACTATCTATTTGTTCCTTATGCTTGCCCCTACTACTACTACTACTACTACTACTAGTACTAGTCGTTGGGTGTCAAGCGCGGTGGGAAAAGTCACACAGTAATCGTCAAAAATAAGAAAATGAGGTCATATAGATCACGCTCCCGCGTCATCCTTGTCACGTGGCGCAAAAATATATTTAAAAAGGGGAATGCAACACGAGGACTTCCCAGGAGGTCACCCATCCTAGTACTACTCTCGCCCAAGCACGCTTAACTTCGGAGTTCTGATGGGATCCGGTGCTTTAGTGCTGGTATGATCGCATCCGACATGCAACTATCTATTTGTTCCTTATGCTTGCCCCTACTACTACTACTACTACTACTACTAGTCGTTGGGTGTCAAGCGCGGTGGGAAAAGTCACACAGTAATCGTCAAAAATAAGAAAATGAGGTCATATAGATCACGCTCCCGCGTCATCCTTGTCACGTGGCGCAAAAATATATTTAAAAAGGGGAATGCAACACAAGGACTTCCCAGGAGGTCACCCATCCTAGTACTACTCTCGCCCAAGCACGCTTAACTTCGGAGTTCTGATGGGATCCGGTGCTTTAGTGCTGGTATGATCGCATCCGACATGCAACTATCTATTTGTTCCTTATGCTTGCCCCTACTACTACTACTACTACTACTACTACTACTACTACTAGTCGTTGGGTGTCAAGCGCGGTGGGAAAAGTCACACAGTAATCGTCAAAAATAAGAAAATGAGGTCATATAGATCACGCTCCCGCGTCATCCTTGTCACGTGGCGCAAAAATATATTTAAAAAGGAGAATGCAACACGAGGACTTCCCAGGAGGTCACCCATCCTAGTACTACTCTCGCCCAAGCACGCTTAACTTCAGAGTTCTGATGGGATCCGGTGCTTTAGTGCTGGTATGATCGCATCCGACATGCAACTATCTATTTGTTCCTTATGCTTGCCCCTACTACTACTACTACTACTAGTACTACTACTACTAGTCGTTGGGTGTCCAGCGCGGTGGGAAAAGTCACACAGTAATCGTCAAAAATAAGAAAATGAGGTCATATAAATCACGCTCCCGCGTCATCCTTGTCATGTGGCGCAAAAATATATTTAAAAAGGGGAATGCAACACGAGGACTTCCCAGGAGGTCACCCATCCTAGTACTACTCTCGCCCAAGCACGCTTAACTTCGGAGTTGTGATGGGATCCGGTGCTTTAGTGCTGGTATGATCGCATCCGACATGCAACTATCTATTTGTTCCTTATGCTTGCCCCTACTACTACTACTACTACTAGTCGTTGGGTGTCAAGCGCGGTGGGAAAAGTCACACAGTAATCGTCAAAAATAAGAAAATGAGGTCATATAGATCACGGTCCCGCGTCATCCTTGTCACGTGGCGCAAAAATATATTTAAAAAGGGGAATGCAACACGAGGACTTCCCAGGAGGTCACCCATCCTAGTACTACTCTCGCCCAAGCACGCTTAACTTCGGAGTTCTGATGGGATCCGGTGCTTTAGTGCTGGTATGATCGCATCCGACATGCAACTATCTATTTGTTCCTTATGCTTGCCCCTACTACTACTACTACTACTACTACTACTACTACTCGTTGGGTGTCAAGCGCGGTGGGAAAAGTCACACAATAATCGTCAAAAATAAGAAAATGAGGTCATATAGATCACGGTCCCGCGTCATCCTTGTCACGTGGCGCAAAAATATATTTAAAAAGGGAATGCAACAGAAGGACTTCCCAGGAGGTCACCCATCCTAGTACTACTCTCGCCCAAGCACGCATAACTTCGGAGTTCTGATGGGATATGGTGCTTTAGTGCTCGTATGATCGCATCCGACATGCAACTATCTATTTGTTCCTTATGCTTGCCCCTACTACTACTACTACTACTACTACTAGTCGTTGGGTGTCAAGCGCGGTGGGAAAAGTCACACAGTAATCGTCAAAAATAAGAAAATGAGGTCATATAGATCACGCTCCCGCGTCATCCTTGTCACGTGGCGCAAAAATATATTTAAAAAGGGGAATGCAACACGAGGACTTCCCAGGAGGTCACCCATCCTAGTACTACTCTCGCCCAAGCACGCTTAACTTCGGAGTTCTGATGGGATCCGGTGCTTTAGTGTTGGTATGATCGCATCCGACATGCAACTATCTATTTGTTCCTTATGCTTACCCCTACTACTACTACTACTACTACTACTACTACTACTACTACTACTACTAGTCGTTGGGTGTCAAGCGCGGTGGGAAAAGTCACACAGTAATCGTCAAAAATAAGAAAATGAGGTCATATAGATCACGGTCCCGCGTCATCCTTGTCACGTGGCGCAAAAATATATTTAAAAAGGGGAATGCAACACGAGGACTTTCCAGGAGGTCACCCATCCTAGTACTACTCTCGCCGAAGCGCGCTTAACTTCGGAGTTCTGATGGGATCCGGTGCTTTAGTGCTGGTATGATCGCATCCGACATGCAACTATCTATTTGTTCCTTATGCTTGCCCCTAATACTACTACTACTACTACTACTACTACTAGTCGTTGGGTGTCAAGCGCGGTGGGAAAAGTCACACAGTAATCGTCAAAAATAAGAAAATGAGGTCATATAGATCACGCTCCCGCGTCATCCTTGTCACGTGGCGCAAAAATATATTTAAAAAGGGGAATGCAACACGAGGACTTCCCAGGAGGTCACCCATCCTAGTACTACTATCGCCCAAGCACGCTTAACTTCGGAGTTCTGATGGGATCCGGTGCTTTAGTGCTGGTATGATCGCATCCGACATGCAACTATCTATTTGTTCCTTATGCTTGCCCCTACTACTACTACTACTACTACTACTACTACTACTACTACTACTACTACTACTACTAGTACTAGTCGTTGGGTGTCAAGCGCGGTGGGAAAAGTCACACAGTAATCGTCAAAAATAAGAAAATGAGGTCATATAGATCACGCTCCCGCGTCATCCTTGTCACGTGGCGCAAAAATATATTTAAAAAGGGGAATGCAACACGAGGACTTCCCAGGAGGTCACCCATCCTAGTACTACTCTCGCCCAAGCACGCTTAACTTCGGAGTTCTGATGGGATCCGGTGCTTTAGTGCTGGTATGATCGCATCCGACATGCAACTATCTATTTGTTCCTTATGCTTGCCCCTACTACTACTACTACTACTACTAGTCGTTGGGTGTCAAGCACGGTGGGAAAAGTCTCACAGTAATCGTCAAAAATAAGAAAATGAGGTCATATAGATCACGCTCCCGCGTCATCCTTGTCACGTGGCGCAAAAATATATTTAAAAAGGGGAATGCAACACAAGGACTTCCCAGGAGGTCACCCATTCTAGTACTACTCTCGCCCAAGCACGCTTAACTTCGGAGTTCTGATGGGATCCGGTGCTTTAGTGCTGGTATGATCACATCCGACATGCAACTATCTATTTGTTCCTTATGCTTGCCCCTACTACTACTACTACTACTACTACTACTACTACTAGTCGTTGGGTGTCAAGCGCGGTGGGAAAAGTCACACAGTAATCATCAAAAATAAGAAAATGAGGTCATATAGATCACGCTCCCGCGTCATCCTTGTCACGTGGCGCAAAAATATATTTAAAAAGGGGAATGCAACATGAGGACTTCCCAGGAGGTCACCCATCCTAGTACTACTCTCGCCCAAGCACGCTTAACTTCGGAGTTCTGATGGGATCCGGTGCTTTAGTGCTGGTATGATCGCATCCGACATGCAACTATCTATTTGTTCCTTATGCTTGCCCCTACTACTACTACTACTAGTGGTTGGGTGTCAAGCGCGGTGGGAAAAGTCACACAGTAATCGTCAAAAATAAGAAAATGAGGTCATATAGATCACGGTCCCGCGTCATCCTTGTCACGTGGCGCAAAAATATATTTAAAAAGGGGAATGCAACACGAGGACTTCCCAGGAGGTCACCCATTCTAGTACTACTCTCGCCCAAGCACGCTTAACTTCGGAGTTCTGTTGGGATCCGGTGCTTTAGTGCTGGTATGATCGCATCCGACATGCAACTATCTATTTGTTCCTTATGCTTGCCCTCCTCCTACTACTACTACTACTACTACTACTACTAGTCGTTGGGTGTCAAGCGCGGTGGGAAAAGACACACAGTAATCGTCAAAAATTAGAAAATGAGGTCATATAGATCACGCTCCCGCGTCATCCTTGTCACGTGGCGCAAAAATATATTTAAAAAGGGGAATGCAACACAAGGACTTCCCACGAGGTCACCCATCCTAGTACTACTCTCGCCCAAGCACGCTTAACTTCGGAGTTCTCATGGGATCCGGTGCTTTAGTGCTGGTATGATCGCATCCGACATGCAACTATCTATTTGTTCCTTATGCTTGCCCCTACTACTACTACTACTACTACTACTACTAGTCGTTGGGTGTCAAGCGCGGTGGGAAAGTCACACAGTAATCGTCAAAAATAAGAAAATGAGGTCATATAGATCACGCTCCCGCGTCATCCTTGTCACGTGGCGCAAAAATATATTTAAAAAGGGGAATGCAACACGAGGACTTCCCAGGAGGTCACCCATCCTAGTACTACTCTCGCCCAAGCACGCTTAACTTCGGAGTTCTGATGGGATCCGGTGCTTTAGTGCTGGTATGATCGCATCCGACATGCAACTATCTATTTGTTCCTTATGCTTGCCCCTACTACTACTACTACTACTAGTGGTTGGGTGTCAAGCGCGGTGGGAAAAGTCACACAGTAATCGTCAAAAATAAGAAAATGAGGTCATATAGATCACGGTCCCGCGTCATCCTTGTCACGTGGCGCAAAAATATATTTAAAAAGGGGAATGCAACACGAGGACTTCCCAGGAGGTCACCCATCCTAGTACTACTCTCGCCCAAGCACGCTTAACTTCGAAGTTCTGACGGGATCCGGTGCTTTAGTGCTGGTATGATCGCATCCGACATGCAACTATCTATTTGTTCCTTATGCTTGCCCCTACTACTACTACTACTACTACTACTAGTCGTTGGGTGTCAAGCGCGGTGGGAAAAGTCACACAGTAATCGTCAAAAATAAGAAAATGAGGTCATATAGATCACGGTCCCGCGTCATCCTTGTCACGTGGCGCAAAAATATATTTAAGAAGGGGAATGCAACACGAGGACTTCCCAGGAGGACACCCATCCTAGTACTACTCTCGCCCAAGCACGCTTAACTTCGGAGTTCTGATGGGATCCGATGCTTTAGTGTTGGTATGATCGCATCCGACATGCAACTATCTATTTGTTCCTTATGCTTGCCCCTACTACTACTACTACTACTACTACTACTACTACTACTACTACTACTACTACTACTACTACTAGTCGTTGGGTGTCAAGCGCGGTGGGAAAAGTCACACAGTAATCGTCAAAAATAAGAAAATGAGGTCATATAGATCACGGTCCCGCGTCATCCTTGTCACGTGGCGCAAAAATATATTTAAAAAGGGGAATGCAACACGAGGACTTCCGAGGAGGTCACCCATCCTAGTACTACTCTCGCCCAAGCACGCTTAACTTCGAAGTTCTGATGGGATATGGTGCTTTAGTGCTGGTATGATCGCATCCGACATGCAACTATCTATTTGTTCCTTATGCTTGCCCCTACTACTACTACTACTACTAGTCGTTGGGTGTCAAGCGCGGTGGGAAAAGTCACACAGTAATCGTCAAAAATAAGAAAATGAGGTCATATAGATCACGCTCCCTCGTCATCCTTGTCACGTGGCGCAAAAATATATTTAAAAAGGGGAATGCAACACAAGGACTTCCCAGGAGGTCACCCATCCTAGTACTACTCTCGCCCAAGCACGCTTAACTTCGGAGTTCTGATGGGATCCGGTGCTTTAGTGCTGGTATGATCGCATCCGACATGCAACTATCTATTTGTTCCTTATGCTTGCCCCTACTACTACTACTACTACTACTACTAGTCGTTGGGTGTCAAGCGCGGTGGGAAAAGTCACACAGTAATCGTCAAAAATAAGAAAATGAGGTCATATAGATCACGCTCCCGCGTCATCCTTGTCACGTGGCGCAAAAATATATTTAAAAAGGGGAATGCAACACGAGGACTTCCCAGGAGGTCACCCATCCTAGTACTACTATCGCCCAAGCACGCTTAACTTCGGAGTTCTGATGGGATCCGGTGCTTTAGTGCTGGTATGATCGCATCCGACATGCAACTATCTATTTGTTCCTTATGCTTGCCCCTACTACTACTACTACTACTACTACTACTACTACTACTACTAGTACTAGTCGTTGGGTGTCAAGCGCGGTGGGAAAAGTCACACAGTAATCGTCAAAAATAAGAAAATGAGGTCATATAGATCACGGTCCCGCGTCATCCTTGTCACGTGGCGCAAAAATATATTTAAAAAGGGGAATGCAACACGAGGACTTCCCAGGAGGTCACCCATCCTAGTACTACTCTCGCCCAAGCGCGCTTAACTTCGGAGTTCTGATGGGATCCGGTGCTTTAGTGCTGGTATGATCGCATCCGACATGCAACTATCTATTTGTTCCATATGCTTGCCCCTAATACTACTACTACTACTACTACTACTACTAGTCGTTGGGTCTCAAGCGCGGTGGGAAAAGTCACACAGTAATCGTCAAAAATAAGAAAATGAGGTCATATAGATCACGCTCCCGCGTCATCCTTGTCACGTGGCGCAAAAATATATTTAAAAAGGGGAATGCAACACGAGGACTTCCCAGGAGGTCACCCATCCTAGTACTACTATCGCCCAAGCACGCTTAACTTCGGAGTTCTGATGGGATCCGGTGCTTTAGTGCTGGTATGATCGCATCCGACATGCAACTATCTATTTGTTCCTTATGCTTGCCCCTACTACTACTACTACTACTACTACTACTACTAGTACTAGTCGTTGGGTGTCAAGCGCGGTGGGAAAAGTCACACAGTAATCGTCAAAAATAAGAAAATGAGGTCATATAGATCACGCTCCCGCGTCATCCTTGTCACGTGGCGCAAAAATATATTTAAAAAGGGGAATGCAACACGAGGACTTCCGAGGAGGTCACCCATCCTAGTACTACTCTCGCCCAAGCACGCTTAACTTCGGAGTTCTGATGGGATCCGGTGCTTTAGTGCTGGTATGATCGCATCCGACATGCAACTATCTATTTGTTCCTTATGCTTGCCCCTACTACTACTACTACTACTACTACTAGTCGTTGGGTGTCAAGCGCGGTGGGAAAAGTCACACAGTAATCGTCAAAAATAAGAAAATGAGGTCATATAGATCACGCTCCCGCGTCATCCTTGTCACGTGGCGCAAAAATATATTTAAAAAGGGGAATGCAACACAAGGACTTCCCAGGAGGTCACCCATCCTAGTACTACTCTTGCCCAAGCACGCTTAACTTCGGAGTTCTGATGGGATCCGGTGCTTTAGTGCTGGTATGATCGCATCCGACATGCAACTATCTATTTGTTCCTTATGCTTGCCCCTACTACTACTACTACTACTACTACTACTACTAGTCGTTGGGTGTCAAGCGCGGTGGGAAAAGTCACACAGTAATCGTCAAAAATAAGAAAATGAGGTCATATAGATCACGCTCCCGCGTCATCCTTGTCACGTGGCGCAAAAATATATTTAAAAAGGAGAATGCAACACGAGGACTTCCCAGGAGGTCACCCATCCTAGTACTACTCTCGCCCAAGCACGCTTAACTTCAGAGTTCTGATGGGATCCGGTGCTTTAGTGCTGGTATGATCGCATCCGACATGCAACTATCTATTTGTTCCTTATGCTTGCCCCTACTACTACTACTACTACTAGTACTACTACTACTAGTCGTTGGGTGTCCAGCGCGGTGGGAAAAGTCACACAGTAATCGTCAAAAATAAGAAAATGAGGTCATATAAATCACGCTCCCGCGTCATCCTTGTCATGTGGCGCAAAAATATATTTAAAAAGGGGAATGCAACACGAGGACTTCCCAGGAGGTCACCCATCCTAGTACTACTCTCGCCCAAGCACGCTTAACTTCGGAGTTGTGATGGGATCCGGTGCTTTAGTGCTGGTATGATCGCATCCGACATGCAACTATCTATTTGTTCCTTATGCTTGCCCCTACTACTACTACTACTACTAGTCGTTGGGTGTCAAGCGCGGTGGGAAAAGTCACACAGTAATCGTCAAAAATAAGAAAATGAGGTCATATAGATCACGGTACCGCGTCATCCTTGTCACGTGGCGCAAAAATATATTTAAAAAGGGGAATGCAACACGAGGACTTCCCAGGAGGTCACCCATCCTAGTACTACTCTCGCCCAAGCACGCTTAACTTCGGAGTTCTGATGGGATCCGGTGCTTTAGTGCTGGTATGATCGCATCCGACATGCAACTATCTATTTGTTCCTTATGCTTGCCCCTACTACTACTACTACTACTACTACTACTACTCGTTGGGTGTCAAGCGCGGTGGGAAAAGTCACACAATAATCGTCAAAAATAAGAAAATGAGGTCATATAGATCACGGTCCCGCGTCATCCTTGTCACGTGGCGCAAAAATATATTTAAAAAGGGAATGCAACAGAAGGACTTCCCAGGAGGTCACCCATCCTAGTACTACTCTCGCCCAAGCACGCATAACTTCGGAGTTCTGATGGGATATGGTGCTTTAGTGCTCGTATGATCGCATCCGACATGCAACTATCTATTTGTTCCTTATGCTTGCCCCTACTACTACTACTACTACTACTACTAGTCGTTGGGTGTCAAGCGCGGTGGGAAAAGTCACACAGTAATCGTCAAAAATAAGAAAATGAGGTCATATAGATCACGCTCCCGCGTCATCCTTGTCACGTGGCGCAAAAATATATTTAAAAAGGGGAATGCAACACGAGGACTTCCCAGGAGGTCACCCATCCTAGTACTACTCTCGCCCAAGCACGCTTAACTTCGGAGTTCTGATGGGATCCGGTGCTTTAGTGTTGGTATGATCGCATCCGACATGCAACTATCTATTTGTTCCTTATGCTTACCCCTACTACTACTACTACTACTACTACTACTACTACTACTAGTCGTTGGGTGTCAAGCGCGGTGGGAAAAGTCACACAGTAATCGTCAAAAATAAGAAAATGAGGTCATATAGATCACGGTCCCGCGTCATCCTTGTCACGTGGCGCAAAAATATATTTAAAAAGGGGAATGCAACACGAGGACTTTCCAGGAGATCACCCATCCTAGTACTACTCTCGCCCAAGCGCGCTTAACTTCGGAGTTCTGATGGGATCCGGTGCTTTAGTGCTGGTATGATCGCATCCGACATGCAACTATCTATTTGTTCCTTATGCTTGCCCCTAATACTACTACTACTACTACTACTACTACTAGTCGTTGGGTGTCAAGCGCGGTGGGAAAAGTCACACAGTAATCGTCAAAAATAAGAAAATGAGGTCATATAGATCACGGTCCCGCGTCATCCTTGTCACGTGGCGCAAAAATATATTTAAAAAGGGGAATGCAACACGAGGACTTCCCAGGAGGTCACCCATCCTAGTACTACTATCGCCCAAGCACGCTTAACTTCGGAGTTCTGATGGGATCCGGTGCTTTAGTGCTGGTATGATCGCATCCAACATGCAACTATCTATTTGTTCCTTATGCTTGCCCCTACTACTACTACTACTACTACTACTACTACTACTACTACTACTACTACTACTACTAGTACTAGTCGTTGGGTGTCAAGCGCGGTGGGAAAAGTCACACAGTAATCGTCAAAAATAAGAAAATGAGGTCATATAGATCACGCTCCCGCGTCATCCTTGTCACGTGGCGCAAAAATATATTTAAAAAGGGGAATGCAACACGAGGACTTCCCAGGAGGTCACCCATCCTAGTACTACTCTCGCCCAAGCACGCTTAACTTCGGAGTTCTGATGGGATCCGGTGCTTTAGTGCTGGTATGATCGCATCCGACATGCAACTATCTATTTGTTCCTTATGCTTGCCCCTACTACTACTACTACTACTACTAGTCGTTGGGTGTCAAGCGCGGTGGGAAAAGTCACACAGTAATCGTCAAAAATAAGAAAATGAGGTCATATAGATCACGCTCCCGCGTCATCCTTGTCACGTGGCGCAAAAATATATTTAAAAAGGGGAATGCAACACAAGGACTTCCCAGGAGGTCACCCATCCTAGTACTACTCTCGCCCAAGCACGCTTAACTTCGGAGTTCTGATGGGATCCGGTGCTTTAGTGCTGGTATGATCGCATCCGACATGCAACTATCTATTTGTTCCTTATGCTTGCCCCTGCTACTACTACTACTACTACTACTACTACTACTACTACTACTACTAGTCGTTGGGTGTCAAGCGCGGTGGGAAAAGTCACACAGTAATCGTCAAAAATAAGAAAATGAGGTCATATAGATCACGCTCCCGCGTCATCCTTGTCACGTGGCGCAAAAATATATTTAAAAAGGGGAATGCAACATGAGGACTTCCCAGGAGGTCACCCATCCTAGTACTACTCTCGCCCAAGCACGCTTAACTTCAGAGTTCTGATGGGATCCGGTGCTTTAGTGCTGGTATGATCGCATCCGACATGCAACTATCTATTTGTTCCTTATGCTTGCCCCTACTACTACTACTACTAGTGGTTGGGTGTCAAGCGCGGTGGGAAAAGTCACACAGTAATCGTCAAAAATAAGAAAATGAGGTCATATAGATCACGGTCCCGCGTCATCCTTGTCACGTGGCGCAAAAATATATTTAAAAAGGGGAATGCAACACGAGGACTTCCCAGGAGGTCACCCATTCTAGTACTACTCTCGCCCAAGCACGCTTAACTTCGGAGTTCTGTTGGGATCCGGTGCTTTAGTGCTGGTATGATCGCATCCGACATGCAACTATCTATTTGTTCCTTATGCTTGCCCTCCTCCTACTACTACTACTACTACTACTACTACTACTAGTCGTTGGGTGTCAAGCGCGGTGGGAAAAGACACACAGTAATCGTCAAAAATTAGAAAATGAGGTCATATAGATCACGCTCCCGCGTCATCCTTGTCACGTGGCGCAAAAATATATTTAAAAAGGGGAATGCAACACAAGGACTTCCCACGAGGTCACCCATCCTAGTACTACTCTCGCCCAAGCACGCTTAACTTCGGAGTTCTCATGGGATCCGGTGCTTTAGTGCTGGTATGATCGCATCCGACATGCAACTATCTATTTGTTCCTTATGCTTGCCCCTACTACTACTACTACTACTACTACTACTAGTCGTTGGGTGTCAAGCGCGGTGGGAAAGTCACACAGTAATCGTCAAAAATAAGAAAATGAGGTCATATAGATCACGCTCCCGCGTCATCCTTGTCACGTGGCGCAAAAATATATTTAAAAAGGGGAATGCAACACGAGGACTTCCCAGGAGGTCACCCATCCTAGTACTACTCTCGCCCAAGCACGCTTAACTTCGGAGTTCTGATGGGATCCGGTGCTTTAGTGCTGGTATGATCGCATCCGACATGCAACTATCTATTTGTTCCTTATGCTTGCCCCTACTACTACTACTACTACTAGTGGTTGGGTGTCAAGCGCGGTGGGAAAAGTCACACAGTAATCGTCAAAAATAAGAAAATGAGGTCATATAGATCACGGTCCCGCGTCATCCTTGTCACGTGGCGCAAAAATATATTTAAAAAGGGGAATGCAACACGAGGACTTCCCAGGAGGTCACCCATCCTAGTACTACTCTCGCCCAAGCACGCTTAACTTCGAAGTGCTTAACTTCGAAGTTCTGACGGGATCCGGTGCTTTAGTGCTGGTATGATCGCATCCGACATGCAACTATCTATTTGTTCCTTATGCTTGCCCCTACTACTACTACTACTACTACTACTACTAGTCGTTGGGTGTCAAGCGCGGTGGGAAAAGTCACACAGTAATCGTCAAAAATAAGAAAATGAGGTCATATAGATCACGGTCCCGCGTCATCCTTGTCACGTGGCGCAAAAATATATTTAAGAAGGGGAATGCAACACGAGGACTTCCCAGGAGGACACCCATCCTAGTACTACTCTCGCCCAAGCACGCTTAACTTCGGAGTTCTGATGGGATCCGATGCTTTAGTGCTGGTATGATCGCATCCGACATGCAACTATCTATTTGTTCCTTATGCTTGCCCCTACTACTACTACTACTACTACTACTACTACTACTACTACTAGTCGTTGGGTGTCAAGCGCGGTGGGAAAAGTCACACAGTAATCGTCAAAAATAAGAAAATGAGGTCATATAGATCACGGTCCCGCGTCATCCTTGTCACGTGGCGCAAAAATATATTTAAAAAGGGGAATGCAACACGAGGACTTCCGAGGAGGTCACCCATCCTAGTACTACTCTCGCCCAAGCACGCTTAACTTCGAAGTTCTGATGGGATATGGTGCTTTAGTGCTGGTATGATCGCATCCGACATGCAACTATCTATTTGTTCCTTATGCTTGCCCCTACTACTACTACTACTACTAGTCGTTGGGTGTCAAGCGCGGTGGGAAAAGTCACACAGTAATCGTCAAAAATAAGAAAATGAGGTCATATAGATCACGCTCCCTCGTCATCCTTGTCACGTGGCGCAAAAATATATTTAAAAAGGGGAATGCAACACAAGGACTTCCCAGGAGGTCACCCATCCTAGTACTACTCTCGCCCAAGCACGCTTAACTTCGGAGTTCTGATGGGATCCGGTGCTTTAGTGCTGGTATGATCGCATCCGACATGCAACTATCTATTTGTTCCTTATGCTTGCCCCTACTACTACTACTACTACTACTACTACCACTAGTCGTTGGGTGTCAAGCGCGGTGGGAAAAGTCACACAGTAATCGTCAAAAATAAGAAAACGAGGTCATATAGATCACGCTCCCGCGTCATCCTTGTCACGTGGCGCAAAAATATATTTAAAAAGGGGAATGCAACATGAGGACTTCCCAGGAGGTCACCCATCCTAGTACTACTCTCGCCCAAGCACGCTTAACTTCGGAGTTCTCATGGGATCCGGTGCTTTAGTGCTTGTATGATCGCATCCGACATGCAACTATCTATTTGTTCCTTATGCTTGCCCCTACTACTACTACTACTAGTGGTTGGGTGTCAAGCGCGGTGGGAAAAGTCACACAGTAATCGTCAAAAATAAGAAAATGAGGTCATATAGATCACGGTCCCGCGTCATCCTTGTCACGTGGCGCAAAAATATATTTAAAAAGGGGAATGCAACACGAGGACTTCCCAGGAGGTCACCCATTCTAGTACTACTCTCGCCCAAGCACGCTTAACTTCGGAGTTCTGATGGGATCCGGTGCTTTAGTGCTGGTATGATCGCATCCGACATGCAACTATCTATTTGTTCCTTATGCTTGCCCTCCTACTACTACTACTACTACTACTACTACTACTACTAGTCGTTGGGTGTCAAGCGCGGTGGGAAAAGTCACACAGTAATCGTCAAAAATTAGAAAATGAGGTCATATAGATCACGCTCCCGCGTCATCCTTGTCACGTGGCGCAAAAATATATTTAAAAAGGGGAATGCAACACAAGGACTTCCCACGAGGTCACCCATCCTAGTACTACTCTCGCCCAAGCACGCTTAACTTCGGAGTTCTCATGGGATCCGGTGCTTTAGTGCTGGTATGATCGCATCCGACATGCAACTATCTATTTGTTCCTTATGCTTGCCCCTACTACTACTACTACTACTACTACTAGTCGTTGGGTGTCAAGCGCGGTGGGAAAGTCACACAGTAATCGTCAAAAATAAGAAAATGAGGTCATATAGATCACGCTCCCGCGTCATCCTTGTCACGTGGCGCAAAAATATATTTAAAAAGGGGAATGCAACACGAGGACTTCCCAGGAGGTCACCCATCCTAGTACTACTCTCGCCCAAGCACGCTTAACTTCGGAGTTCTGATGGGATCCGGTGCTTTAGTGCTGGTATGATCGCATCCGACATGCAACTATCTATTTGTTCCTTATGCTTGCCCCTACTACTACTACTACTACTACTAGTGGTTGGGTGTCAAGCGCGGTGGGAAAAGTCACACAGTAATCGTCAAAAATAAGAAAATGAGGTCATATAGATCACGGTCCCGCGTCATCCTTGTCACGTGGCGCAAAAATATATTTAAAAAGGGGAATGCAACACGAGGACTTCCCAGGAGGTCACCCATCCTAGTACTACTCTCGCCCAAGCACGCTTAACTTCGAAGTTCTGACGGGATCCGGTGCTTTAGTGCTGGTATGATCGCATCCGACATGCAACTATCTATTTGTTCCTTATGCTTGCCCCTACTACTACTACTACTACTACTACTACTACTACTAGTCGTTGGGTGTCAAGCGCGGTGGGAAAAGTCACACAGTAATCGTCAAAAATAAGAAAATGAGGTCATATAGATCACGGTCCCGCGTCATCCTTGTCACGTGGCGCAAAAATATATTTAAGAAGGGGAATGCAACACGAGGACTTCCCAGGAGGACACCCATCCTAGTACTACTCTCGCCCAAGCACGCTTAACTTCGGAGTTCTGATGGGATCCGATGCTTTAGTGCTGGTATGATCGCATCCGACATGCAACTATCTATTTGTTCCTTATGCTTGCCCCTACTACTACTACTACTACTACTACTACTACTACTACTACTACTACTACTACTACTACTACTACTAGTCGTTGGGTGTCAAGCGCGGTGGGAAAAGTCACACAGTAATCGTCAAAAATTAAGAAAATGAGGTCATATAGATCACGGTCCCGCGTCATCCTTGTCACGTGGCGCAAAAATATATTTAAAAAGGGGAATGCAACACGAGGACTTCCGAGGAGGTCACCCATCCTAGTACTACTCTCGCCCAAGCACGCTTAACTTCGAAGTTCTGATGGGATATGGTGCTTTAGTGCTGGTATGATCGCATCCGACATGCAACTATCTATTTGTTCCTTATGCTTGCCCCTACTACTACTACTACTACTAGTCGTTGGGTGTCAAGCGCGGTGGGAAAAGTCACACAGTAATCGTCAAAAATAAGAAAATGAGGTCATATAGATCACGCTCCCTCGTCATCCTTGTCACGTGGCGCAAAAATATATTTAAAAAGGGGAATGCAACACGAGGACTTCCCAGGAGGTCACCCATCCTAGTACTACTCTCGCCCATGCACGCTTAACTTCGGAGTTCTGATGGGATCCGGTGCTTTAGTGCTGGTATGATCGCATCCGACATGCAACTATCTATTTGTTCCTTATGCTTGCCCCTACTACTACTACTACTACTACTACTACTACTACGACTACTACTACTACTAGTGGTTGGGTGTCAAGCGCGGTGGGAAAAGTCACACAGTAATCGTCAAAAATAAGAAAATGAGGTCATATAGATCACGGTCCCGCGTCATCCTTGTCACGTGGCGCAAAAATATATTTAAAAAGGGGAATGCAACACAAGGACTTCCCAGGAGGTCACCCATCCTAGTACTACTCTCGCCCAAGCACGCTTAACTTCGGAGTTCTCATGGGATCCGGTGCTTTAGTGCTGGTATGATCGCATCCGACATGCAACTATCTATTTGTTCCTTATGCTTGCCCCTACTACTACTACTACTACTAGTCGTTGGGTGTCAAGCGCGGTGGGAAAAGTCACACAGTAATCGTCAAAAAGAAGAAAATGAGGTCATATAGATCACGCTCCCGCGTCATCCTTGTCACGTGGCGCAAAAATATATTTAAAAAGGGGAATGCAACACGAGGACTTCCGAGGAGGTCACCCATCCTAGTACTACTCTCGCCCAAGCACGCTTAACTTCGGAGTTCTGATGGGATCCGGTGCTTTAGTGCTGGTATGATCGCATCCGACATGCAACTATCTATTTGTTCCTTATGCTTGCCCCTACTACTACTACTACTACTACTACTACTACTAGTTGTTGGGTGTCAAGCGCGGTGGGAAAAGTCACACAGTAATCGTCAAAAATAAGAAAATGAGGTCATATAGATCACGCTCCCGCGTCATCCTTGTCACGTGGCGCAAAAATATATTTAAAAAGGGGAATGCAACACAAGGACTTCCCAGGAGGTCACCCATCCTAGTACTACTCTCACCCAAGCACGCTTAACTTCGGAGTTCTGATGGGATCCGGTGCTTTAGTGCTGGTATGATCGCATCTGACATGCAACTATCTATTTGTTCCTTATGCTTGCCCCTACTACTACTACTACTAGTCGTTGGGTGTCAAGCGCGGTGGGAAAAGTCACACAGTAATCGTCAAAAATAAGAAAATGAGGACATATAGATCACGCTCCCGCGTCATCCTTGTCACGTGGCGCAAAAATATATTTAAAAAGGGGAATGCAACATGAGGACTTCCCAGGAGGTCACCCATCCTAGTACTACTCTCGCCCAAGCACGCTTAACTTCGGAGTTCTGATGGGATCCGGTGCTTTAGTGCTGGTATGATCGCATCCGACATGCAACTATCTATTTGTTCCTTATGCTTGCCCCTACTACTACTACTAATAGTGGTTGGGTGTCAAGCGCGGTGGGAAAAGTCACACAGTAATCGTCAAAAATAAGAAAATGAGGTCATATAGATCACGGTCGCGCGTCATCCTTGTCACGTGGCGCAAAAATATATTTAAAAAGGGGAATGCAACCACGAGGACTTCCCAGGAGGTCACCCATCCTAGTACTACTCTCGCCCCAAGCACGCTTAACTTCGGAGTTCTGATGGGATCCGGTGCTTTAGTGCTGGTATGATCGCATCCGACATGCAACTATCTATTTGTTCCTTATGCTTGCCCCTCCTACTACTACTACTACTACTACTACTACTACTACTAGTCGTTGGGTGTCAAGCGCGGTGGGAAAAGTCACACAGTAATCGTCAAAAATTAGAAAATGAGGTCATATAGATCACGCTCCCGCATCATCCTTGTCACGTGGCGCAAAAATATATTTAAAAAGGGGAATGCAACACGAGGACTTCCCAGGAGGTCACCCATCCTAGTACTACTCTCGCCCAAGCACGCTTAACTTCGGAGTTTTGATGGGATCCGGTGCTTTAGTGCTGGTATGATCGCATCCGACATGCAACTATCTATTTGTTCCTTATGCTTGCCCCTACTACTACTACTACTACTACTACTACTACTACTACTACTACTACTACGACTACTACTACTACTAGTGGTTGGGTGTCAAGCGCGGTGGGAAAAGTCACACAGTAATCGTCAAAAATAAGAAAATGAGGTCATATAGATCACGGTCCCGCGTCATCCTTGTCACGTGGCGCAAAAATATATTTAAAAAGGGGAATGCAACACAAGGACTTCCCAGGAGGTCACCCATCCTAGTACTACTCTCGCCCAAGCACGCTTAACTTCGGAGTTCTCATGGGATCCGGTGCTTTAGTGCTGGTATGATCGCATCCGACATGCAACTATCTATTTGTTCCTTATGCTTGCCCCTACTACTACTACTACTACTAGTGGTTGGGTGTCAAGCGCGGTGGGAAAAGTCACACAGTAATCGTCAAAAATAAGAAAATGAGGTCATATAGATCACGGTCCCGCGTCATCCTTGTCACGTGGCGCAAAAATATATTTAAAAAGGGGAATGCAACACGAGGACTTCCCAGGAGGTCACCCATCCTAGTACTACTCTCGCCCAAGCACGCTTAACTTCGGAGTTCTGATGGGATCCGGTGCTTTAGTGCTGGTATGATCGCATCCGACTTGCAACTATCTATCTGTTCCTTATGCTTGCCCCTACTACTACTACTACTACTACTACTAGTTGTTGGGTGTCAAGCGCGGTGGGAAAAGTCACACAGTAATCGTCAAAAATAAGAAAATGAGGTCATATAGATCACGCTCCCGCGTCATCCTTGTCACGTGGCGCAAAAATATATTTAAAAAGGGGAATGCAACACAAGGACTTCCCAGGAGGTCACCCATCCTAGTACTACTCTCACCCAAGCACGCATAACTTCGGAGTTCTGATGGGATCCGGTGCTTTAGTGCTGGTATGATCGCATCCGACATGCAACTATCTATTTGTTCCTTATGCTTGCCCCTACTACTACTACTACTAGTCGTTGGGTGTCAAGCGCGGTGGGAAAAGTCACACAGTAATCGTCAAAAATAAGAAAATGAGGACATATAGATCACGCTCCCGCGTCATCCTTGTCACGTGGCGCAAAAATATATTTAAAAAGGGGAATGCAACATGAGGACTTCCCAGGAGGTCACCCATCCTAGTACTACTCTCGCCCAAGCACGCTTAACTTCGGAGTTCTAATGGGATCCGGTGCTTTAGTGCTGGTATGATCGCATCCGACATGCAACTATCTATTTGTTCCTTATGCTTGCCCCTACTACTACTACTACTACTAGTGGTTGGGTGTCAAGCGCGGTGGGAAAAGTCACACAGTAATCGTCAAAAATAAGAAAATGAGGTCATATAGATCACGGTCGCGCGTCATCCTTGTCACGTGGCGCAAAAATATATTTAAAAAGGGGAATGCAACACGAGGACTTCCCAGGAGGTCACCCATCCTAGTACTACTCTCGCCCCAAGCACGCTTAACTTCGGAGTTCTGATGGGATCCGGTGCTTTAGTGCTGGTATGATCGCATCCGACATGCAACTATCTATTTGTTCCTTATGCTTGCCCCTCCTCCTACTACTACTACTACTACTACTACTACTACTACTACTACTACTAGTCGTTGGGTGTCAAGCGCGGTGGGAAAAGTCACACAGTAATCGTCAAAAAATAGAAAATGAGGTCATATAGATCACGCTCCCGCGTCATCCTTGTCACGTGGCGCAAAAATATATTTAAAAAGGGGAATGCAACACGAGGACTTCCCAGGAGGTCACCCATCCTAGTACTACTCTCGCCCAAGCACGCTTAACTTCGGAGTTCTGATGGGATCCGGTGCTTTAGTGCTGGTATGATCGCATCCGACATGCAACTATCTATTTTTTCCTTATGCTTGCCCCTACTACTACTACTACTAGTGGTTGGGTGTCAAGCGCGGTGGAAAAAGTCACACAGTAATCGTGAAAAATAAGAAAATGAGGTCATATAGATCACGGTCGCGCGTCATCCTTGTCACGTGGCGCAAAAATATATTTAAAAAGGGGAATGCAACACGAGGACTTCCCAGGAGGTCACCCATCCTAGTACTACTCTCGCCCAAGCACGCTTAACTTCGGAGTTCTGATGGGATCCGGTGCTTTAGTGCTGGTATGATCGCATCCGACATGCAACTATCTATTTGTTCCTTATGCTTGCCCCTCCTACTACTACTACTACTACGACTACTACTAGTCGTTGGGTGTCAAGCGCGGTGGGAAAAGTCACACAGTAATCGTCAAAAATTAGAAAATGAGGTCATATAGATCACGCTCCCGCGTCATCCTTGTCACGTGGCGCAAAAATATATTTAAAAAGGGGAATGCAACACGAGGATTTCCCAGGAGGTCACCCATCCTAGTACTACTCTCGCCCAAGCACGCTTAACTTCGGAGTTCTGATGGGATCCGGTGCTTTAGTGCTGGTATGATCGCATCCGACATGCAACTATCTATTTGTTCCTTATGCTTGCCCCTACTACTACTACTACTACTACTACTACTACTACTACCAGTACTACTACTACTACTACTACTACTACTACTACTACTACTACTACTACTACTATTAGTGGTTGGGTGTCAAGCGCGGTGGGAAAAGTCACACAGTAATCGTCAAAAATAAGAAAATGAGGTCATATAGATCACGGTCCCGCGTCATCCTTGTCACGTGGCGCAAAAATATATTTAAAAAGGGGAATGAAACACGAGGACTTCCCAGGAGGTCACCCATCCTAGTACTACTCTCGCCCAAGCACGCTTAACTTCGGAGTTCTGATGGGATCCGGTGCTTTAGTGCTGGTATGATCGCATCCGACATGCAACTATCTATTTGTTCCTTATGCTTGCCCCTACTACTACTACTACTACTAGTGGTTGGGTGTCAAGCGCGGTGGGAAAAGTCACACAGTAATCGTCAAAAATAAGAAAATGAGGTCATATAGATCACGGTCCCGCGTCATCCTTGTCACGTGGCGCAAAAATATATTTAAAAAGGGGAATGCAACACGAGGACTTCCCAGGAGGTCACCCATCCTAGTACTACTCTCGCCCAAGCACGCTTAACTTCGAAGTTCTGACGGGATCCGGTGCTTTAGTGCTGGTATGATCGCATCCGACATGCAACTATCTATTTGTTCCTTATGCTTGCCCCTACTACTACTACTACTACTACTACTAGTCGTTGGGTGTCAAGCGCGGTGGGAAAAGTCACACAGTAATCGTCAAAAATAAGAAAATGAGGTCATATAGATCACGGTCCCGCGTCATCCTTGTCACGTGGCGCAAAAATATATTTAAGAAGGGGAATGCAACACAAGGACTTCCCAGGAGGTCACCCATCCTAGTACTACTCTCGCCCAAGCACGCTTAACTTCGGAGTTCTGATGGGATCCGGTGCTTTAGTGCTGGTATGATCGCATCCGACATGCAACTATCTATTTGTTCCTTATGCCTGCCCCTACTACTACTACTACTACTACTACTACTACTACTAGTGGTTGGGTGTCAAGCGCGGTGGGAAAAGTCACACAGTAATCGTCAAAAATAAGAAAATGAGGTCATATAGATCACGGTCCCGCGTCATCCTTGTCACGTGGCGCAAAAATATATTTAAAAAGGGGAACGCAACACAAGGACTTCCCAGGAGGTCACCCATCCTAGTACTACTCTCGCCCAAGCACGCTTAACTTCGGAGTTCTCATGGGATCCGGTGCTTTAGTGCTGGTATGATCGCATCCGACATGCAACTATCTATTTGTTCCTTATGCTTGCCCCTACTACTACTACTACTACTAGTCGTTGGGTGTCAAGCGCGGTGGGAAAAGTCACACAGTAATCGTTAAAAATAAGAAAATGAGGTCATATAGATCACGCTCCCGCGTCATCCTTGTCACGTGGCGCAAAAATATATTTAAAAAGGGGAATGCAACACGAGGACTTCCCAGGAGGTCACCCATCCTAGTACTACTCTCGCCCAAGCACGCTTAACTTCGGAGTTCTGATGGGATCCGGTGCTTTAGTGCTGGTATGATCGCATCCGACATGCAACTATCTATTTGTTCCTTATGCATGCCCCTACTACTACTACTACTACTACTACTACTACTACTAGTCGTTGGGTGTCAAGCGCGGTGAGAAAAGTCACACAGTAATCGTCAAAAATAAGAAAATGAGGTCATATAGATCACGCTCCCGCGTCATCCTTGTCACGTGGCGCAAAAATATATTTAAAAAGGGGAATGCAACACAAGGACTTCCCAGGAGGTCACCCATCCTAGTACTACTCTCACCCAAGCACGCTTAACTTCGGAGTTCTGATGGGATCCGGTGCTTTAGTGCTGGTATGATCGCATCCGACATGCAACTATCTATTTGTTCCTTATGCTTGCCCCTACTACTACTACTACTACTAGTCGTTGGGTGTCAAGCGCGGTGGGAAAAGTCACACAGTAATCGTCAAAAATAAGAAAATGAGGACATATAGATCACGCTCCCGCGTCATCCTTGTCACGTGGCGCAAAAATATATTTAAAAAGGGGAATGCAACATGAGGACTTCCCACGAGGTCACCCATCCTAGTACTACTCTCGCCCAAGCACGCTTAACTTCGGAGTTCTGATGGGATCCGGTGCTTTAGTGCTGGTATGATCGCATCCGACATGCAACTATCTATTTGTTCCTTATGCTTGCCCCTACTACTACTACTACTAGTGGTTGGGTGTCAAGCGCGGTGGGAAAAGTCACACAGTAATCGTCAAAAATAAGAAAATGAGGTCATATAGATCACGGTCGCGCGTCATCCTTGTCACGTGGCGCAAAAATATATTTAAAAAGGGGAATGCAACACGAGGACTTCCCAGGAGGTCACCCATCCTAGTACTACTCTCGCCCCAAGCACGCTTAACTTCGGAGTTCTGATGGGATCCGGTGCTTTAGTGCTGGTATGATCGCATCCGACATGCAACTATCTATTTGTTCCTTATGCTTGCCCCTACTACTACTACTACCACTACTACTACTAGTCGTTGGGTTTCAAGTGCGGTGGGAAAAGTCACACAGTAATCGTCAAAAATAAGAAAATGAGGTCATATAGATCACGCTCCCGCGTCATCCTTGTCACGTGGCGCAAAAATATATTTAAAAAGGGGAATGCAACACGAGGACTTCCCAGGAGGTCACCCATCCTAGTACTACTCTCGCCCAAGCACGCTTAACTTCGGAGTTCTGATGGGATCCGGTGCTTTAGTGCTGGTATGATCGCATCCGACATGCAACTATCTATTTGTTCCTTATGCTTGCCCCTACTACTACTACTACTAGTGGTTGGGTGTCAAGCGCGGTGGGAAAAGTCACACAGTAATCGTCAAAAATAAGAAAATGAGGTCATATAGATCACGGTCCCGCGTCATCCTTGTCACGTGGCGCAAAAATATATTTAAAAAGGGGAATGCAACACGAGGACTTCCCAGGAGGTCACCCATCCTAGTACTACTCTCGCCCAAGCACGCTTAACTTCGAAGTTCTGACGGGATCCGGTGCTTTAGTGCTGGTATGATCGCATCCGACATGCAACTATCTATTTGTTCCTTATGCTTGCCCCTACTACTACTACTACTACTACTAGTCGTTGGGTGTCAAGCGCGGTGGGAAAAGTCACACAGTAATCGTCAAAAATAAGAAAATGAGGTCATATAGATCACGGTCCCGCGTCATCCTTGTCACGTGGCGCAAAAATATATTTAAGAAGGGGAATGCAACACGAGGACTTCCCAGGAGGTCACCCATCCTAGTACTACTCTCGCCCAAGCACGCTTAACTTCGGAGTTCTGATGGGATCCGATGCTTTAGTGCTGGTATGATCGCATCCGACATGCAACTATCTATTTGTTCCTTATGCTTGCCCCTACTACTACTACTACTACTACTACTACTACTACTACTACTACTACTACTACTACTACTAGTCGTTGGGTGTCAAGCGCGGTGGGAAAAGTCACACAGTAATCGTCAAAAATAAGAAAATGAGGTCATATAGATCACGGTCCCGCGTCATCCTTGTCACGTGGCGCAAAAATATATTTAAAAAGGGGAATGCAACACGAGGACTTCCCAGGATGTCACCCATCCTAGTACTACTCTCGCCCAAGCACGCTTAACTTCGAAGTTCTGATGGGATATGGTGCTTTAGTGCTGGTATGATCGCATCCGACATGCAACTATCTATTTGTTCCTTATGCTTGCCCCTACTACTACTACTATTACTAGTCGTTGGGTGTCAAGCGCGGTGGGAAAAGTCACACAGTAATCGTCAAAAATAAGAAAATGAGGTCATATAGATCACGCTCCCTCGTCATCCTTGTCACGTGGCGCAAAAATATATTTAAAAAGGGGAATGCAACACGAGGACTTCCCAGGAGGTCACCCATCCTAGTACTACTCTCGCCCAAGCACGCTTAACTTCGGAGTTCTGATGGGATCCGGTGCTTTAGTGCTGGTATGATCACATCCGACATGCAACTATCTATTTGTTCCTTATGCTTGCCCCTACTACTACTACTACTACTACTACTACTACTACTACTACTACTAGTGGTTGGGTGTCAAGCGCGGTGGGAAAAGTCACACAGTAATCGTCAAAAATAAGAAAATGAGGTCATATAGATCACGGTCCCGCGTCATCCTTGTCACGTGGCGCAAAAATATATTTAAAAAGGGGAATGCAACACAAGGACTTCCCAGGAGGTCACCCATCCTAGTACTACTCTCGCCCATGCACGCTTAACTTCGGAGTTCTGATGGGATCCGGTGCTTTAGTGCTGGTATGATCGCATCCGACATGCAACTATCTATTTGTTCCTTATGCTTGCCCCTACTACTACTACTACTACTAGTCGTTGGGTGTCAAGCGCGGTGGGAAAAGTCACACAGTAATCGTCAAAAATAAGAAAATGAGGTCATATAGATCACGCTCCCGCGTCATCCTTGTCACGTGGCGCAAAAATATATTTAAAAAGGGGAATGCAACACAAGGACTTCCCAGGAGGTCACCCATCCTAGTACTACTCTCGCCCAAGCACGCTTAACTTCGGAGTTCTGATGGGATCCGGTGCTTTAGTGCTGATATGATCGCATCCGGCATGCAACTATCTATTTGTTCCTTATGCTTGCCCCTACTACTACTACTACTAGTCGTTGGGTGTCAAGCGCGGTGGGAAAAGTCACACAGTAATCGTCAAAAATAAGAAAATGAGGACATATAGATCACGCTCCCGCGTCATCCTTGTCACGTGGCGCAAAAATATATTTAAAAAGGGGAATGCAACATGAGGACTTCCCAGGAGGTCACCCATCCTAGTACTACTCTCGCCCAAGCACGCTTAACTTCGGAGTTCTGATGGGATCCGGTGCTTTAGTGCTGGTATGATCGCATCCGACATGCAACTATCTATTTGTTCCTTATGCTTGCCCCTACTACTACTACTACTAGTGGTTGGGTGTCAAGCGCGGTGGGAAAAGTCACACAGTAATCGTCAAAAATAAGAAAATGAGGTCATATAGATCACGGTCGCGCGTCATCCTTGTCACGTGGCGCAAAAATATATTTAAAAAGGGGAATGCAACACGAGGACTTCCCAGGAGGTCACCCATCCTAGTACTACTCTCGCCCCAAGCACGCTTAACTTCGGAGTTCTGATGGGATCCGGTGCTTTAGTGCTGGTATGATCGCATCCGACATGCAACTATCTATTTGTTCCTTATGCTTGCCCCTCCTACTACTACTACTACTACTACTACTACTACTAGTCGTTGGGTGTCAAGCGCGGTGGGAAAAGACACACAGTAATCGTCAAAAATTAGAAAATGAGGTCATATAGATCACGCTCCCGCGTCATCCTTGTCACGTGGCGCAAAAATATATTTAAAAAGGGGAATGCAACACGAGGACTTCCCAGGAGGTCACCCATCCTAGTACTACTCTCGCCCAAGCACGCTTAACTTCGGAGTTCTGATGGGATCCGGTGCTTTAGTGCTGGTATGATCGCATCCGTCATGCAACTATCTATTTGTTCCTTATGCTTGCCCCAACTACTACTACTACTAGTGGTTGGGTGTCAAGCGCGGTGGGAAAAGTCACACAGTAATCGTCAAAAATAAGAAAATGAGGTCATATAGATCACGGTCGCGCGTCATCCTTGTCACGTGGCGCAAAAATATATTTAAAAAGGGGAATGCAACACGAGGACTTCCCAGGAGGTCACCCATCCTAGTACTACTCTCGCCCAAGCACGCTTAACTTCGGAGTTCTGATGGGATCCGGTGCTTTAGTGCTGGTATGATCGCATCCGACATGCAACTATCTATTTGTTCCTTATGCTTGCCCCTCCTCCTCCTCCTACTACTACTACTACGACTACTACTAGTCGTTGGGTGTCAAGCGCGGTGGGAAAAGTCACACAGTAATCGTCAAAAATTAGAAAATGAGGTCATATAGATCACGCTCCCGCGTCATCCTTGTCACGTGGCGCAAAAATATATTTAAAAAGGGGAATACAACACGAGGACTTCCCAGGAGGTCACCCATCCTAGGACTACTCTAGCCCAAGCACGCTTAACTTCGGAGTTCTGATGGGATCCGGTGCTTTAGTGCTGGTATGATCGCATCCGACATGCAACTATCTATTTGTTCCTTATGCTTGCCCCTACTACTACTACTACTACTACTACTACTACTAGTCGTTGGGTGTCAAGCGCGGTGGGAAAAGTCACACAGTAATCGTCAAAAATAAGAAAATGAGGTCATATAGATCACGCTCCCGCGTCATCCTTGTCACGTGGCGCAAAAATATATTTAAAAAGGGAAATGCAACACAAGGACTTCCCAGGAGGTCACCCATCCTAGTACTACTCTCGCCCAAGCACGCTTAACTTCGAAGTTCTGATGGGTTCCGGTGCTTTAGTGCTGGTATAATCGCATCCGACATGCAACTATCTATTTGTTCCTTATGCTTGCCCCTACTACTACTACTACTACTAGTGGTTGGGTGTCAAGCGCGGTGGAAAAAGTCACACAGTAATCGTTAAAAATAAGAAAATGAGGTCATATAGATCACGGTCCCGCGTCATCCTTGTCACGTGGCGCAAAAATATATTTAAAAAGGGGAATGCAACACAAGGACTTCCCAGGAGGTCACCCATCCTAGTACTACTCTCGCCCAAGCACGCTTAACTTCGAAGTTCTGATGGGTTCCGGTGCTTTAGTGCTGGTATAATCGCATCCGACATGCAACTATCTATTTGTTCCTTATGCTTGCCCCTACTACTACTACTACTACTAGTGGTTGGGTGTCAAGCGCGGTGGAAAAAGTCACACAGTAATCGTCAAAAATAAGAAAATGAGGTCATATAGATCACGGTCCCGCGTCATCCTTGTCACGTGGCGCAAAAATATATTTAAAAAGGGGAATGCAACACGAGGACTTCCCAGGAGGTCACCCATCCTAGTACTACTCTCGCCCAAGCACGCTTAACTTTGAAGTTCTTATGGGATCCGGTGCTTTAGTGCTGGTATGATCGCATCCGACATGCAACTATCTATTTGTTCCTTATGCTTGCCCCTCCTCCTACTACTAGTACTACTACTACGACTACTACTAGTCGTTGGGTGTCAAGCGCGGTGGGAAAAGTCACAAAGTAATCGTCAAAAATTAGAAAATGAGGTCATATAGATCACGCTCCCGCGTCATCCTTGTCACGTGGCGCAAAAATATATTTAAAAAGGGGAATGCAACACGAGGACTTCCCAGGAGGTCACCCATCCTAGTACTACTCTAGCCCAAGCACGCTTAACTTCGGAGTTCTGATGGGATCCGGTGCTTTAGTGCTGGTATGATCGCATCCGACATGCAACTATCTATTTGTTCCTTATGCTTGCCCCTACTACTACTACTACTACTAGTCGTTGGGTGTCAAGCGCGGTGGGAAAAGTCACACAGTAATCGTCAAAAATAAGAAAATGAGGACATATAGATCACGCTCCCGCGTCATCCTTGTCACGTGGCGCAAAAATATATTTAAAAAGGGGAATGCAACATGAGGACTTCCCAGGAGGTCACCCATCCTAGTACTACTCTCGCCCAAGCACGCTTAACTTCGGAGTTCTGATGGGATCCGGTGCTTTAGTGCTGGTATGATGGCATCCGACATGCAACTATCTATTTGTTCCTTATGCTTGCCCCTACTACTACTACTACTAGTAGTTGGGTGTCAAGCGCGGTGGGAAAAGTCACACAGTAATCGTCAAAAATAAGAAAATGAGGTCATATAGATCACGGTCGCGCGTCATCCTTGTCACGTGGCGCAAAAATATATTTAAAAAGGGGAATGCAACACGAGGACTTCCCAGGAGGTCACCCATCCTAGTACTACTCTCGCCCCAAGCACGCTTAACTTCGGAGTTCTGATGGGATCCGGTGCTTTAGTGCTGGTATGATCGCATCAGACATGCAACTATCTATTTGTTCCTTATGCTTGCCCCTCCTACTACTACTACTACTACTAATACTACTACTACTACTACTACTACTAGTCGTTGGGCGTCAAGCGCGGTGCGAAAAGTCACACAGTAATCGTCAAAAATTAGAAAATGAGGTCATATAGATCACGCTCCCGCGTCATCGGAGTTCTCATGGGATCCGGTGCTTTAGTGCTGGTATGATCGCATCCGACATGCAACTATCTATTTGTTCCTTATGCTTGCCCCTACTACTACTACTACTAGTAGTTGGGTGTCAAGCGCGGTGGGAAAAGTCACACAGTAATCGTCAAAAATAAGAAAATGAGGTCATATAGATCACGGTCGCGCGTCATCCTTGTCACGTGGCGCAAAAATATATTTAAAAAGGGGAATGCAACACGAGGACTTCCCAGGAGGTCACCCATCCTAGTACTACTCTCGCCCCAAGCACGCTTAACTTCGGAGTTCTGATGGGATCCGGTGCTTTAGTGCTGGTATGATCGCATCCGACAAGCAACTATCTATTTGTTCCTTATGCTTGCCCCTCCTACTACTACTACTACTACTACTACTACTACTACTACTAGTCGTTGGGTGTCAAGCGCGGTGGGAAAAGTCACACAGTAATCGTCAAAAATTAGAAAATGAGGTCATATAGATCACGCTCCCGCGTCATCCTTGTCACGTGGCGCAAAAATATATTTAAAAAGGGGAATGCAACACGAGGACTTCCCAGGAGGTCACCCATCCTAGTACTACTCTCGCCCAAGCACGCTTAACTTCGGAGTTCTGATGGGATCCGGTGCTTTAGTGCTGGTATGATCGCATCCGACATGCAACTATCTATTTGTTCCTTATGCTTGCCCCTACTACTACTACTACTAGTGGTTGGGTGTCAAGCGCGGTGGGAAAAGTCACACAGTAATCGTCAAAAATAAGAAAATGAGGTCATATAGATCACGGTCGCGCGTCATCCTTGTCACGTGGCGCAAAAATATATTTAAAAAGGGGAATGCAACACGAGGACTTCCCAGGAGGTCACCCATCCTAGTACTACTCTCGCCCAAGCACGCTTAACTTCGGAGTTCTGATGGGATCCGGTGCTTTAGTGCTGGTATGATCGCATCCGACATGCAACTATCTATTTGTTCCTTATGCTTGCCCCTCCTACTACTACTACTACTACTACTACTACGACTACTACTAGTCGTTGGGTGTCAAGCGCGGTGGGAAAAGTCACACAGTAATCGTCAAAAATTAGAAAATGAGGTCATATAGATCACGCTCCCGCGTCATCCTTGTCACGTGGCGCAAAAATATATTTAAAAAGGGGAATGCAACACGAGGACTTCCCAGGAGGTCACCCATCCTAGGACTACTCTAGCCCAAGCACGCTTAACTTCGGAGTTCTGATGGGATCCGGTGCTTTAGTGCTGGTATGATCGCATCCGACATGCAACTATCTATTTGTTCCTTATGCTTGCCCCTACTACTACTACTACTACTACTACTACTAGTCGTTGGGTGTCAAGCGCGGTGGGAAAAGTCACACAGTAATCGTCAAAAATAAGAAAATGAGGTCATATAGATCACGCTCCCGCGTCATCCTTGTCACGTGGCGCAAAAATATATTTAAAAAGGGGAATGCAACACAAGGACTTCCCAGGAGGTCACGCATCCTAGTACTACTCTCGCCCAAGCACGCTTAACTTCGAAGTTCTGATGGGTTCCGGTGCTTTAGTGCTGGTATGATCGCATCCGACATGCAACTATCTATTTGTTCCTTATGCTTGCCCCTACTACTACTACTACTACTAGTGGTTGGGTGTCAAGCGCGGTGGAAAAAGTCACACAGTAATCGTCAAAAATAAGAAAATGAGGTCATATAGATCACGGTCCCGCGTCATCCTTGTCACGTGGCGCAAAAATATATTTAAAAAGGGGAATGCAACACGAGGACTTCCCAGGAGGTCACCCATCCTAGTACTACTCTCGCCCAAGCACGCTTAACTTCGAAGTTCTGATGGGATATGGTGCTTTAGTGCTGGTATGATCGCATCCGACATGCAACTATCTATTTGTTCCTTATGCTTGCCCCTACTACTACTACTACTAGTCGTTGGGTGTCAAGCGCGGTGGGAAAACTCACACAGTAATCGTCAAAAATAAGAAAATGAGGTCATATAGATCACGCTCCCTCGTCATCCTTGTCACGTGGCGCAAAAATATATTTAAAAAGGGGAATGCAACACGAGGACTTCCCAGGAGGTCACCCGTCCTAGTACTACTCTCGCCCAAGCACGCTTAACTTCGGAGTTCTGATGGGATCCGGTGCTTTAGTGCTAGTATGATCGCATCCGACATGCAACTATCTATTTGTTCCTTATGCTTGCCCCTAGTACTACTACTACTACTACTACTACTACTACTACTACTACTAGTCGTTGGGTGTCAAGCGCGGTGGGAAAAGTCACACAGTAATCGTCAAAAATAAGAAAATGAGGTCATATAGATCACGGTCCCGCGTCATCCTTGTCACGTGGCGCAAAAATATATTTAAGAAGGGGAATGCAACACGAGGACTTCCCAGGAGGTCACCCATCCTAGTACTACTCTCGCCCAAGCACGCTTAACTTCGGAGTTCTGATGGGATCCGGTGCTTTAGTGCTGGTATGATCGCATCCGACATGCAACTATCTATTTGTTCCTTATGCTTGCCCCTACTACTACTACTACTACTACTAGTACTACTACTACTACTAGTCGTTGGGTGTCAAGCGCGGTGGGAAAAGTCACACAGTAATCGTCAAAAATAAGAAAATGAGGTCATATAGATCACGCTCCCGCGTCATCCTTGTCACATGGCGCAAAAATATATTTAAAAAGGGGAATGCAACACGAGGACTTCCCAGGAGGTCACCCATCCTAGTACTACTCTCGCCCAAGCACGCTTAACTTTGGAGTTCTGATGGGATCCGGTGCTTTAGTGCTGGTATGATCGCATCCGACATGCAACTATCTATTTGTTCCTTATGCTTGCCCCTCCTCCTACTACTAGTACTACTACTACGACTACTACTAGTCGTTGGGTGTCAAGCGCGGTGGGAAAAGTCACACAGTAATCGTCAAAAATTAGAAAATGAGGTCATATAGATCACGCTCCCGCGTCATCCTTGTCACGTGGCGCAAAAATATATTTAAAAAGGGGAATGCAACACGAGGACTTCCCAGGAGGTCACCCATCCTAGTACTACTCTAGCCCAAGCACGCTTAACTTCGGAGTTCTGATGGGATCCGGTGCTTTAGTGCTGGTATGATCGCATCCGACATGCAACTATCTATTTGTTCCTTATGCTTGCCCCTACTACTACTACTACTACTAGTCGTTGGGTGTCAAGCGCGGTGGGAAAAGTCACACAGTAATCGTCAAAAATAAGAAAATGAGGACATATAGATCACGCTCCCGCGTCATCCTTGTCACGTGGCGCAAAAATATATTTAAAAAGGGGAATGCAACATGAGGACTTCCCAGGAGGTCACCCATCCTAGTACTACTCTCGCCCAAGCACGCTTAACTTCGGAGTTCTGATGGGATCCGGTGCTTTAGTGCTGGTATGATCGCATCCGACATGCAACTATCTATTTGTTCCTTATGCTTGCCCCTACTACTACTACTACTAGTAGTTGGGTGTCAAGCGCGGTGGGAAAAGTCACACAGTAATCGTCAAAAATAAGAAAATGAGGTCATATAGATCACGGTCGCGCGTCATCCTTGTCACGTGGCGCAAAAATATATTTAAAAAGGGGAATGCAACACGAGGACTTCCCAGGAGGTCACCCATCCTAGTACTACTCTCGCCCCAAGCACGCTTAACTTCGGAGTTCTGATGGGATCCGGTGCTTTAGTGCTGGTATGATCGCATCCGACATGCAACTATCTATTTGTTCCTTATGCTTGCCCCTCCTACTACTACTACTACTACTACTACTACTACTACTACTACTACTACTACTAGTCGTTGGGCGTCAAGCGCGGTGGGAAAAGTCACACAGTAATCGTCAAAAATTAGAAAATGAGGTCATATAGATCACGCTCCCGCGTCATCGGAGTTCTGATGGGATCCGGTGCTTTAGTGCTGGTATGATCGCATCCGACATGCAACTATCTATTTGTTCCTTATGCTTGCCCCTACTACTACTACTACTAGTAGTTGGGTGTCAAGCGCGGTGGGAAAAGTCACACAGTAATCGTCAAAAATAAGAAAATGAGGTCATATAGATCACGGTCGCGCGTCATCCTTGTCACGTGGCGCAAAAATATATTTAAAAAGGGGAATGCAACACGAGGACTTCCCAGGAGGTCACCCATCCTAGTACTACTCTCGCCCCAAGCACGCTTAACTTCGGAGTTCTGATGGGATCCGGTGCTTTAGTGCTGGTATGATCGCATCCGACATGCAACTATCTATTTGTTCCTTATGCTTGCCCCTCCTACTACTACTACTACTACTACTACTACTACTACTACTACTACTACTACTAGTCGTTGGGTGTCAAGCGCGGTGGGAAAAGTCACACAGTAATCGTCAAAAATTAGAAAATGAGGTCATATAGATCACGCTCCCGCGTCATCCTTGTCACGTGGCGCAAAAATATATTTAAAAAGGGGAATGCAACACGAGGACTTCCCAGGAGGTCACCCATCCTAGTACTACTCTCGCCCAAGCACGCTTAACTTCGGAGTTCTGATGGGATCCGGTGCTTTAGTGCTGGTATGATCGCATCCGACATGCAACTATCTATTTGTTCCTTATGCTTGCCCCTACTACTACTACTACTAGTGGTTGGGTGTCAAGCGCGGTGGGAAAAGTCACACAGTAATCGTCAAAAATAAGAAAATGAGGTCATATAGATCACGGTCGCGCGTCATCCTTGTCACGTGGCGCAAAAATATATTTAAAAAGGGGAATGCAACACGAGGACTTCCCAGGAGGTCACCCATCCTAGTACTACTCTCGCCCAAGCACGCTTAACTTCGGAGTTCTGATGGGATCCGGTGCTTTAGTGCTGGTATGATCGCATCCGACATGCAACTATCTATTTGTTCCTTATGCTTGCCCCTCCTACTACTACTACTACTACTACTACTACTACGACTACTACTAGTCGTTGGGTGTCAAGCGCGGTGGGAAAAGTCACACAGTAATCGTCAAAAATTAGAAAATGAGGTCATATAGATCACGCTCCCGCGTCATCCTTGTCACGTGGCGCAAAAATATATTTAAAAAGGGGAATGCAACACGAGGACTTCCCAGGAGGTCACCCATCCTAGTACTACTCTCGCCCAAGCACGCTTAACTTCGGAGTTCTGATGGGATCCGGTGCTTTAGTGCTGGTATGATCGCATCCGACATGCAACTATCTATTTGTTCCTTATGCTTGCCCCTACTACTACTACTACTACTAGTGGTTGGGTGTCAAGCGCGGTGGGAAAAGTCACACAGTAATCGTCAAAAATAAGAAAATGAGGTCATATAGATCACGGTCCCGCGTCATCCTTGTCACGTGGCGCAAAAATATATTTAAAAAGGGGAATGCAACACGAGGACTTCCCAGGAGGTCACCCATCCTAGTACTACTCTCGCCCAAGCACGCTTAACTTCGAAGTTCTGACGGGATCCGGTGCTTTAGTGCTGGTATGATCGCATCCGACATGCAACTATCTATTTGTTCCTTATGCTTGCCCCTACTACTACTACTACTACTACTACTAGTCGTTGGGTGTCAAGCGCGGTGGGAAAAGTCACACAGTAATCGTCAAAAATAAGAAAATGAGGTCATATAGATCACGGTCCCGCGTCATCCTTGTCACGTGGCGCAAAAATATATTTAAGAAGGGGAATGCAACACGAGGACTTCCTAGGAGGTCACCCATCCTAGTGCTACTATCGCCCAAGCACGCTTAACTTCGGAGTTCTGATGGGATCCGATGCTTTAGTGCTGGTATGATCGCATCCGACATGCAACTATCTATTTGTTCCTTATGCTTGCCCCCTACTACTACTACTACTACTACTACTACTACTACTACTACTACTACTACTAGTCGTTGGGTGTCAAGCGCGGTGGGAAAAGTCACACAGTAATCGTCAAAAATAAGAAAATGAGGTCATATAGATCACGGTCCCGCGTCATCCTTGTCACGTGGCGCAAAAATATATTTAAAAAGGGGAATGCAACACGAGGACTTCCCAGGATGTCACCCATCCTAGTACTACTCTCGCCCAAGCACGCTTAACTTCGAAGTTCTGATGGTATATGGTGCTTTAGTGCTGGTATGATCGCATCCGACATGCAACTATCTATTTGTTCCTTATGCTTGCCCCTACTACTACTACTATTACTAGTCGTTGGGTGTCAAGCGCGGTGGGAAAAGTCACACAGTAATCGTCAAAAATAAGAAAATGAGGTCATATAGATCACGCTCCCTCGTCATCCTTGTCACGTGGCGCAAAAATATATTTAAAAAGGGGAATGCAACACGAGGACTTCCCAGGAGGTCACCCATCCTAGTACTACTCTCGCCCAAGCACGCTTAACTTCGGAGTTCTGATGGGATCCGGTGCTTTAGTGCTGGTATGATCGCATCCGACATGCAACTATCTATTTGTTCCTTATGCTTGCCCCTACTACTACTACTACTACTACTACTAGTCGTTGGGTGTCAAGCGCGGTGGGAAAAGTCACACAGTAATCGTCAAAAATAAGAAAATGAGGTCATATAGATCACGGTCCCGCGTCATCCTTGTCACGTGGCGCAAAAATATATTTAAAAAGGGGAATGCAACACGAGGACTTCCCAGGATGTCACCCATCCTAGTACTACTCTCGCCCAAGCACGCTTAACTTCGAAGTTCTGATGGTGGTGCTTTAGTGCTGGTATGATCGCATCCGACATGCAACTATCTATTTGTTCCTTATGCTTGCCCCTACTACTACTATTACTAGTCGTTGGGTGTCAAGCGCGGTGGGAAAAGTCACACAGTAATCGTCAAAAATAAGAAAATGAGGTCATATAGATCACGCTCCCTCGTCATCCTTGTCACGTGGCGCAAAAATATATTTAAAAAGGGGAATGCAACACGAGGACTTCCCAGGAGGTCACCCATCCTAGTACTACTCTCGCCCAAGCACGCTTAACTTCGGAGTTCTGATGGGATCCGGTGCTTTAGTGCTGGTATGATCGCATCCGACATGCAACTATCTATTTGTTCCTTATGCTTGCCCCTACTACTACTACTACTACTACTACTAGTGGTTGGGTGTCAAGCGCGGTGGGAAAAGTCACACAGTAATCGTCAAAAATAAGAAAATGAGGTCATATAGATCACGGTCCCGCGTCATCCTTGTCACGTGGCGCAAAAATATATTTAAAAAGGGGAATGCAACACAAGGACTTCCCAGGAGGTCACCCATCCTAGTACTACTCTCGCCCAAGCACGCTTAACTTCGGAGTTCTGATGGGATCCGGTGCTTTAGTGCTGGTATGATCGCATCCGACATGCAACTATCTATTTGTTCCTTATGCTTGCCCCTACTACTACTACTACTACTAGTCGTTGGGTGTCAAGCGCGGTGGGAAAAGTCACACAGTAATCGTCAAAAATAAGAAAATGAGGTCATATAGATCACGCTCCCGCGTCATCCTTGTCACGTGGCGCAAAAATATATTTAAAAAGGGGAATGCCACACAAGGACTTTCCAGGAGGTCACCCATCCTAGTACTACTCTCGCCCAAGCACGCTTAACTTCGGAGTTCTGATGGGATCCGGTGCTTTAGTGCTGGTATGATCGCATCCGGCATGCAACTATCTATTTGTTCCTTATGCTTGCCCCTACTACTACTACTACTACTACTACTAGTCGTTGGGTGTCAAGCGCGGTGGGAAAAGTCACACAGTAATCGTCAAAAATAAGAAAATGAGGACATATAGATCACGCTCCCGCGTCATCCTTGTCACGTGGCGCAAAAATATATTTAAAAAGGGGAATGCAACATGAGGACTTCCCAGGAGGTCACCCATCCTAGTACTACTCTCGCCCAAGCACGCTTAACTTCGGAGTTCTGATGGGATCCGGTGCTTTAGTGCTGGTATGATCGCATCCGACATGCAACTATCTATTTGTTCCTTATGCTTGCCCCTACTACTACTACTAGTGGTTGGGTGTCAAGCGCGGTGGGAAAAGTCACACAGTAATCGTCAAAAATAAGAAAATGAGGTCATATAGATCACGGTCGCGCGTCATCCTTGTCACGTGGCGCAAAAATATATTTAAAAAGGGGAATGCAACACGAGGACTTCCCAGGAGGTCACCCATCCTAGTACTACTCTCGCCCCAAGCACGCTTAACTTCGGAGTTCTGATGGGATCCGGTGCTTTAGTGCTGGTATGATCGCATCCGACATGCAACTATCTATTTGTTCCTTATGCTTGCCCCTCCTACTACTACTACTACTACTACTACTACTACTACTAGTCGTTGGGTCTCAAGCGCGATGGGAAAAGTCACACAGTAATCGTCAAAAATTAGAAAATGAGGTCATATAGATCACGCTCCCGCGTCATCCTTGTCACGTGGCGCAAAAATATATTTAAAAAGGGGAATGCAACACGAGGACTTCCCAGGAGGTCACCCATCCTAGTACTACTCTTGCCCAAGCACGCTTAACTTCGGAGTTCTGATGGGATCCGGTGCTTTAGTGCTGGTATGATCGCATCCGACATGCAACTATCTATTTGTTCCTTATGCTTGCCCCTACTACTACTACTACTACTAGTGGTTGGGTGTCAAGCGCGGTGGGAAAAGTCACACAGTAATCGTCAAAAATAAGAAAATGAGGTCATATAGATCACGGTCGCGCGTCATCCTTGTCACGTGGCGCAAAAATATATTTAAAAAGGGGAATGCAACACGAGGACTTCCCAGGAGGTCACCCATCCTAGTACTACTGTCGCCCAAGCACGCTTAACTTCGGAGTTCTGATGGGATCCGGTGCTTTAGTGCTGGTATGATCGCATCCGACATGCAACTATCTATTTGTTCCTTATGCTTGCCCCTCCTCCTCCTACTACTACTACTACTACGACTACTACTAGTCGTTGGGTGTCAAGCGCGGTGGGAAAAGTCACACAGTAATCGTCAAAAATTAGAAAATGAGGTCATATAGATCACGCTCCCGCGTCATCCTTGTCACGTGGCGCAAAAATATATTTAAAAAGGGGAATGCAACACGAGGACTTCCCAGGAGGTCACCCATCCTAGTACTACTCTCGCCCAAGCACGCTTAACTTCGGAGTTTTGATGGGATCCGGTGCTTTAGTGCTGGTATGATCGCATCCGACATGCAACTATCTATTTGTTCCTTATGCTTGCCCCTACTACTACTACTACTACTACTACTACTACTACTACTACTACTACTACTACTACTACTACTACTACTACTACTACTACTACTACTACTACTACTACTACTACTACTACTACTACTACTACTACTACTACTAGTCGTTGGGTGTCAAGCGCGGTGGGAAAAGTCACACAGTAATCGTCAAAAATAAAAAAATGAGGTCATATAGATCACGGTCCCGCGTCATCCTTGTCACGTGGCGCAAAAATATATTTAAGAAGGGGAATGCAACACGAGGACTTCCCTCTGATGGGATCCGGTGCTTTAGTGCTGGTATGATCGCATCCGACATGCAACTATCTATTTGTTCCTTATGCTTGCCCCTACTACTACTACTACTACTACTACTACTACTACTAGTGGTTGGGTGTCAAGCGCGGTGGGAAAAGTCACACAGTAATCGTCAAAAATAAGAAAATGAGGTCATATAGATCACGGTCCCGCGTCATCCTTGTCACGTGGCGCAAAAATATATTTAAAAAGGGGAATGCAACACGAGGACTTCCCAGGAGGTCACCCATCCTAGTACTACTCTCGCCCAAGCACACTTAACTTCGGAGTTCTCATGGGATCCGGTGCTTTAGTGCTGGTATGATCGCATCCGACATGCAACTATCTATTTGTTCCTTATGCTTGCCCCTACTACTACTACTACTACTACTAGTCGTTGGGTGTCAAGCGCGGTGGGAAAAGTCACACAGTAATCGTCAAAAATAAGAAAATGAGGTCATATAGATCACGGTCCCGCGTCATCCTTGTCACGTGGCGCAAAAATATATTTAAAAAGGGGAATGCAACACGAGGACTTCCCAGGAGGTCACCCATCCTAGCACTACTCTCGCCCAAGCACGCTTAACTTCGGAGTTCTGATGGGATCCGGTGCTTTAGTGCTGGTATGATCGCATCCGACATGCAACTATCTATTTGTTCCTTATGCTTGCCCCTCCTCCTCCTCCTACTACTACTACTACGACTACTACTAGTCGTTGGGTGTCAAGCGCGGTGGGAAAAGTCACACAGTAATCGTCAAAAATTAGAAAATGAGGTCATATAGATCACGCTCCCGCGTCATCCTTGTCACGTGGCGCAAAAATATATTTAAAAAGGGGAATGCAACACGAGGACTTCCCAGGAGGTCACCCATCCTAGTACTACTCTAGCCCAAGCACGCTTAACTTCGGAGTTCTGATGGGATCCGATGCTTTAGTGCTGGTATGATCGCATCCGACATGCAACAATCTATTTGTTCCTTATGCTTGCCCCTACTACTACTACTACTACTACTACTACTAGTCGTTGGGTGTCAAGCGCGGTGGGAAAAGTCACACAGTAATCGTCAAAAATAAAAAAATGAGGTCATATAGATCACGCTCCCGCGTCATCCTTGTCACGTGGCGCAAAAATATATTTAAAAAGGGGAATGCAACACAAGGACTTCCGAGGAGGTCACCCATCCTAGTACTACTCTCGCCCAAGCACGCTTAACTTCGGAGTTCTGATGGGATCCGGTGCTTTAGTGCTGGTATGATCGCATCCGACATGCAACTATCTATTTGTTCCTTATGCTTGCCCCTACTACTACTACTACTACTACTACTACTAGTCGTTGGGTGTCAAGCGCGGTGGCAAAGTCACACAGTAATCGTCAAAAATAAGAAAATGAGGTCATATAGATCACGCTCCCGCGTCATCCTTGTCACGTGGCGCAAAAATATATTTAAAAAGGGGAATGCAACACGAGGACTTCCCAGGAGGTCACCCATCCTAGTACTACTCTCGCCCAAGCACGCTTAACTTCTGAGTTCTGATGGGATCCGGTGCTTTAGTGCTGGTATGATCGCATCCGACATGCAACTATCTATTTGTTCCTTATGCTTGCCCCTACTACTACTACTACTACTACTAGTCGTTGGGTGTCAAGCGCGGTGGGAAAAGTCACACAGTAATCGTCAAAAATAAGAAAAATGAGGTCATATAGATCACGCTCCCGCGTCATCCTTGTCACGTGGCGCAAAAATATATTTAAAAAGGGGAATGCAACACGAGGACTTCCCAGGAGGTCACCCATCCTAGTACTACTCTCGCCCAAGCACGCTTAACTTCGGAGTTCTGATGGGATCCGGTGCTTTAGTGCTGGTATGATCGCATCCGATATGCAACTATCTATTTGTTCCTTATGCTTGCCCCTACTACTACTACTACTACTACTACTACTAGTCGTTGGGTGTCAAGCGCGGTGGGAAAAGTCACACAGTAATCGTCAAAAATAAGAAAATGAGGTCATATAGATCACGCTGCCGCGTCATCCTTGTCACGTGGCGCAAAAATATATTTAAAAAGGGGAATGCAACACGAGGACTTCCCAGGAGGTCACCCTTCCTAGTACTACTCTCGCCCAAGCACGCTTAACTTCGGAGTTCTGATGGGATCCGGTGCTTTAGTGCTGGTATGATCACATCCGACATGCAACTATCTATTTGTTCCTTATGCTTGCCCCTACTACTACTACTACTACTACTACTACTACTACTACTACTACTACTACTACTACTACTACTACTAGTCGTTGGGTGTCAAGCGCGGTGGGAAAAGTCACACAGTAATCGTCAAAAATAAGAAAATGAGGTCATATAGATCACGGTCCCGCGTCATCCTTGTCACGTGGCGCAAAAATATATTTAAAAAGGGGAATGCAACACGAGGACTTCCCAGGAGGTCACCCATCCTAGTACTACTCTCGCCCAAGCACGCTTAACTTCGAAGTTCTGATGGGATATGGTGCTTTAGTGCTGGTATGATCGCATCCGACATGCAACTATCTATTTGTTCCTTATGCTTGCCCCTACTACTACTACTACTACTAGTCGTTGGGTGTCAAGCGCGGTGGGAAAAGTCACACAGTAATCGTCAAAAATAAGAAAATGAGGTCATATAGATCACGGTCCCGCGTCATCCTTGTCACGTGGCGCAAAAATATATTTAAAAAGGGGAATGCAACACGAGGACTTCCCAGGAGGTCACCCATCCTAGTACTACTCTCGCCCAAGCACGCTTAACTTCGGAGTTCTGATGGGATCCAGTGCTTTAGTGCTGGTATGATCACATCCGACATGCAACTATCTATTTGTTCCTTATGCTTGCCCCTACTACTACTACTACTACTACTACTACTACTACTACTACTACTACTACTACTACTACTACTACTACTACTACTACTACTACTACTACTACTACTACTACTACTACTACTACTACTACTACTACTACTACTACTACTACTACTACTAGTCGTTGGGTGTCAAGCGCGGTGGGAAAAGTCACACAGTAATCGTCAAAAATAAGAAAATGAGGTCATATAGATCACGGTCCCGCGTCATCCTTGTCACGTGGCGCAAAAATATATTTAAAAAGGGGAATGCAACACGAGGACTTCCGAGGAGGTCACCCATCCTAGTACTACTCTCGCCCAAGCACGCTTAACTTCGAAGTTCTGATGGGATATGGTGCTTTAGTGCTGGTATGATCGCATCCGACATGCAACTATCTATTTGTTCCTTATGCTTGCCCCTACTACTACTACTACTACTAGTCGTTGGGTGTCAAGCGCGGTGGGAAAAGTCACACAGTAATCGTCAAAAATAAGAAAATGAGGTCATATAGATCACGGTCCCGCGTCATCCTTGTCACGTGGCGCAAAAATATATTTAAAAAGGGGAATGCAACACGAGGACTTCCCAGGAGGTCACCCATCCTAGTACTACTCTCGCCCAAGCACGCTTAACTTCGTAGTTGTGATGGGATCCGGTGCTTTAGTGCTGGTATGATCGCATCCGACATGCAACTATCTATTTGTTCCTTATGCTTGCCCCTACTACTACTACTACTACTACTACTACTACTACTAGTCGTTGGGTGTCAAGCGTGGTGGGAAAAGTCACACAGTAATCGTCAAAAATAAGAAAATGAGGTCATATAGATCACGGTCCCGCGTCATCCTTGTCACGTGGCGCAAAAATATATTTAAAAAGGGGAATGCAACACGAGGACTTCCCAGGAGGTCACCCATCCTAGTACTACTCTCGCCCAAGCACGCTTAACTTCGGAGTACTGATGGGATCCGGTGCTTTAGTGCTGGTATGATCGCATCCGACATGCAACTATCTATTTGTTCCTTATGCTTGCCCTTACTACTACTACTACTACTACTACTACTACTAGTGGTTGGGTGTCAAGCGCGGTGGGAAAAGTCACACAGTAATCGTCAAAAATAAAAAAATGAGGTCATATAGATCACGGTCCCGCGTCATCCTTGTCACGTGGCGCAAAAATATATTTGAAAAGGGGAATGCAACACGAGGACTTCCCAGGAGGTCACCCATCCTAGTACTACTCTCGCCCAAGCACGCTTAACTTCGAAGTTCTGATGGGATATGGTGCTTTAGTGCTGGTATGATCGCATCCGACATGCAACTATCTATTTGTTCCTTATGCTTGCCCCTACTACTACTACTACTAGTCGTTGGGTGTCAAGCGCGGTGGGAAAAGTCACACAGTAATCGTCAAAAATAAGAAAATGAGGTCATATAGATCACGCTCCCTCGTCATCCTTGTCACGTGGCGCAAAAATATATTTAAAAAGGGGAATGCAACACGAGGACTTCCCAGGAGGTCACCCATCCTAGTACTACTCTCGCCCAAGTACGCTTAACTTCGGAGTTCTGATGGGATCCGGTGCTTTAGTGCTGGTATGATCGCATCCGACATGCAACTATCTATTTGTTCCTTATGCTTGCCCCTACTACTACTACTACTACTACTACTACTACTACTACTACTACTACTACTACTAGTGGTTGGGTGTCAAGCGCGGTGGGAAAAGTCACACAGTAATCGTCAAAAATAAGAAAATGAGGTCACATAGATCACGGTCCCGCGTCATCCTTGTCACGTGGCGCAAAAATATATTTAAAAAGGGGAATGCAACACGAGGACTTCCCAGGAGGTCACCCATCCTAGTACTACTCTCGCCCAAGCACGCTTAACTTCGGAGTTCTAATAGGATCCGGTGCTTTAGTGCTGGTATGATCGCATCCGACATGCAACTATCTATTTGTTCCTTATGCTTGCCCCTACTACTACTACTACTACTACTAGTCGTTGGGTGTCAAGCGCGGTGCGAAAAGTCACACAGTAATCGTCAAAAATAAGAAAATGAGGTCATATAGATCACGCTCCCGCGTCATCCTTGTCACGTGGCGCAAAAATATATTTAAAAAGGGGAATGCAACACGAGGACTTCCCAGGAGGTCACCCATCCTAGTACCACTCTCGCCCAAGCACGCTTAACTTCGGAGTTCTGATGGGATCCGGTGCTTTAGTGCTGGTATGATCGCATCCGACATGCAACTATCTATTTGTTCCTTATGCTTGCCCCTACTACTACTACTACTACTACTAGTCGTTGGGTGTCAAGCGCGGTGGGAAAAGTCACACAGTAATCGTC